>NW_026991474.1:1039795-1353894 GCF_036370855.1 Dromaius novaehollandiae
GGCAGGCTTATGGCTGCTGGCTGTGCTTGTGAGGTCACAGCAGCCTCAGTGCCTCCTAGGTTAGTCTAGAGCGCCCCCTGCTGGCTGTGCTTGTGAGGTAACAGCAGCCTGAGTGCCTCCTAGGCCAGTGGCAGGCTCGTGCCTGCTGGCTGTGCTTGTGAGGTCACAGCACACTCAGTGCCTCATAGCTTAGTGTCAAGCGTGCCCTGCTGGCTGTGCTTGTGAGGTCACAGCAGCCTGAGTGCCATGAAGGCCAGTGGCGGGTTCGTGGCTGTGGTTGTGACGTCACAGCAGCCTCAGTTCCTCCGAGGCCAGTGCCAGGCTCCCCCTGCTGGCTGTGCTTGTGAGGTCACAGCATCCTCAGCGCCTCCGAGGCCAGTGGCAGGCTCATGGCTGCTGCCTGTGCTTGTGAGGTGACAGCAGCCTGAATGCCTCCTAGACCAGGGTCAGGCTCATGGCTGCTGGCTGTGCTTGTGAGGTGACAGCAGCTTGACTGCCACCGAGGATAGTGTCAGTCTCATGGCCGCTGGCTGAGCTCCTGAGGTCACAGCACACTCAGTGCCTCCTTGGTTAGTTTACAGCCCCCCCTGCTGCCTGTGTTTGTGAGGTCACAGCACACTCAGTGCCTCATAGGTTAGTATCCAGCGCCCGCTGCTGGCTGTGCTTGTGACGTCACAGCAGCCTCAGTGCCATCTAGGCCAGTGGCAGGCTCGTAGCTGCTGGCTGTGCTTGTGAGGTCACAGCAGCCTCAGTGCCTCCTAGGTTTGTCTACAGCGCCCCCTGCTGGCTGTGCTTGTGACGTCACAGCAGTCTGAGTGCCTCCAAGGACATTGGCAGGCTCATGGCTGCTGGCTGTGCTTGTGACTTCAGAGCAGCCTCAGTGCCTCCTAGGTTAGTCTACAGCTCCCCCTGGTGGCTGTGCTTGTGAGGTCACAGCAGCCTCAGTGCCTCCTAGGCCAGTGGCAAGCTCATGGCTGCTGGCTGTGCTTGTGAGGTCCCAGAGGACTCCGTGCCTCTCAGGCCAGTGGCAGGGTCATGGCTGCTAGCTGTGCTTGTGACGTCACAGCAGCCTCAATGCCTCCTAGGCCAGTGGCAGGCTCATGGCTGCTGGCTGCACTTGTGAGGTCACAGCAGCCTCAGTGCCTCCTAGGCCAGTGGCAGGCTCCCCCTGCTGCCTGTACTTGCGAGGTCACAGCAGCCTGAATGCTTCCTAGACCAGTGGCAGGCTCCTGGCTTCTGCCTGTGCTTGTGAGGTCACAGCAGCCTGAATGCCTCCTAGACCAGGGTCAGGCTCATGGCTGCTGGCTGTGCTTGTGAGGTCACAGCAGCCTGAAAGCCTCCTAGGCCCGTGGCAGGCTCATGGCTGCTGGCTGTGCTTGTGAGGTCACAACAGCCTCAGTGTCTCCTAGGCTACTAGCAGTCTCGCGGCTGCTGGCAGTGCTTGTGAGGTCACAGCAACCTCATTGCCTCACAGGCCAGTGTCAGTCTCATGGCTGCTGGCTGTGCTTGTGAGGTCACAGCAGCCTGAATGCCTCCTAGACCAGGGTCAGGCTCATGGCTGCTGGCTGTGCTTGTGAGGTGACAGCAGGTTGACTGCCACCGAGGACAGTGGCAGGCTCATGGCAGCTGGTGTGGCTTGTGAGGTCACAGCAGCCTCACTGCTCATGGCTTAGTGTCCAGAGCCCCACACTAGCTGTTGTTGTGAGGTCACAGCAGCCTGAATGCCTCCTAGAGCAGTGGCAGGCTCATGGCTGCTGGCTGTGCTTGTGAGGTCACAGCAACCTTACTGCCTCATAGGTTAGTGTATAGCAACCCATGCTGGCTGTGCTTCTGAGGTCACAGCAGCCTGAGTGCCTCCTAATGCCAGTTGCAGCCTGCTGGCTATGCTTGTGAGGTCACAGCAGCCTCAGTGACTCATAGCTTAGTCTACCGTGCCCCCTGCTGGCTGTGCTTGTGAGGTCACAGCACACTCAGTGCCTCATAGGTTAGTATCCAGCGCCCCCTGCTGGCTGTGCTTGGGACGTCACAGCAGCCTCAGTGCCATCTAGGCCAGTGGCAGGCTCGTGGCTGCTGGCTGTGCTTGTGAGGTCACAGCAGACTCAGTGCCACCTAGGTTTGTCTACAGCACCGCCTGCTGGCTGTGCTTGTGACGTCACAGCAGCCTGAGTGCCCCTGAGGACAGTAGCAGGCTCATGGCTGCTGGCTTTGCTTGTGAGACCACAGCAGACTCAGTGCCTCATAGGTTTTTCTACAGCACTGCCTGCTGGCTGTGCTTGTGAGGTCACAGCAGCCTGAGTGCCTCCTAGGCCAGTGGCAGGCTCAGGGGCGCTGGCTGTGGTTGTGAGGTCACAGCACACTCAGTGCCGCATAGATTAGTGTCCAGTGTGCCCTGCTGGCTGTGCTTGTGAGGTAACAGCAGCCTGAGTGCCTCCTAGGCCAGTGGCAGGCTCGTGGCTGCTGGCTGTGCTTGTGAGGTCACAGCAGCCTGAGTGCCTCCTAGGCCGGTGGCAGGCTCATGGCTGCTGGCTGTGCTTGTGACGTCACAGCAGCCTCAGTGCCACCTAGGTTTGTCTACAGCACCCCCTGGTGGCTGTGCTAGTGAGGTCACAGCAGCCTCAGTGCCTCCTAGGCCAGTGGCAGGCTCATGGCTGCTGGCTGTGCTTGTGAGGTCCCAGAGGACTCCGTGCCTCTCAGGCCAGTGGCAGGCTCCTGGCTGCTGCCTGTGCTTGTGAGGTCACAGCAGCCTGAATGCCTCCTAGACCAGGGTCAGGCTCATGGCTGCTGACTGTGCTTGTGAGGTGACAGCAGCTTGACTACCACCGAGGACAGTGGCAGGCTCATGGCCGCTGGCTGAGCTCGTGAGGTCACAGCACACTCAGTGCCTCCTTGGTTAGTCTACAGCGCCCCCTGCTGGCTGTGCTTGTGAGGTCACAGCACACTCAGTGCCTCATAGGTTAGTATCCAGCGCCCCCTGCTGGCTGTGCTTGTGAGGTCACAGCAGACTCAGTGCCTCCTAGGTTTGTCTACAGCGCCCCCTGCTGGCTGTGCTTCTGACGTCACAGCAGTCTGAGTGCCTCCGAGGACATTGGCAGGCTCATGGCTGCTGGCTGTGCTTGTGACTTCAGAGCAGCCTCAGTGCCTCCTAGGCCAGTGGCAGGCTTATGGCTGCTGGCTGTGCTTGTGAGGTCACAGCAGACTCAGTGCCTCATAGGTTAGTCTAGAGCGCCCCCTGCTGGCTGTGCTTGTGAGATAACAGCAGCCTGAGTGCCTCCTAGGCCAGTGGCAGGCTCGTGCCTGCTGGCTGTGCTTGTGAGGTCACAGCAGCCTGAGTGCCATGAAGGCCAGTGGCGGGTTCGTGGCTGTGCTTGTGACGTCACAGCAGCCTCAGCTCCTCCGAGGCCAGTGCCAGGCTCCCCCTGCTGGCTGTGCTTGTGAGGTCACAGCATCCTCAGCGCCTCCGAGGCCAGTGGCAGGCTCCTGGCTGCTGCCTGTGCTTGTGAGGTCACAGCAGCCTGAATGCCTCCTAGACCAGGGTCAGGCTCATGGCTGCTGGCTGTGCTTGTGAGGTGACAGCAGCTTGACTGCCACCGAGGACAGTGGCAGGCTCATGGCCGCTGGCTGAGCTCGTGAGGTCACAGCACACTCAGTGCCTCCTTGGTTAGTCTACAGCGTCCCCTGCTGCCTGTGCTTGTGAGGTCACAGCACACTCAGTGCCTCATAGGTTAGTATCCAGCGCCCCCTGCTGGCTGTGCTTGGGACGTCACAGCAGCCTCAGTGCCAGCTAGGCCAGTGGCAGGCTCGTGGCTGCTGGCTGTGCTTGTGAGGTCACAGCAGACTCAGTGCCTCCTAGGTTTGTCTACAGCGCCCCCAGCTGGCTGTGCTTGTGAGGTCACAGCAGACTCAGTGCCTCATAGGTTTGTCTACAGCTCCCCCTGCTGGCTGTGCTTGTGAGGTCACAGCACACTCGGTGCCTCCCTGGCCAGTGGCAGGCTCATGGCTGCTGGCTGTGCTTGTGAGGTCCCAGTGGACTCAATGACTCTCAGGCCAGTGGCAGGGTCATGGCTGCTAGCTGTGCTTGTGACGTCACAGCAGCCTCAATGCTTCCTAGGCCAGTGGCAGGCTCATGGCTGCTGGCTGCACTTGTGAGGTCACAGCAGCCTGCAAGCCTCCTAGGCCAGTGGCAGGCTCATGGCTGCTGGCTGTGCTTGTAAGGCCACAGCAGCCTGAATGCCTCCTAATGCCAGTTGCAGACTGCTGGCTATGCTTGTGAGGTCACAGCAGCCTCAGTGACTCATAGCTTAGTCTACCGTGCCCCCTGCTGGCTGTGCTTGTGAGGTCACAGCACACTCAGTGCCTCATAGGTTAGTATCCAGCGCCCCCTGCTGGCTGTGCTTGGGACGTCACAGCAGGCTCAGTATCATCTAGGCCAGTGGCAGGCTCGTGGCTGCTGGCTGTGCTTGTGAGGTCACAGCAGACTCAGTGCCACCTAGGTTTGTCTACAGCACTGCCTGCTGGCTGTGCTTGTGACGTCACAGCAGCCTGAGTGCCCCCGAGGACAGTAGCAGGCTCATGGCTGCTGGATGTGCTAGTGAGGTCACAGCAGCCTGAGTGCTCCTAGGCCAGTGGCAGGCTCAGGGGCGCTGGCTGTGGTTGTGAGGTCACAGCACACTCAGTGCCTCATAGGTTAGTATCCAGCGCCCCCTGCTGGCACTGCTTGGGACGTCACAGCAGCCTCAGTACCAGCTAGGCCAGTGGCAGGCTCGTGGCTGCTGGCTGTGCTTGTGAGGTCACAGCAGACTCAGTGCCACCTAGGTTTGTCTACAGCACCGCCTGCTGGCTGTGCTTGTGACGTCACAGCAGCCTGAGTGCCCCCGAGGACAGTAGCAGGCTCATGGCTGCTGGCTGTGCTTGTGAGGCCACAGCAGCCTGAATGCCTCTTAGACCAGTGTCAGGCTCATGGCTGCTGGCTGTGCTTGTGACGTTACAGCAGCCTCAGTGCCTCTGAGGCCAGTGGCAGGCTCGTGCCTGCTGGCTGTGCTTGTGAGGTCACAGCACACTCAGTGCCTCATAGGTTAGTCTAGAGCGCCCCCTGCTGGCTGTGCTTGTGAGATAACAGCAGCCTGAGTGCCTCCTAGGCCAGTGGCAGGCTCGTGGCTGCTGGCTGTGCTTGTGAGGTCACAGCACACTCAGTGCCTCATAGCTTAGTGTCCAGCGTGCCCTGCTGGCTGTGCTTGTGAGCTCACAGCAGCCTGAGTGCCATGAAGGCCAGTGGCGGGTTCGTGGCTGTGCTTGTGACGTCACAGCAACCTCAGTGCCTCCTAGGCCAGTGCCAGGCTCCCCCTGCTGCCTGTGCTTGTGAGGTCACAGCACACTCGGCGCCTCCTAGGCCAGTGGCAGGCTCCTGGCTGCTGCCTGTGCTTGTGAGGTCACAGAAGTCTGATTGCCTCCTAGGCCCATGGCAGGCTCATGGCTGCTGGCTGTGCTTGTGAGGTCACAGCAGCCTCAGTGCCTCCTCTGCCAGTGGCAGTCGCATGGCTGCTGGCTGTGCTTGTGAGGTGACAGCAGCTTGACTGCCACCGAGGATAGTGGCAGGCTCATGGCCGCTAGATGAGCTCGTGAGGTCACAGCACACTCAGTGCCTCCTTGGTTAGTCTACAGCACCCCCTGCTGGCTGTGCTTGTGAGGTCACAGCACACTCAGTGCCTCATAGGTTAGTATCCAGCGCCCCCTGCTGGCTGTGCTTGGGACGTCACAGCAGCCTCAGTGCCAGCTAGGCCAGTGGCAGGCTCGTGGCTGCTGGCTGTGCTTGTGAGGTCACAGCAGCCTCAGTGCCACCTAGGTTTGTCTACAGCAACGCCTGCTGGCTGTGCTTGTGAGGTCACAGCAGCCTGAGTGCCTCCTAGGCCAGTGGCAGGCTCATGGCTGCTGGCTGTGCTTGTGAGGTCACAGCAGCCTCAGTGTCTCCTAGGCTACTAGCAGTCTCGCGGCTGCTGGCAGTGCTTGTGAGGTCACAGCAACCTCATTGCCTCATAGGCCAGTGTCAGTCTCATGGCTGCTGGCTGTGCTTGTGAGGTCACAGCACACTCAGTGCCACCTAGGTTTGTCTACAGCACCGCCTGCTGGCTGTGCTTGTGACGTCACAGCAGCCTGAGTGCCCCCGAGGACAGTAGCAGGCTCATGGCTGCTGGCTGTGCTTGTGAGACCACAGCAGACTCAGTGCCTCATAGGTTTGTCTACAGCACTGCCTGCTGGCTGTGCTTGTGAGGTCACAGCAGCCTGAGTGCCTCCTAGGCCAGTGGTAGGCTCAGGGGCGCTGGCTGTGGTTGTGAGGTCACAGCACACTCAGTGCCGCATAGATTAGTGTCCAGTGTGCCCTGCTGGCTGTGCTTGTGAGGTAACAGCAGCCTGAGTGCCTCCTAGGCCAGTGGCAGGCTCGTGCCTGCTGGCTGTGCTTTTGAGGTCACAGCACACTCAGTGCCTCATAGCTTAGTGTCAAGCGTGCCCTGCTGGCTGTGCTTGTGAGGTCACAGCAGCCTGAGTGCCATGAAGGCCAGTGGCGGGTTCGTGGCAGTGCTTGTGACGTCACAGCAACCTCAGTGCCTCCGAGGCCAGTGCCAGGCTCCCCCTGCTGGCTGTGCTTGTGAGGTCACAGCACACTCAGTGCCTCCCAGGCCAGTGGCAGGCTCATGGCTGCTGGCTGTGCTTGTGAGGTAACAGCAGCCTGAGTGCCTCCTAGGCCAGTGGCAGGCTCGTGCCTGCTGGCTGTGCCTGTGAGGTCACAGCACACTCAGTGCCTCATAGCTTAGTCTCAAGCGTGCCCTGCTGGCTGTGCTTGTGAGGTCACAGCAGCCTGAGTGCCATGAAGGCCAGTGGCGGGTTCGTGGCTGTGCTTGTGACGTCACAGCAACCTCAGGGCCTCCGAGGCCAGTGCCAGGCTCCCCCTGCTGGCTGTGCTTGTGAGGTCACAGCATCCTCAGTCCCTCCTAGGCCAGTGGCAGGCTCCTGGCTGCTGCCTGTGCTTGTGAGGTCACAGCTGCCTGAATGCCGCCTAGACCAGGGTCAGGCTCATGGCTGCTGGCTGTGCTTGTGAGGTGACAGCAGCTTGACTGCCACCGAGGACAGTGGCAGGCTCATGGCCGCTGGCTGACCTAGTGAGGTCACAGCACACTCAGTGCCTCCTTGGTTAGTCTACAGCGCCCCCTGCTGGCTGTGCTTGTGAGGTCACAGCAGCCTGAATGCCTCCTAGAGCAGTGGCAGGCTCATGGCTGCTGGCTGTGCTTGTGAGGTCACAGCACACTCAGTGCCACCTAGGTTTGTCTACAGCACCGCCTGCTGGCTGTGCTTGTGAGGTCACAGCAGCCTGAGTGCCCCCGAGGACAGTGGCAGGCTCATGGCAGCTGGTGTGGCTTGTGAGGTCACAGCAGCCTCACTGCTCATGGCTTAGTGTCCAGAGCCCCCCGCTGGCTGTTGTTGTGAGGTCACAGCAGCCTGAATGCCATCTAGGCCAGTGGCAGGCTCATGGCTGCTGGCTGTGCTTGTGAGGTCACAGCAACCTTACTGCCTCATAGTTTAGTGTATACCAACCCATGCTGGCTGTGCTTCTGAGGTCACAGCAGCCTGAGTGCCTCCTAATGCCAGTTGCAGGCTGCTGGCTATGCTTGTGAGATCACAGCAGCCTCAGTGACTCATAGCTTAGTCTACCGTGCCCCCTGCTGGCTGTGCTTGTGAGGTCACAGCACACTCAGTGCCTCATAGGTTAGTATCCAGCGCCCCCTGCTGGCTGTGCTTGGGACGTCACAGCAGCCTCAGTGCCATCTAGGCCAGTGGCAGGCTCGTGGCTGCTGGCTGTGCTTGTGAGGTCACAGCACACTCAGTGCCACCTAGGTTTGTCTACAGCACCGCCTGCTGGCTGTGCTTGTGACGTCACAGCAGCCTGAGTGCCCCCGAGGACAGTAGCAGGCTCATGGCTGCTGGCTGTGCTTGTGAGACCACAGCAGACTCAGTGCCTCATAGGTTTGTCTACAGCACTGCCTGCTGGCTGTGCTTGTGAGGTCACAGCAGCCTGAGTGCCTCCTAGGCCAGTGGCAGGCTCAGGGGCGCTGGCTGTGGTTGTGAGGTCACAGCACACTCAGTGCCGCATAGAGTAGTGTCCAGTGTGCCCTGCTGGCTGTGCTTGTGAGGTCACAGCAGCCTGAGTGCCATCTAGGCCAGTGGCAGGCTCGTGGCTGTTGGCTGTGCTTGTGAGGTCACAGCAGCCTGAGTGCCTCCTAGGCCCGTGGCAGGCTCATGGCTGCTGGCTGTGCTTGTGAGGTCACAGCAGCCTCAGTGTCTCCTAGGCTACTAGCAGTCTCGTGGCTGCTGGCAGTGCTTGTGAGGTCACAGCAGCCTCTTTGCCTCACAGGCCAGTGTCAGTCTCATGGCTGCTGGCTGTGCTTGTGAGGTCACAGCAGCCTGAATGCCTCCTAGACCAGGGTCAGGCTCATGGCTGCTGGCTGTGCTTGTGAGGTGACAGCAGCTTGACTACCACCGAGGACAGTGGCAGGCTCATGGCCGCTGGCTGAGCTCGTGAGGTCACAGCACACTCAGTGCCTCCTTGGTTAGTCTACAGCGCCCCTTGCTGGCTGTGCTTGTGAGGTCGCAGCACACTCAGTGCCTCATAGATTAGTATCCAGCGCCCCGTGCTGGCTGTGCTTGTGACATCACAGCAGCCTGAGTGCCTCCTAGGCCAGTGGCAGGCTCATGGCTGCTGGCTGTGCTTGTGAGGTCACAGCAGCCTCAGTGTCTCCTAGGCTACTAGCAGTCCCTTGGCTGCTGGCAGTGCTTGTGAGGTCACAGCAACCTCATTGCCTCACAGGCCAGTGTCAGTCTCATGGCTGCTGGCTGTGCTTGTGCGGTCACAGCAGCCTGAATGCCTCCTAGACCAGGGTCAGGCTCATGGCTGCTGGCTGTGCTTGTGAGGTGACAGCAGCTTGACTGCCACCGAGGATAGTGGCAGGCTCATGGCCGCTGGCTGAGCTCGTGAGGTCACAGCACACTCAGTGCCTCCTTGGTTAGTCTACAGCGCCCCCTGCTGCCTGTGCTTGTGAGGTCACAGCAAACTCAGTGCCTCATAGGTTAGTATCCAGCGCCCCCTGCTGGCTGTGCTTGTGAGGTCACAGCAGCCTCAGTGCCATCTAGGCCAGTGGCAGGCTCGTAGCTGCTGGCTGTGCTTGTGAGGTCACAGCAGACTCAGTGCCTCCTAGGTTAGTATCCAGCGCCCCCTGCTGGCTGTGCTTGTGACGTCACAGCAGTCTGAGTGCCTCCGAGGACATTGGCAGGCTCGTGGCTGCTGGCTGTGCTTGTGACTTCAGAGCAGCCTCAGTGCCTCCTAGGTTAGTCTACAGCGCCCCCTGCTGGCTGTGCTTGTGACGTCACAGCAGCCTCAGTGCCACCTAGGTTTGTCTACAGCTCCCCCTGCTGGCTGTGCTAGTGAGGTCACAGCACGCTCAGTGCCTCCTAGGCCAGTGGCAGGCTCATGGCTGCTGGCTCTGCTTGTGAGGTCCCAGAGGACTCCGTACCTCTCAGGCCAGTGGCAGGGTCATGGCTGCTAGCTGTGCTTGTGACGTCACAGCAGCCTCAATGCCTCCTAGGCCAGTGGCAGGCTCATGGCTGCTGGCTGCACTTGTGAGGTCACAGCAGCCTGAAAGCCTCCTAGGCCAGTGGCAGGCTCCTGGCTGCTGCCTGTGCTTGTGAGGTCACAGCAGCCTGAATGCCTCCTAGACCAGGGTCAGGCTCATGGCTGCTGGCTCTGCTTGTGAGGTGACAGCAGCTTGACTACCACCGAGGACAGTAGCAGGCTCATGGCCCCTGGCTGAGCTCGTCAGGTCACAGCACACTCAGTGCCTCCTTGGTTAGTCTACAGCGCCCCCTGCTAGCTGTGCTTGTGAGGTCACAGCACACTCAGTGCCTCATAGGTTAGTATCCAGCGCCCCGTGCTGGCCTTGCTTGTGACATCACAGCAGCCTCAGTGTCTCCTAGGCTACTAGCAGTCTCGTGGCTGCTGGCTGTGCTTGTGAGGTCACAGCAACCTCATTGCCTCACAGGCCAGTGTCAGTCTCATGGCTGCTGGCTGTGTTTGTGAGGTCACAGCAGCCTGAATGCCTCCTAGACCAGGGTCAGGCTCATGGCTGCTGGCTGTGCCTCTGAGGTCACAGCAGCTTGACTGCCACCGAGGACAGTGGCAGGCTCATGGCAGCTGGCGTGGCTTGTGAGGTCACAGCAGCCTCACTGCCTCATGGCTTAGTGTCCAGTGCCCCCCGCTGGCTGTTCTTGTGAGGTCACAGCAGCCTGAATGCCTCCTAGAGCAGTGGCAGGCTCATGGCTGCTGGCTGTGCTTGTGAGGTCACAGCAGCCTGAGTGCCTCCTAATGCCAGTTGCAGGCTGCTGGCTATGCTTGTGAGGTCACAGCAGCCTCAGTGACTCATAGCTTAGTCTACCGTGCCCCCTGCTGGCTGTGCTTGTGAGGTCACAGCACACTCAGTGCCTCATAGGTTAGTATCCAGCGCCCCCTGCTGGCTGTGCTTGGGACGTCACAGCAGCCTCAGTACCAGCTAGGCCAGTGGCAGGCTCATGGCTGTTGGCTGTGCTTGTGAGGTCGCAGCACACTCAGTGCCACCTAGGTTTGTCTACAGCACCGCCTGCTGGCTGTGCTTGTGACGTCACAGCAGCCTGAATGCCCCCGAGGACAGTAGCAGGATCATGGCTGCTGGCTGTGCTTGTGAGGTCACAGCAGACTCAGTGCCTCATAGGTTTGTCTACAGCACTGCCTGCTGGCTGTGCTTGTGAGGTCACAGCAGCCTGAGTGCCTCCTAGGCCAGTGGCAGGCTCATGGCTGCTGGCTGTGCTTGTGAGGTCACAGCAGCCTCAGTGTCTCCTAGGCTACTAGCAGTCTCGTGGCTGCTGGCAGTGCTTGTGAGGTCACAGCAACCTCATTGCCTCACAGGCCAGTGTCAGTCTGATGGCTGCTGGCTGTGCTTGTGAGGTCACAGCAGCCTGAATGCCTCCTAGACCAGGGTCAGGCTCATGGCTGCTGTCTGTGCTTGTGAGGTGACAGCAGGTTGACTGCCACCGAGGACAGTGGCAGGCTCATGGCAGCTGGCGTGGCTTGTGAGGTCACAGCAGCCTCACTGCCTCACGGCTTAGTGTCCAGAGCCCCCCGCTGGCTGTTCTTGTGAGGTCACAGCAGCCTGAATGCCTCCTAGAGCAGTGGCAGGCTCATGGCTGCTGGCTGTGCTTGTGAGGTCACAGCAACCTTACTGCCTCATAGTTTGGTGTATAGCAACCCATGCTGGCTGTGCTTGTGAGGTCACAGCAGCCTGAGTGCCTCCTAATGCCAGTTGCAGGCTGCTGGCTATGCTTGTGAGATCACAGCAGCCTCAGTGACTCATAGCTTAGTCTACCGTGCCCCCTGCTGGCTGTGCTTGTGAGGTCACAGCACACTCAGTGCCTCATAGGTTAGTATCCAGCGCGCCCTGCTGGCTGTGCTTGGGATGTCACAGCAGCCTCAGTGCCAGCTAGGCCAGTGGCAGGCTCGTAGCTGCTGGCTGTGCTTGTGAGGTCACAGCAGACTCAGTGCCACCTAGGTTTGTCTACAGCACTGCCTGCTGGCTGTGCTTGTGACGTCACAGCAGCCTGAGTGCCCCCGAGGACAGTAGCAGGCTCATGGCTGCTGGCTGTGCTTGTGAGACCACAGCAGACTCAGTGCCTCATAGGTTTGTCTACAGCACTGCCTGTTGGCTGTGCTTGTGAGGTCACAGCAGCCTGAGTGCCTCCTAGGCCCGTGGCAGGCTCATGGCTGCTGGCTGTGCTTGTGAGGTCACAGCAGACTCAGTGCCTCCTAGGCTACTAGCAGTCTCGTGGCTGCTGGCAGTGCTTGTGAGGTCACAGCAGCCTCTTTGCCTCACAGGCCAGTGTCAGTCTCATGGCTGCTGGCTGTGCTTGTGAGGTCACAGCAGCCTGAATGCCTCCTAGACCAGGGTCAGGCTCATGGCTGCTGGCTGTGCTTGTGAGGTGACAGCAGCTTGACTGCCACTGAGGATAGTGGCAGGCTCATGGCCGCTGGCTGAGCTCGTGAGGTCACAGCAGCCTCAGTGACTCATAGCTTAGTCTACAGCGTCCCCTGCTGCCTGTGCTTTTGAGGTCACAGCACACTCAGTGACTCATAGGTTAGTATCCAATGCCCCCTGCTGGCTGTGCTTGTGACGTCACAGCAGCCTGAGTGCCAGCTAGGCCAGTGGCAGGCTCGTGGCTCCTGGCTGTGCTTGTGAGGTCACAGCACACTCAGTGCCGCATAGGTTAGTATCCAGCGCCCCCTGCTGGCTGTGCTTGGGACGTCACAGCAGCCTCAGTGCCAGCTAGGCCAGTGGCAGGCTCGTGGCTGTTGGCTGTGCTTGTGAGGTCACAGCAGCCTCAGAGCCACCTAGGTTTGTCTACAGCACCGCCTGCTGGCTGTGCTTGTGACATCACAGCAGCCTGAGTGCCTCCTAGGCCAGTGGCAGGCTCATGGCTGCTGGCTATGCTTGTGAGGTGACAGCAGCTTGACTGCCACCGAGGACAGTGGCAGGCTCATGGCAGCTGGCGTGGCTTGTGAGGTCACAGCAGCCTCACTGCCTCATGGCTTAGTGTCCAGTGCCCGCCGCTGGCTGTGCTTGTGAGGTCACAGCAGCCTCAGTGTCTCCTAGGCTACTAGCAGTCTCGTGGCTGCTGGCAGTGCTTGTGAGGTCACAGCAGCATCAGTGCCTCCTAGGCCAGTGGCAGGCTCCTGGCTGCTGCCTGTGCTTGTGAGGTCACAGCAGCCTGAATGCCTCTTAGACCAGGGTCAGGCTCATGGCTGCTGGCTGTGTTTGTGAGGTGACAGCAGGTTGACTGCTACCGAGGACAGTGGCAGGCTCATGGCAGCTGGCGTGGCTTGTGAGGTCACAGCAGCCTCACTGCCTCATGGCTTAGTGTCCAGTGCCCCCCGCTGGCTGTTCTTGTGAGGTCACAGCAGCCTGAATGCCTCCTAGAGCAGTGGCAGGCTCATGGCTGCTGGCTGTGCTTGTGAGGTCACAGCAACATTACTGCCTCATAGGTTAGTGTATAGCAAGCCATGCTGGTTGTGCTTGTGAGGTCACAGCACACTCAGTGCCTCCTAATGCCAGTTGCAGGCTGCTGGCTATGCTTGTGAGGTCACAGCACACTCAGTGACTCATAGCTTAGTCTACCGTGCCCCCTGCTGCCTCTGCTTGTGAGGTCACAGCACACTCAGTGCCTCATAGGTTAGTATCCAGCGCCCCCTGCTGGCTGTGCTTGGGACGTCACAGCAGCCTCAGTGCCATCTAGGCCAGTGGCAGGCTCGTGGCTGCTGGCTGTGCTTGTGAGGTCACAGCACACTCAGTGCCTCCTAGGTTTGTCTACAGCGCCCCCTGCTGGCTGTGCTTGTGACGTCACAGCAGTCTGAGTGCCTTCGAGGACATTGGCAGGCTCATGGCTGCTGGCTGTGCTTGTGACTTCAGAGCAGCCTCAGTGCCTCCTAGGTTAGTCTACAGCGCCCCCTGCTGGCTGTGCTTGTGACGTCACAGCAGCCTCAGTGCCACCTAGGTATGTCTACACCTCCCCCTGCTGGCTGTGCTAGTGAAGTCACAGCACGCTCAGTGCCTCCTAGGCCAGTGGCAGGCTCATGGCTGCTGGCTGTGCTTGTGAGGTCCCAGAGGACTCCGTGCCTCTCAGGCCAGTGGCAGGGTCATGGCTGCTAGCTGTGCTTGTGACGTCACAGCAGCCTCAATGCCTCCTAGGCCAGTGGCAGGCTCATGGCTGCTGGCTGCCCTTGTGAGGTCACAGCAGCCTGAAAGCCTCCTAGGCCAGTGGCAGGCTCATGGCTGCCGGCTGTGCTTGTGAGGTCACAGCAGCCTGAATGCCTCCTGGACCAGGGTCAGGCTCATGGCTGCTGGCTGTGCTTGTGAGGTGACAGCAGCTTGACTACCACCGAGGACAGTGGCAGGCTCATGGCCGCTGGCTGAGCTCGTGAGGTCACAGAACACTCAGTGCCTCCTTGGTTAGTCTACAGCGCCCCCTGCTGGCTGTGCTTGTGAGGTCACAGCACACTCAGTGCCTCATAGGTTAGTATCCAGCGCCCCCTGCTGGCTGTGCTTGTGACGTCACAGCAGCCTCAGTGCCATCTAGGCCAGTGGCAGGCTCGTAGCTGCTTGCTGTGCTTGTGAGGTCACAGCAGACTCAGTGCCTCCTAGGTTTGTCTACAGCGCCCCCTGCTGGTTTTGCTTGTGAGGTCACAGCACACTCAGTGCCTCATAGGTTTGTCTACAGCTCGCCCTGCTGGCTGTGCTTGTGAGGTCAGAGCACACTCAGTGCCTCCCAGGCCAGTGGCAGGCTCATGGCTGCTGGCTGTGCTTGTGAGGTCACAGCAGCCTCAGCGCCTCCTAGGCCAGTGGCAGGCTCCTGGCTGCTGCCTGTGCTTGTGAGGTCACAGCTGCCTGAATGCCTCCTAGACCAGGGTCAGGCTCATGGCTGCTGGCTGTGCTTGTGAGGTGACAGCAGCTTGACTGCCACCGAGGACAGTGGCAGGCTCATGGCCGCTGGCTGAGCTCGTGAGGTCACAGCACACTCAGTGCCTCCTTGGTTAGTCTACAGCGCCCCCTGCTACCTGTGCTTGTGAGGTCACAGCACACTCAGTGCCTCCTAGGTTTGTCTACAGCGCCCCCTGCTGGTTGTGCTTGTGAGGTCACAGCACACTCTGTGCCTCATAGGTTAGTATCCAGCGCCCCCTGCTGGCTGTGCTTGGGACGTCACAGCAGCCTCAGTGCCATCTAGGCCAGTGGCAGGCTCGTAGCTGCTGGCTGTGCTTGTGAGGTCACAGCACACTCAGTGCCTCATAGGTTAGTATCCAGCGCCCCCTGCTGGCTGTGCTTGTGACGTCACAGCAGCCTCAGTACCAGCTAGGCCAGTGGCAGGCTCGTGGCTGTTGGCTGTGCTTGTGAGGTCACAGCAGACTCAGTGCCACCTAGGTTTGTCTACAGCACCGCCTGCTGGCTGTGCTTGTGACATCACAGCAGCCTGAGTGCCTCCTAGGCCAGTGGCAGGCTCAGGGTCGCTGGCTGTGGTTGTGAGGTCACAGCACACTCAGTGCCGCATAGAGTAGTGTCCAGTGTGCCCTGCTGGCTGTGCTTTTGAGGTAACAGCAGCCTGAGTGCCTCCTAGGCCAGTGGCAGGCTCGTGGCTGTTGGCTGTGCTTGTGAGGTCACAGCAGCCTGAGTGCCTCCTAGGCCGGTGGCAGGCTCATGGCTGCTGGCTGTGCTTGTGAGGTCACAGCAGCCTCAGTGTCTCCTAGGCTACTAGCAGTCTCGTGGCTGCTGGCAGTGCTTGTGAGGTCACAGCAGCCTCTTTGCCTCACAGGCCAGTGTCAGTCTCATGGCTGCTGGCTGTGCTTGTGAGGTCACAGCAGCCTGAATGCCTCCTAGACCAGGGTCAGGCTCATGGCTGCTGGCTGTGCTTGTGAGGTCACAGCAGCTTGACTGCCACCGAGGATAGTGGCAGGCTCATGGCCGCTGGCTGAGCTCGTGAGGTCACAGCACACTCAGTGCCTCATAGGTTAGTATCCAGCGCCGCCTGCTGGCTGTGCTTGTGACGTCACAGCAGCCTCAGTGCCATCTAGGCCAGTGGCACGCTCGTAGCTGCTGGCTGTGCTTGTGAGGTCACAGCAGACTCAGTGCCTCCTAGGTTTGTCTGCAGCGCCCCCTGCTGGCTGTGCTTCTGACGTCACAGCAGTCTGAGTGCCTCCGAGGACATTGGCAGGCTCATGGCTGCTGGCTGTGCTTGTGACTTCAGAGCAGCCTCAGTGCCTCCTAGGTTAGTCTACAGCGCCCCCTGCTGGCTGTGCTTGTGACGTCACAGCAGCCTCAGTGCCACCTAGGTTTGTCTACAGCTCCCCCTGGTGGCTGTGCTAGTGAGGTCACAGCAGCCTCAGTGCCTCCTAGGCCAGTGGCAGGCTCATGGCTGCTGGCTGTGCTTGTGAGGTCCCAGAGGACTCCGTGCCTCTCAGGCCAGTGGCAGGGTCATGGCTGCTAGCTGTGCTTGTGACGTCACAGCAGCCTCAATGCCTCCTAGGCCAGTGGCAGGCTCATGGCTGCTGGCTGCACTTGTGAGGTCACAGCAGCCTGAGTGCCTCCTAGGCCGGTGGCAGGCTCCTGGCTGCTGCCTGTGCTTGTGAGGTCACAGCAGCCTCAGTGTCTCCTAGGCCAGTGGCAGGCTCATGGCTGCTGGCAGTGCTTGTGAGGTCACAGCAGCCTCTTTGCCTCACAGGCCAGTGTCAGTCTCATGGCTGCTGGCTGTGCTTGTGAGGTCACAGCAGCCTGAATGCCTCCTAGACCAGGGTCAGGCTCATGGCTGCTGGCTGTGCTTGTGAGGTGACAGCAGCTTGACTGCCACCGAGGATAGTGGCAGGCTCATGGCCGCTGGCTGAGCTCGTGAGGTCACAGCACACTCAGTGCCTCATAGGTTAGTATCCAGCGCCCCCTGCTGGCTGTGCTTGTGACGTCACAGCAGCCTCAGTGCCATCTAGGCCAGTGGCAGGCTCGTAGCTGCTGGCTGTGCTTGTGAGGTCACAGCAGACTCAGTGCCTCCTAGGTTAGTCTACAGCGCCTCCTGCTGGCTGTGCTTCTGACGTCACAGCAGCCTCAGTGCCTCCGAGGACATTGGCAGGCTCATGGCTGCTGGCTGTGCTTGTGACTTCAGAGCAGCCTCAGTGCCTCCTAGGTTAGTCTACAGCGCCCCCTGCTGGCTGTGCTTGTGACGTCACAGCAGCCTCAGTGCCACCTGGGTTTGTCTACAGCTCCCCCTGGTGGCTGTGCTAGTGAGGTCACAGCAGCCTCAGTGCCACCTAGGTTTGTCTACAGCTCCCCCTGGTGGCTGTGCTAGTGAGGTCACAGCAGCCTGAGTGCCTCCTAGGCCAGTGGCAGGCTCAGGGGCACTGGCTGTGGTTGTGAGGTCACAGCACACTCAGTGCCGCATAGATTAGTGTCCAGTGTGCCCTGCTGGCTGTGCTTGTGAGGTAACAGCAGCCTGAGTGCCTCCTAGGCCAGTGGCAGGCTCGTGGCTGTTGGCTGTGCTTGTGAGGTCACAGCAGCCTGAGTGCCTCCTAGGCCGGTGGCAGGCTCATGGCTGCTGGCTGTGCTTGTGAGGTCACAGCAGCCTCAGTGTCTCCTAGGCTACTAGCAGTCTCGTGGCTGCTGGCAGTGCTTGTGAGGTCACAGCAGCCTCTTTGCCTCACAGGCCAGTGTCAGTCTCATGGCTGCTGGCTGTGCTTGTGAGGTCACAGCAGCCTGACTGCCTCCTAGACCAGGGTCAGGCTCATGGCTGCTGGCTGTGCTTGTGAGGTCACAGCAGCTTGACTGCCACCGAGGATAGTGGCAGGCTCATGGCCGCTGGCTGAGCTCGTGAGGTCACAGCACACTCAGTGCCTCATAGGTTAGTATCCAGCGCCGCCTGCTGGCTGTGCTTGTGACGTCACAGCAGCCTCAGTGCCATCTAGGCCAGTGGCACGCTCGTAGCTGCTGGCTGTGCTTGTGAGGTCACAGCAGACTCAGTGCCTCCTAGGTTTGTCTGCAGCGCCCCCTGCTGGCTGTGCTTCTGACGTCACAGCAGTCTGAGTGCCTCCGAGGACATTGGCAGGCTCATGGCTGCTGGCTGTGCTTGTGACTTCAGAGCAGCCTCAGTGCCTCCTAGGTTAGTCTACAGCGCCCCCTGCTGGCTGTGCTTGTGACGTCACAGCAGCCTCAGTGCCACCTAGGTTTGTCTACAGCTCCCCCTGGTGGCTGTGCTAGTGAGGTCACAGCAGCCTCAGTGCCTCCTAGGCCAGTGGCAGGCTCATGGCTGCTGGCTGTGCTTGCGAGGTCCCAGAGGACTCCGTGCCTCTCAGGCCAGTGGCAGGGTCATGGCTGCTAGCTGTGCTTGTGACGTCACAGCAGCCTCAATGCCTCCTAGGCCAGTGGCAGGCTCATGGCTGCTGGCTGCACTTGTGAGGTCACAGCAGCCTGAGTGCCTCCTAGGCCGGTGGCAGGCTCCTGGCTGCTGCCTGTGCTTGTGAGGTCACAGCAGCCTCAGTGTCTCCTAGGCTACTAGCAGTCTCGTGGCTGCTGGCAGTGCTTGTGAGGTCACAGCAGCCTCTTTGCCTCACAGGCCAGTGTCAGTCTCATGGCTGCTGGCTGTGCTTGTGAGGTCACAGCAGCCTGAATGCCTCCTAGACCAGGGTCAGGCTCATGGCTGCTGGCTGTGCTTGTGAGGTGACAGCAGCTTGACTGCCACCGAGGATAGTGGCAGGCTCATGGCCGCTGGCTGAGCTCGTGAGGTCACAGCACACTCAGTGCCTCATAGGTTAGTATCCAGCGCCCCCTGCTGGCTGTGCTTGTGACGTCACAGCAGCCTCAGTGCCATCTAGGCCAGTGGCAGGCTCGTAGCTGCTGGCTGTGCTTGTGAGGTCACAGCAGACTCAGTGCCTCCTAGGTTAGTCTACAGCGCCTCCTGCTGGCTGTGCTTGTGACGTCACAGCAGCCTCAGTGCCTCCGAGGACATTGGCAGGCTCATGGCTGCTGGCTGTGCTTGTGACTTCAGAGCAGCCTCAGTGCCTCCTAGGTTAGTCTACAGCGCCCCCTGCTGGCTGTGCTTGTGACGTCACAGCAGCCTCAGTGCCACCTGGGTTTGTCTACAGCTCCCCCTGGTGGCTGTGCTAGTGAGGTCACAGCAGCCTCAGTGCCTCCTAGGCCAGTGGCAGGCTCATGGCTGCTGGCTGTGCTTGTGAGGTCCCAGAGGACTCCGTGCCTCTCAGGCCAGTGGCAGGGTCATGGCTGCTAGCTGTGCTTGTGACGTCACAGCAGCCTCAAAGCCTCCTAGGCCAGTGGCAGGCTCATGGCTGCTGGCTGCACTTGTGAGGTCACAGCAGCCTGAAAGCCTCCTAGGCCAGTGGCAGGCTCCTGGCTGCTGCCTGTGCTTGTGAGGTCACAGCAGCCTGAATGCCTCCTAGACCAGGGTCAGGCTCATGGCTGCTGGCTGTGCTTGTGAGGTGACAGCAGCTTGACTACCACCGAGGACAGTGGCAGGCTCATGGCCGCTGGCTGAGCTCGTGAGGTCACAGCACACTCAGTGCCTCCTTGGTTAGTCTACAGCGCCCCCTGCTGGCTGTGCTTATGAGGTCACAGCACACTCAGTGCCTCATAGGTTAGTATCCAGCGCCCCCTGCTGGCTGTGCTTGTGAGGTCACAGCAGACTCAGTGCCTCCTAGGTTTGTCTACAGCGCCCCCTGCTGGCTGTGCTTGTGACGTCACAGCAGTCTGAGTGCCTCCGAGGACATTGGCAGGCTCATGGCTGCTGGCTGTGCTTGTGACTTCAGAGCAGCCTCAGTGCCTCCTAGGCCAGTGGCAGGCTTATTGCTGCTGGCTGTGCTTGTGAGGTCACAGCAGCCTGAGTGCCTCCTAGGCCAGTGGCAGGCTCGTGCCCTGCTGGCTGTGCTTGTGAGGTCACAGCAGCCTGAGTGCCTCCTAGGCCAGTGGCAGGCTCGTGCCCTGCTGGCTGTGCTTGTGAGGTCACAGCAGCCTGAGTGCCATGAAGGCCAGTGGCGGGTTCGTGGCTGTGCTTGTGACGTCACATCAGCCTCAGTTCCTCCGAGGCCAGTGCCAGGCTCCCCCTGCTGGCTGTGCTTGTGAGGTCACAGCATCCTCAGCGCCTCCGAGGCGAGTGGCAGGCTCCTGGCTGCTGCCTGTGCTTGTGAGGTCACAGCAGCCTGAATGCCTCCTAGACCAGGGTCAGGCTCATGGCTGCTGGCTGTGCTTGTGAGGTGACAGCAGCTTGACTGCCACCGAGGACAGTGGCAGGCTCATGGCCGCTGGCTGAGCTCGTGAGGTCACAGCACACTCAGTGCCTCCTTGGTTAGTCTACAGCGTCCCCTGCTGCCTGTGCTTGTGAGGTCACAGCACACTCAGTGCCTCATAGGTTAGTATCCAGCGCCCCCTGCTGGCTGTGCTTCTGAGGTCACAGCAGCCTCAGTGCCAGCTAGGCCAGTGGCAGGCTCATGGCTGCTGGCTGTGCTTGTGAGGTCACAGCAGACTCAGTGCCTCCTAGGTTTGTCTACAGCGCCCCCTGCTGGCTGTGCTTGTGAGGTCACAGCAGACTCAGTGCCTCATAGGTTTGTCTACAGCTCCCCCTGCTGGCTGTGCTTGTGAGGTCACAGCAACCTCATTGCCTCACAGGCCAGTGTCAGTCTCATGGCTGCTGGCTGTGCTTGTGAGGTCACAGCAGCCTGAATGCCTCCTAGACCAGGGTCAGGCTCATGGCTGCTGGCTGTGCTTGTGAGGTGACAGCAGGTTGACTGCCACCGAGGACAGTGGCAGGCTCATGGCAGCTGGTGTGGCTTGTGAGGTCACAGCAGCCTCACTGCTCATGGCTTAGTGTCCAGAACCCCACACTAGCTGTTCTTGTGAGGTCACAGCAGCCTGAATGCCTCCTAGAGCAGTGGCAGGCTCATCGCTGCTGGCTGTGCTTGTGAGGTCACAGCAACCTTACTGCCTCATAGGTTAGTGTATAGCAACCCATGCTGGCTGTGCTTGTGAGGTCACAGCAGCCTGAGTGCCTCCTAATGCCAGTTGCAGGCTGCTGGCTATGCTTGTGAGGTCACAGCAGCCTCAGTGACTCATAGCTTAGTCTACCGTGCCCCCTGCTGGCTGTGCTTGTGAGGTCACAGCACACTCAGTGCCTCATAGGTTAGTATCCAGCGCCCCCTGCTGGCTGTGCTTGGGACGCCACAGCAGCCTCAGTGCCATCTAGGCCAGTGGCAGGCTCGTAGCTGCTGGCTGTGCTTGTGAGGTCACAGCAGACTCAGTGCCTCCTAGGTTTGTCTGCAGCGCCCCCTGCTGGCTGTGCTTCTGACGTCACAGCAGTCTGAGTGCCTCCGAGGACATTGGCAGGCTCATGGCTGCTGGCTGTGCTTGTGACTTCAGAGCAGCCTCAGTGCCTCCTAGGTTAGTCTACAGCGCCCCCTGCTGGCTGTGCTTGTGACGTCACAGCAGCCTCAGTGCCACCTAGGTTTGTCTACAGCTCCCCCTGGTGGCTGTGCTAGTGAGGTCACAGCAGCCTGAGTGCCTCCTAGGCCAGTGGCAGGCTCAGGGGCACTGGCTGTGGTTGTGAGGTCACAGCACACTCAGTGCCGCATAGATTAGTGTCCAGTGTGCCCTGCTGGCTGTGCTTGTGACGTCACAGCAGCCTGAGTGCCTCCTAGGCCAGTGGCAGGCTCGTGGCTGTTGGCTGTGCTTGTGAGGTCACAGCAGCCTGAGTGCCTCCTAGGCCGGTGGCAGGCTCATGGCTGCTGGCTGTGCTTGTGAGGTCACAGCAGCCTCAGTGTCTCCTAGGCTACTAGCAGTCTCGTGGCTGCTGGCAGTGCTTGTGAGGTCACAGCAGCCTCTTTGCCTCACAGGCCAGTGTCAGTCTCATGGCTGCTGGCTGTGCTTGTGAGGTCACAGCAGCCTGAATGCCTCCTAGACCAGGGTCAGGCTCATGGCTGCTGGCTGTGCTTGTGAGGTCACAGCAGCTTGACTGCCACCGAGGATAGTGGCAGGCTCATGGCCGCTGGCTGAGCTCGTGAGGTCACAGCACACTCAGTGCCTCATAGGTTAGTATCCAGCGCCCCCTGCTGGCTGTGCTTGTGACGTCAAAGCAGCCTCAGTGCCATCTAGGCCAGTGGCAGGCTCGTAGCTGCTGGCTGTGCTTGTGAGGTCACAGCAGACTCAGTGCCTCCTAGGTTTGTCTGCAGCGCCCCCTGCTGGCTGTGCTTCTGACGTCACAGCAGTCTGAGTGCCTCCGAGGACATTGGCAGGCTCATGGCTGCTGGCTGTGCTTGTGACTTCAGAGCAGCCTCAGTGCCTCCTAGGTTAGTCTACAGCGCCCCCTGCTGGCTGTGCTTGTGACGTCACAGCAGCCTCAGTGCCACCTAGGTTTGTCTACAGCTCCCCCTGGTGGCTGTGCTAGTGAGGTCACAGCACACTCAGTGCCTCCTAGGCCAGTGGCAGGCTCATGGCTGCTGGCTGTGCTTGTGAGGTCCCAGAGGACTCCGTGCCTCTCAGGCCAGTGGCAGGGTCATGGCTGCTAGCTGTGCTTGTGACGTCACAGCAGCCTCAATGCCTCCTAGGCCAGTGGCAGGCTCATGGCTGCTGGCTGCACTTGTGAGGTCACAGCAGCCTGAAAGCCTCCTAGGCCAGTGGCAGGCTCCTGGCTGCTGCCTGTGCTTGTGAGGTCACAGCAGCCTGAATGCCTCCTAGACCAGGGTCAGGCTCATGGCTGCTGGCTGTGCTTGTGAGGTGACAGCAGGTTGACTGCCACCGAGGACAGTGGCAGGCTCATGGCAGCTGGTGTGGCTTGTGAGGTCACAGCAGCCTCACTGCTCATGGCTTAGTGTCCAGAGCCCCCCGCTGGCTGTTCTTGTGAGGTCACAACAGCCTGAATGCCTCCTAGAGCAGTGGCAGGCTCATGGCTGCTGGCTGTGCTTGTGAGGTCACAGCAACCTTACTGCCTCATAGGTTAGTGTATAGCAACCCATGCTGGCTGTGCTTGTGAGGTCACAGCAGCCTGAGTGCCTCCTAATGCCAGTTGCAGGCTGCTGGTTATGCTTGTGAGATCACAGCAGCCTCAGTGACTCATAGCTTAGTCTACCGTGCCCCCTGCTGGCTGTGCTTGTGAGGTCACAGCACACTCAGTGCCTCATAGGTTAGTATCCAGCGCCCCCTGCTGGCTGTGCTTGGGACGTCACAGCAGCCTCAGTGCCATCTAGGCCAGTGGCAGGCTCGTGGCTGCTGGCTGTGCTTGTGAGGTCACAGCAGACTCAGTGCCACCTAGGTTTGTCTACAGCACCGCCTGCTGGCTGTGCTTGTGACGTCACAGCAGCCTGAGTGCCCCCGAGGACAGTAGCAGGCTCATGGCTGCTGGCTGTGCTTGTGAGACCACAGCAGACTCAGTGCCTCATAGGTTTGTCTACAGCAATGCCTGCTGGCTGTGCTTGTGAGGTCACAGCAGCCTGAGTGCCTCCTAGGCCAGTGGCAGGCTCAGGGTCGCTGGCTGTGGTTGTGAGGTCACAGCACACTCAGTGCCGCATAGATTAGTGTCCAGTGTGCCCTGCTGGCTGTGCTTGTGAGGTCACAGCAGCCTGAGTGCCTCCTAGGCCAGTGGCAGGCTCGTGGCTGTTGGCTGTGCTTGTGAGGTCACAGCAGCCTGAGTGCCTCCTAGGCCGGTGGCAGGCTCATGGCTGCTGGCTGTGCTTGTGAGGTCACAGCAGCCTCAGTGTCTCCTAGGCTACTAGCAGTCTCGTGGCTGCTGGCAGTGCTTGTGAGGTCACAGCAGCCTCTTTGCCTCACAGGCCAGTGTCAGTCTCATGGCTGCTGGCTGTGCTTGTGAGGTCACAGCAGCCTGAATGCCTCCTAGACCAGGGTCAGGCTCATGGCTGCTGGCTGTGCTTGTGAGGTCACAGCAGCTTGACTGCCACCGAGGATAGTGGCAGGCTCATGGCCGCTGGCTGAGCTCGTGAGGTCACAGCACACTCAGTGCCTCATAGGTTAGTATCCAGCGCCGCCTGCTGGCTGTGCTTGTGACGTCACAGCAGCCTCAGTGCCATCTAGGCCAGTGGCACGCTCGTAGCTGCTGGCTGTGCTTGTGAGGTCACAGCAGACTCAGTGCCTCCTAGGTTTGTCTGCAGCGCCCCCTGCTGGCTGTGCTTCTGACGTCACAGCAGTCTGAGTGCCTCCGAGGACATTGGCAGGCTCATGGCTGCTGGCTGTGCTTGTGACTTCAGAGCAGCCTCAGTGCCTCCTAGGTTAGTCTACAGCGCCCCCTGCTGGCTGTGCTTGTGACGTCACAGCAGCCTCAGTGCCACCTAGGTTTGTCTACAGCTCCCCCTGGTGGCTGTGCTAGTGAGGTCACAGCAGCCTCAGTGCCTCCTAGGCCAGTGGCAGGCTCATGGCTGCTGGCTGTGCTTGTGAGGTCCCAGAGGACTCCGTGCCTCTCAGGCCAGTGGCAGGGTCATGGCTGCTAGCTGTGCTTGTGACGTCACAGCAGCCTCAATGCCTCCTAGGCCAGTGGCAGGCTCATGGCTGCTGGCTGCACTTGTGAGGTCACAGCAGCCTGAGTGCCTCCTAGGCCAGTGGCAGGCTCATGGCTGCTGGCTGTGCTTGTGAGGTCACAGCAGCCTCAGTGTCTCCTAGGCTACTAGCAGTCTCGTGGCTGCTGGCAGTGCTTGTGAGGTCACAGCAGCCTCTTTGCCTCACAGGCCAGTGTCAGTCTCATGGCTGCTGGCTGTGCTTGTGAGGTCACAGCAGCCTGAATGCCTCCTAGACCAGGGTCAGGCTCATGGCTGCTGGCTGTGCTTGTGAGGTGACAGCAGCTTGACTGCCACCGAGGATAGTGGCAGGCTCATGGCCGCTGGCTGAGCTCGTGAGGTCACAGCACACTCAGTGCCTCATAGGTTAGTATCCAGCGCCCCCTGCTGGCTGTGCTTGTGACGTCACAGCAGCCTCAGTGCCATCTAGGCCAGTGGCAGGCTCGTAGCTGCTGGCTGTGCTTGTGAGGTCACAGCAGACTCAGTGCCTCCTAGGTTAGTCTACAGCGCCTCCTGCTGGCTGTGCTTCTGACGTCAGAGCAGCCTCAGTGCCTCCGAGGACATTGGCAGGCTCATGGCTGCTGGCTGTGCTTGTGACTTCAGAGCAGCCTCAGTGCCTCCTAGGTTAGTCTACAGCGCCCCCTGCTGGCTGTGCTTGTGACGTCACAGCAGCCTCAGTGCCACCTGGGTTTGTCTACAGCTCCCCCTGGTGGCTGTGCTAGTGAGGTCACAGCAGCCTCAGTGCCTCCTAGGCCAGTGGCAGGCTCATGGCTGCTGGCTGTGCTTGTGAGGTCCCAGAGGACTCCGTGCCTCTCAGGCCAGTGGCAGGGTCATGGCTGCTAGCTGTGCTTGTGACGTCACAGCAGCCTCAAAGCCTCCTAGGCCAGTGGCAGGCTCATGGCTGCTGGCTGCACTTGTGAGGTCACAGCAGCCTGAAAGCCTCCTAGGCCAGTGGCAGGCTCCTGGCTGCTGCCTGTGCTTGTGAGGTCACAGCAGCCTGAATGCCTCCTAGACCAGGGTCAGGCTCATGGCTGCTGGCTGTGCTTGTGAGGTGACAGCAGCTTGACTACCACCGAGGACAGTGGCAGGCTCATGGCCGCTGGCTGAGCTCGTGAGGTCACAGCACACTCAGTGCCTCCTTGGTTAGTCTACAGCGCCCCGTGCTGGCTGTGCTTATGAGGTCACAGCACACTCAGTGCCTCATAGGTTAGTATCCAGCGCCCCCTGCTGGCTGTGCTTGTGAGGTCACAGCAGACTCAGTGCCTCCTAGGTTTGTCTACAGCGCCCCCTGCTGGCTGTGCTTCTGACGTCACAGCAGTCTGAGTGCCTCCGAGGACATTGGCAGGCTCATGGCTGCTGGCTGTGCTTGTGACTTCAGAGCAGCCTCAGTGCCTCCTAGGCCAGTGGCAGGCTTATGGCTGCTGGCTGTGCTTGTGAGGTCACAGCAGCCTCAGTGCCTCATAGGTTAGTCTAGAGCGCCCCCTGCTGGCTGTGCTTGTGAGGTAACAGCAGCCTGAGTGCCTCCTAGGCCAGTGGCAGGCTCGTGCCCTGCTGGCTGTGCTTGTGAGGTCACAGCAGCCTGAGTGCCATGAAGGCCAGTGGCGGGTTCGTGGCTGTGGTTGTGACGTCACATCAGCCTCAGTGCCTCCGAGGCCAGTGCCAGGCTCCCCCTGCTGGCTGTGCTTGTGAGGTCACAGCATCCTCAGCGCCTCCGAGGCGAGTGGCAGGCTCCTGGCTGCTGCCTGTGCTTGTGAGGTCACAGCAGCCTGAATGCCTCCTAGACCAGGGTCAGGCTCATGGCTGCTGGCTGTGCTTGTGAGGTGACAGCAGCTTGACTGCCACCGAGGACAGTGGCAGGCTCATGGCCGCTGGCTGAGCTCGTGAGGTCACAGCACACTCAGTGCCTCCTTGGTTAGTCTACAGCGTCCCCTGCTGCCTGTGCTTGTGAGGTCACAGCACACTCAGTGCCTCATAGGTTAGTATCCAGCGCCCCCTGCTGGCTGTGCTTGGGACGTCACAGCAGCCTCAGTGCCAGCTAGGCCAGTGGCAGGCTCATGGCTGCTGGCTGTGCTTGTGAGGTCACAGCAGACTCAGTGCCTCCTAGGTTTGTCTACAGCGCCCCCTGCTGGCTGTGCTTGTGAGGTCACAGCAGACTCAGTGCCTCATAGGTTTGTCTACAGCTCCCCCTGCTGGCTGTGCTTGTGAGGTCACAGCAACCTCATTGCCTCACAGGCCAGTGTCAGTCTCATGGCTGCTGGCTGTGCTTGTGAGGTCACAGCAGCCTGAATGCCTCCTAGACCAGGGTCAGGCTCATGGCTGCTGGCTGTGCTTGTGAGGTGACAGCAGGTTGACTGCCACCGAGGACAGTGGCAGGCTCATGGCAGCTGGTGTGGCTTGTGAGGTCACAGCAGCCTCACTGCTCATGGCTTAGTGTCCAGAACCCCACACTAGCTGTTCTTGTGAGGTCACAGCAGCCTGAATGCCTCCTAGAGCAGTGGCAGGCTCATGGCTGCTGGCTGTGCTTGTGAGGTCACAGCAACCTTACTGCCTCATAGGTTAGTGTATAGCAACCCATGCTGGCTGTGCTTCTGAGGTCACAGCAGCCTGAGTGCCTCCTAATGCCAGTTGCAGCCTGCTGGCTATGCTTGTGAGGTCACAGCAGCCTCAGTGACTCATAGCTTAGTCTACCGTGCCCCCTGCTGGCTGTGCTTGTGAGGTCACAGCACACTCAGTGCCTCATAGGTTAGTATCCAGCGCCCCCTGCTGGCTGTGCTTGGGACGCCACAGCAGCCTCAGTGCCATCTAGGCCAGTGGCAGGCTCGTAGCTGCTGGCTGTGCTTGTGAGGTCACAGCAGACTCAGTGCCTCCTAGGTTTGTCTGCAGCGCCCCCTGCTGGCTGTGCTTCTGACGTCACAGCAGTCTGAGTGCCTCCGAGGACATTGGCAGGCTCATGGCTGCTGGCTGTGCTTGTGACTTCAGAGCAGCCTCAGTGCCTCCTAGGTTAGTCTACAGCGCCCCCTGCTGGCTGTGCTTGTGACGTCACAGCAGCCTCAGTGCCACCTAGGTTTGTCTACAGCTCCCCCTGGTGGCTGTGCTAGTGAGGTCACAGCAGCCTGAGTGCCTCCTAGGCCAGTGGCAGGCTCAGGGGCACTGGCTGTGGTTGTGAGGTCACAGCACACTCAGTGCCGCATAGATTAGTGTCCAGTGTGCCCTGCTGGCTGTGCTTGTGAGGTAACAGCAGCCTGAGTGCCTCCTAGGCCAGTGGCAGGCTCGTGGCTGTTGGCTGTGCTTGTGAGGTCACAGCAGCCTGAGTGCCTCCTAGGCCGGTGGCAGGCTCATGGCTGCTGGCTGTGCTTGTGAGGTCACAGCAGCCTCAGTGTCTCCTAGGCTACTAGCAGTCTCGTGGCTGCTGGCAGTGCTTGTGAGGTCAAAGCAGCCTCTTTGCCTCACAGGCCAGTGTCAGTCTCATGGCTGCTGGCTGTGCTTGTGAGGTCACAGCAGCCTGAATGCCTCCTAGACCAGGGTCAGGCTCATGGCTGCTGGCTGTGCTTGTGAGGTCACAGCAGCTTGACTGCCACCGAGGATAGTGGCAGGCTCATGGCCGCTGGCTGAGCTCGTGAGGTCACAGCACACTCAGTGCCTCATAGGTTAGTATCCAGCGCCGCCTGCTGGCTGTGCTTGTGACGTCACAGCAGCCTCAGTGCCATCTAGGCCAGTGGCAGGCTCGTAGCTGCTGGCTGTGCTTGTGAGGTCACAGCAGACTCAGTGCCTCCTAGGTTTGTCTGCAGCGCCCCCTGCTGGCTGTGCTTCTGACGTCACAGCAGTCTGAGTGCCTCCGAGGACATTGGCAGGCTCATGGCTGCTGGCTGTGCTTGTGACTTCAGAGCAGCCTCAGTGCCTCCTAGGTTAGTCTACAGCGCCCCCTGCTGGCTGTGCTTGTGACGTCACAGCAGCCTCAGTGCCACCTAGGTTTGTCTACAGCTCCCCCTGGTGGCTGTGCTAGTGAGGTCACAGCAGCCTCAGTGCCTCCTAGGCCAGTGGCAGGCTCATGGCTGCTGGCTGTGCTTTTGAGGTCCCAGAGGACTCCGTGCCTCTCAGGCCAGTGGCAGGGTCATGGCTGCTAGCTGTGCTTGTGACGTCACAGCAGCCTCAATGCCTCCTAGGCCAGTGGCAGGCTCATGGCTGCTGGCTGCACTTGTGAGGTCACAGCAGCCTGAAAGCCTCCTAGGCCAGTGGCAGGCTCCTGGCTGCTGCCTGTGCTTGTGAGGTCACAGCAGCCTGAATGCCTCCTAGACCAGGGTCAGGCTCATGGCTGCTGGCTGTGCTTGTGAGGTCACAGCAGGTTGACTGCCACCGAGGACAGTGGCAGGCTCATGGCAGCTGGTGTGGCTTGTGAGGTCACAGCAGCCTCACTGCTCATGGCTTAGTGTCCAGAGCCCCCCGCTGGCTGTTCTTGTGAGGTCACAACAGCCTGAATGCCTCCTAGAGCAGTGGCAGGCTCATGGCTGCTGGCTGTGCTTGTGAGGTCACAGCAACCTTACTGCCTCATAGGTTAGTGTATAGCAACCCATGCTGGCTGTGCTTGTGAGGTCACAGCAGCCTGAGTGCCTCCTAATGCCAGTTGCAGGCTGCTGGCTATGCTTGTGAGGTCACAGCAGCCTCAGTGACTCATAGCTTAGTCTACCGTGCCCCCTGCTGGCTGTGCTTGTGAGGTCACAGCACACTCAGTGCCTCATAGGTTAGTATCCAGCGCCCCCTGCTGGCTGTGCTTGGGACGCCACAGCAGCCTCAGTGCCATCTAGGCCAGTGGCAGGCTCGTGGCTGCTGGCTGTGCTTGTGAGGTCACAGCAGACTCAGTGCCACCTAGGTTTGTCTACAGCACCGCCTGCTGGCTGTGCTTGTGACGTCACAGCAGCCTGAGTGCCCCCGAGGACAGTAGCAGGCTCATGGCTGCTGGCTGTGCTTGTGAGACCACAGCAGACTCAGTGCCTCATAGGTTTGTCTACAGCACTGCCTGCTGGCTGTGCTTGTGAGGTCACAGCAGCCTGAGTGCCTCCTAGGCCAGTGGCAGGCTCAGGGGCGCTGGCTGTGGTTGTGAGGTCACAGCACACTCAGTGCCGCATAGATTAGTGTCCAGTGTGCCCTGCTGGCTGTGCTTGTGAGGTAACAGCAGCCTGAGTGCCTCCTAGGCCAGTGGCAGGCTCGTGGCTGTTGGCTGTGCTTGTGAGGTCACAGCAGCCTGAGTGCCTCCTAGGCCCGTGGCAGGCTCATGGCTGCTGGCTGTGCTTGTGAGGTCACAGCAGCCTCAGTGTCTCCTAGGCTACTAGCAGTCTCGTGGCTGCTGGCAGTGCTTGTGAGGTCACAGCAGCCTGAATGCCTCCTAGACCAGGGTCAGGCTCATGGCTGCTGGCTGTGCTTGTGAGGTGACAGCAGCTTGACTGCCACCGAGGATAGTGGCAGGCTCATGGCCGCTGGCTGAGCTCCTGAGGTCACAGCACACTCAGTGCCTCCTTGGTTAGTCTACAGCGAGCCCTGCTGCCTGTGTTTGTGAGGTCACAGCACACTCAGTGCCTCATAGGTTAGTATCCAGCGCCCCCTGCTGGCTGTGCTTGTGACGTCACAGCAGCCTCAGTGCCATCTAGGCCAGTGGCAGGCTCGTGGCTGCTGGCTGTGCTTGTGAGGTCACAGCAGACTCAGTGCCTCCTAGGTTTGTCTACAGCGCCCCCTGCTGGCTGTGCTTGTGACGTCACAGCAGTCTGAGTGCCTCCGAGGACATTGGCAGGCTCATGGCTGCTGGCTGTGCTTGTGACTTCAGAGCAGCCTCAGTGCCTCCTAGGTTAGTCTACAGCGCCCCCTGCTGGCTGTGCTTGTGACGTCACAGCAGCCTCAGTGCCACCTAGGATTGTCTACAGCTCCCCCTGGTGGCTGTGCTAGTGAGGTCACAGCAGCCTCAGTGCCTCCTAGGCCAGTGGCAGGCTCATGGCTGCTGGCTGTGCTTGTGAGGTCCCAGAGGACTCCGTGCCTCTCAGGCCAGTGGCAGGGTCATGGCTGCTAGCTGTGTTTGTGACGTCACAGCAGCCTCAATGCCTCCTAGGCCAGTGGCAGGCTCATGGCTGCTGGCTGCACTTGTGAGGTCACAGCAGCCTGAAAGCCTCCTAGGCCAGTGGCAGGCTCCTGGCTGCTGCCTGTGCTTGTGAGGTCACAGCAGCCTGAATGCTTCCTAGACCAGTGGCAGGCTCCTGGCTTCTGCCTGTGCTTGTGAGGTCACAGCAGCCTGAATGCCTCCTAGACCAGGGTCAGGCTCATGGCTGCTGGCTGTGCTTGTGAGGTCACAGCAGCCTGAATGCCTCCTAGGCCCGTGGCAGGCTCATGGCTGCTGGCTGTGCTTGTGAGGTCACAGCAGGTTGACTGCCACCGAGGACATTGGCAGGCTCATGGCAGCTGGTGTGGCTTGTGAGGTCACAGCAGCCTCACTGCTCATGGCTTAGTGTCCAGAGCCCCACACTGGCTGTTCTTGTGAGGTCACAGCAGACTCAGTGCCACCTAGGTTTGTCTACAGCACCGCCTGCTGGCTGTGCTTGTGACGTCACAGCAGCCTGAGTGCCCCCGAGGACAGTAGCAGGCTCATGGCTGCTGGCTGTGCTTGTGAGACCACAGCAGACTCAGTGCCTCATAGGTTTGTCTACAGCACTGCCTGCTGGCTGTGCTTGTGAGGTCACAGCAGCCTGAGTGCCTCCTAGGCCAGTGGCAGGCTCAGGGTCGCTGGCTGTGGTTGTGAGGTCACAGCACACTCAGTGCCGCATAGATTAGTGTCCAGTGTGCCCTGCTGGCTGTGCTTGTGAGGTAACAGCAGCCTGAGTGCCTCCTAGGCCAGTGGCAGGCTCGTGGCTGTTGGCTGTGCTTGTGAGGTCACAGCAGCCTGAGTGCCTCCTAGGCCGGTGGCAGGCTCATGGCTGCTGGCTGTGCTTGTGAGGTCCCAGAGGACTCCGTGCCTCTCAGGCCAGTGGCAGGGTCATGGCTGCTAGCTGTGCTTGTGACGTCACAGCAGCCTCAATGCCTCCTAGGCCAGTGGCAGGCTCATGGCTGCTGGCTGCACTTGTGAGGTCAAAGCAGCCTGAAAGCCTCCTAGACCAGTGGCAGGCTCCTGGCTGCTGCCTGTGCTTGTGAGGTCACAGCTGCCTGAATGCCTCCTAGACCAGGGTCAGGCTCATGGCTGCTGGCTGTGCTTGTGAGGTGACAGCAGCTTGACTACCACCGAGGACAGTGGCAGGCTCATGGCCGCTGGCTGAGCTCGTGAGGTCACAGCACACTCAGTGCCTCCTTGGTTAGTCTACAGCGCCCCCTGCTGCCTGTGCTTGTGAGGTCCCAGCACACTCAGTGCCTCATAGGTTAGTATCCAGCGCCCCCTGCTGGCTGTGCTTGTGACGTCACAGCAGACTCATTGCCTCCTAGGTTTGTCTGCAGCGCCCCCTGCTGGCTGTGCTTCTGACGTCACAGCAGTCTGAGTGCCTCCGAGGACATTGGCAGGCTCATGGCTGCTGGCTGTGCTTGTGACTTCAGAGCAGCCTCAGTGCCTCCTAGGTTAGTCTACAGCGCCCCCTGCTGGCTGTGCTTGTGACGTCACAGCAGCCTCAGTGCCACCTAGGTTTGTCTACAGCTCCCCCTGGTGGCTGTGCTAGTGAGGTCACAGCAGCCTCAGTGCCTCCTAGGCCAGTGGCAGGCTCATGGCTGCTGGCTGTGCTTGTGAGGTCCCAGAGGACTCCGTGCCTCTCAGGCCAGTGGCAGGGTCATGGCTGCTAGCTGTGCTTGTGACGTCACAGCAGCCTCAATGCCTCCTAGGCCAGTGGCAGGCTCATGGCTGCTGGCTGCACTTGTGAGGTCACAGCAGCCTGAAAGCCTCCTAGGCCAGTGGCAGGCTCCTGGCTGCTGCCTGTGCTTGTGAGGTCACAGCAGCCTGAATGCTTCCTAGACCAGTGGCAGGCTCCTGGCTTCTGCCTGTGCTTGTGAGGTCACAGCAGCCTGAATGCCTCCTAGACCAGGGTCAGGCTCATGGCTGCTGGCTGTGCTTGTGAGGTCACAGCAACCTGAAAGCCTCCTAGGCCCGTGGCAGGCTCATGGCTGCTGGCTGTGCTTGTGAGGTCACAGCAGCCTCAGTGTCTCCTAGGCTACTAGCAGTCTCGCGGCTGCTGGCAGTGCTTGTGAGGTCACAGCAACCTCATTGCCTCACAGGCCAGTGTCAGTCTCATGGCTGCTGGCTGTGCTTGTGAGGTCACAGCAGCCTGAATGCCTCCTAGACCAGGGTCAGGCTCATGGCTGCTGGCTGTGCTTGTGAGGTGACAGCAGCTTGACTGCCACCGAGGACAGTGGCAGGCTCATGGCAGCTGGTGTGGCTTGTGAGGTCACAGCAGCCTCACTGCTCATGGCTTAGTGCCCAGAGCCACACACTGGCTGTTCTTGTGAGGTCACAGCAGCCTGAATGCCTCCTAGAGCAGTGGCAGGCTCATGGCTGCTGGCTGTGCTTGTGAGGTCACAGCAACCTTACTGCCTCATAGGTTAGTGTATAGCAACCCATGCTGGCTGTGCTTCTGAGGTCACAGCAGCCCGAGTGCCTCCTAATGCCAGTTGCAGCCTGCTGGCTATGCTTGTGAGGTCACAGCAGCCTCAGTGACTCATAGCTTAGTCTACCGTGCCCCCTGCTGGCTGTGCTTGTGAGGTCACAGCACACTCAGTGCCTCATAGGTTAGTATCCAGCGCCCCCTGCTGGCTGTGCTTGGGACGCCACAGCAGCCTCAGTGCCATCTAGGCCAGTGGCAGGCTCGTGGCTGCTGGCTGTGCTTGTGAGGTCACAGCAGACTCAGTGCCACCTAGGTTTGTCTACAGCACCGCCTGCTGGCTGTGCTTGTGACGTCACAGCAGCCTGAGTGCCCCCGAGGACAGTAGCAGGCTCATGGCTGCTGGCTGTGCTTGTGAGACCACAGCAGACTCAGTGCCTCATAGGTTTGTCTACAGCACTGCCTGCTGGCTGTGCTTGTGAGGTCACAGCAGCCTGAGTGCCTCCTAGGCCAGTGGCAGGCTCAGGGGCGCTGGCTGTGGTTGTGAGGTCACAGCACACTCAGTGCCGCATAGATTAGTGTCCCGTGTGCCCTGCTGGCTGTGCTTGTGAGGTAACAGCAGCCTGAGTGCCTCCTAGGCCAGTGGCAGGCTCGTGGCTGTTGGCTGTGCTTGTGAGGTCACAGCAGCCTGAGTGCCTCCTAGGCCGGTGGCAGGCTCATGGCTGCTGGCTGTGCTTGTGAGGTCACAGCAGCCTCAGTGTCTCCTAGGCTACTAGCAGTCTCGTGGCTGCTGGCAGTGCTTGTGAGGTCACAGCAGCCTCTTTGCCTCACAGGCCAGTGTCAGTCTCATGGCTGCTGGCTGTGCTTGTGAGGTCACAGCAGCCTGAATGCCTCCTAGACCAGGGTCAGGCTCATGGCTGCTGGCTGTGCTTGTGAGGTGACAGCAGCTTGACTGCCACCGAGGATAGTGGCAGGCTCATGGCCGCCCGCTGAGCTCGTGAGGTCACAGCACACTCAGTGCCTCCTTGGTTAGTCTACAGCGCCGCCTGCTGGCTGTGCTTGTGACGTCACAGCAGCCTCAGTGCCATCTAGGCCAGTGGCAGGCTCGTAGCTGCTGGCTGTGCTTGTGAGGTCACAGCACACTCAGTGCCTCCTAGGTTTGTCTACACCGCCCCCTGCTGGCTGTGCTTCTGACGTCACAGCAGTCTGAGTGCCTCCGAGGACATTGGCAGGCTCATGGCTGCTGGCTGTGCTTGTGAGATCACAGCAGCCTCAGTGCCACCTAGGTTTGTCTACAGCTCCCCCTGGTGGCTGTGCTAGTGAGGTCACAGCAGCCTCAGTGCCTCCTAGGCCAGTGGCAGGCTCATGGCTGCTGGCTGTGCTTGTGAGGTCCCAGAGGACTCCGTGCCTCTCAGGCCAGTGGCAGGGTCATGGCTGCTAGCTGTGCTTGTGACGTCACAGCAGCCTCAATGCCTCCTAGGCCAGTGGCAGGCTCATGGCTGCTGGCTGCACTTGTGAGGTCACAGCAGCCTGAAAGCCTCCTAGGCCAGTGGCAGGCTCCTGGCTGCTGCCTGTGCTTGTGAGGTCACAGCAGCCTGAATGCCTCCTAGACCAGGGTCAGGCTCATGGCTGCTGGCTGTGCTTGTGAGGTGACAGCAGCTTGACTACCACCGAGGACAGTGGCAGGCTCATGGCCGCTGGCTGAGCTCGTGAGGTCACAGCACACTCAGTGCCTCATAGGTTAGTATCCAGCGCCCCCTGCTGGCTGTGCTTATGAGGTCACAGCACACTCAGTGCCTCATAGGTTAGTATCCAGCGCCCCCTGCTGGCTGTGCCTGTGAGGTCACAGCAGACTCAGTGCCTCCTAGGTTTGTCTACAGCGCCCCCTGCTGGCTGTGCTTCTGACGTCACAGCAGTCTGAGTGCCTCCGAGGACATTGGCAGGCTCATGGCTGCTGGCTGTGCTTGTGACTTCAGAGCAGCCTCAGTGCCTCCTAGGTTAGTCTACAGCGCCCCCTGCTGGCTGTGCTTGTGACGTCACAGCAGCCTCAGTGCCACCTAGGTTTGTCTACAGCTCCCCCTGGTGGCTGTGCTAGTGAGGTCACAGCAGCCTGAGTGCCTCCTAGGCCAGTGGCAGGCTTATGGCTGCTGGCTGTGCTTGTGAGGTCACAGCAGACTCAGTGCCTCATAGGTTAGTCTAGAGCGCCCCCTGCTGGCTGTGCTTGTGAGGTAACAGCAGCCTGAGTGCCTCCTAGGCCAGTGGCAGGCTCGTGCCTGCTGGCTGTGCTTGTGAGGTCACAGCACACTCAGTGCCTCATAGCTTAGTGTCAAGCGTGCCCTGCTGGCTGTGCTTCTGAGGTCACAGCAGCCTGAGTGCCATGAAGGCCAGTGGCGGGTTCGTGGCTGTGGTTGTGACGTCACAGCAGCCTCAGTTCCTCCGAGGCCAGTGCCAGGCTCCCCCTGCTGGCTGTGCTTGTGAGGTCACAGCATCCTCAGCGCCTCTGAGGCCAGCGGCAGGCTCCTGGCTGCTGCCTGTGCTTGTGAGGTCACAGCAGCCTGAATGCCTCCTAGAGCAGGGTCAGGCTCATGGCTGCTGGCTGTGCTTGTGAGGTGACAGCAGGTTGACTGCCACCGAGGACAGTGGCAGGCTCATGGCAGCTGGTGTGGCTTGTGACGTCACAGCAGCCTCACTGCTCATGGCTTAGTGTCCAGAACCCCACACTAGCTGTTCTTGTGAGGTCACAGCAGCCTGAATGCCTCCTAGAGCAGTGGCAGGCTCATCGCTGCTGGCTGTGCTTGTGAGGTCACAGCAACCTTACTGCCTCATAGGTTAGTGTATAGCAACCCATGCTGGCTGTGCTTCTGAGGTCACAGCAGCCTGAGTGCCTCCTAATGCCAGTTGCAGCCTGCTGGCTATGCTTGTGAGGTCACAGCAGCCTCAGTGACTCATAGCTTAGTCTACCGTGCCCCCTGCTGGCTGTGCTTGTGAGGTCACAGCACACTCAGTGCCTCATAGGTTAGTATCCAGCGCCCCCTGCTGGCTGTGCTTGGGACGCCACAGCAGCCTCAGTGCCATCTAGGCCAGTGGCAGGCTCGTGGCTGCTGGCTGTGCTTGTGAGGTCACAGCAGACTCAGTGCCACCTAGGTTTGTCTACAGCACCGCCTGCTGGCTGTGCTTGTGACGTCACAGCAGCCTGAGTGCCCCCGAGGACAGTAGCAGGCTCATGGCTGCTGGCTGTGCTTGTGAGACCACAGCAGACTCAGTGCCTCATAGGTTTGTCTACAGCACTGCCTGCTGGCTGTGCTTGTGAGGTCACAGCAGCCTGAGTGCCTCCTAGGCCAGTGGCAGGCTCAGGGGCGCTGGCTGTGGTTGTGAGGTCACAGCACACTCAGTGCCGCATAGATTAGTGTCCAGTGTGCCCTGCTGGCTGTGCTTGTGAGGTAACAGCAGCCTGAGTGCCTCCTAGGCCAGTGGCAGGCTCGTGGCTGTTGGCTGTGCTTGTGAGGTCACAGCAGCCTCAGTGTCTCCTAGGCTACTAGCAGTCTCGTGGCTGCTGGCAGTGCTTGTGAGGTCACAGCAGCCTCTTTGCCTCACAGGCCAGTGTCAGTCTCATGGCTGCTGGCTGTGCTTGTGAGGTCACAGCAGCCTGAATGCCTCCTAGACCAGGGTCAGGCTCATGGCTGCTGGCTGTGCTTGTGAGGTGACAGCAGCTTGACTGCCACCGAGGATAGTGGCAGGCTCATGGCCGCTGGCTGAGCTCGTGAGGTCACAGCACACTCAGTGCCTCATAGGTTAGTATCCAGCGCCCCCTGCTGGCTGTGCTTGTGACGTCACAGCAGCCTCAGTGCCATCTAGGCCAGTGGCAGGCTCGTAGCTGCTGGCTGTGCTTGTGAGGTCACAGCAGACTCAGTGCCTCCTAGGTTTGTCTGCAGCGCCCCCTGCTGGCTGTGCTTCTGACGTCACAGCAGTCTGAGTGCCTCCGAGGACATTGGCAGGCTCATGGCTGCTGGCTGTGCTTGTGACTTCAGAGCAGCCTCAGTGCCTCCTAGGTTAGTCTACAGCGCCCCCTGCTGGCTGTGCTTGTGACGTCACAGCAGCCTCAGTGCCACCTAGGTTTGTCTACAGCTCCCCCTGGTGGCTGTGCTAGTGAGGTCACAGCAGCCTCAGTGCGTCCTAGGCCAGTGGCAGGCTCATGGCTGCTGGCTGTGCTTGTGAGGTCCCAGAGGACTCCGTGCCTCTCAGGCCAGTGGCAGGGTCATGGCTGCTAGCTGTGCTTGTGACGTCACAGCAGCCTCAAAGCCTCCTAGGCCAGTGGCAGGCTCATGGCTGCTGGCTGCACTTGTGAGGTCACAGCAGCCTGAAAGCCTCCTAGGCCAGTGGCAGGCTCCTGGCTGCTGCCTGTGCTTGTGAGGTCACAGCAGCCTGAATGCCTCCTAGACCAGGGTCAGGCTCATGGCTGCTGGCTGTGCTTGTGAGGTGACAGCAGCTTGACTACCACCGAGGACAGTGGCAGGCTCATGGCCGCTGGCTGAGCTCGTGAGGTCACAGCACACTCAGTGCCTCCTTGGTTAGTCTACAGCGCCCCCTGCTGGCTGTGCTTATGAGGTCACAGCACACTCAGTGCCTCATAGGTTAGTATCCAGCGCCCCCTGCTGGCTGTGCTTGTGAGGTCACAGCAGACTCAGTGCCTCCTAGGTTTGTCTACAGCGCCCCCTGCTGGCTGTGCTTCTGACGTCACAGCAGTCTGAGTGCCTCCGAGGACATTGGCAGGCTCATGGCTGCTGGCTGTGCTTGTGACTTCAGAGCAGCCTCAGTGCCTCCTAGGCCAGTGGCAGGCTTATGGCTGCTGGCTGTGCTTGTGAGGTCACAGCAGCCTCAGTGCCTCATAGGTTAGTCTAGAGCGCCCCCTGCTGGCTGTGCTAGTGAGGTAACAGCAGCCTGAGTGCCTCCTAGGCCAGTGGCAGGCTCGTGCCCTGCTGGCTGTGCTTGTGAGGTCACAGCAGCCTGAGTGCCATGAAGGCCAGTGGCGGGTTCGTGGCTGTGGTTGTGACGTCACATCAGCCTCAGTTCCTCCGAGGCCAGTGCCAGGCTCCCCCTGCTGGCTGTGCTTGTGAGGTCACAGCATCCTCAGCGCCTCCGAGGCGAGTGGCAGGCTCCTGGCTGCTGCCTGTGCTTGTGAGGTCACAGCAGCCTGAATGCCTCCTAGACCAGGGTCAGGCTCATGGCTGCTGGCTGTGGTTGTGAGGTGACAGCAGCTTGACTGCCACCGAGGACAGTGGCAGGCTCATGGCCGCTGGCTGAGCTCGTGAGGTCACAGCACACTCAGTGCCTCCTTGGTTAGTCTACAGCGTCCCCTGCTGCCTGTGCTTGTGAGGTCACAGCACACTCAGTGCCTCATAGGTTAGTATCCAGCGCCCCCTGCTGGCTGTGCTTGGGACGTCACAGCAGCCTCAGTGCCAGCTAGGCCAGTGGCAGGCTCATGGCTGCTGGCTGTGCTTGTGAGGTCACAGCACACTCAGTGCCTCCTAGGTTTGTCTACAGCGCCCCCTGCTGGCTGTGCTTGTGAGGTCACAGCAGACTCAGTGCCTCATAGGTTTGTCTACAGCTCCCCCTGCTGGCTGTGCTTGTGAGGTCACAGCAACCTCATTGCCTCACAGGCCAGTGTCAGTCTCATGGCTGCTGGCTGTGCTTGTGAGGTCACAGCAGCCTGAATGCCTCCTAGAGCAGGGTCAGGCTCATGGCTGCTGGCTGTGCTTGTGAGGTGACAGCAGGTTGACTGCCACCGAGGACAGTGGCAGGCTCATGGCAGCTGGTGTGGCTTGTGAGGTCACAGCAGCCTCACTGCTCATGGCTTAGTGTCCAGAACCCCACACTAGCTGTTCTTGTGAGGTCACAGCAGCCTGAATGCCTCCTAGAGCAGTGGCAGGCTCATCGCTGCTGGCTGTGCTTGTGAGGTCACAGCAACCTTACTGCCTCATAGGTTAGTGTATAGCAAGCCATGCTGGCTGTGCTTCTGAGGTCACAGCAGCCTGAGTGCCTCCTAATGCCAGTTGCAGCCTGCTGGCTATGCTTGTGAGGTCACAGCAGCCTCAGTGACTCATAGCTTAGTCTACCGTGCCCCCTGCTGGCTGTGCTTGTGAGGTCACAGCACACTCAGTGCCTCATAGGTTAGTATCCAGCGCCCCCTGCTGGCTGTGCTTGGGACGCCACAGCAGCCTCAGTGCCATCTAGGCCAGTGGCAGGCTCGTGGCTGCTGGCTGTGCTTGTGAGGTCACAGCAGACTCAGTGCCACCTAGGTTTGTCTACAGCACCGCCTGCTGGCTGTGCTTGTGACGTCACAGCAGCCTGAGTGCCCCCGAGGACAGTAGCAGGCTCATGGCTGCTGGCTGTGCTTGTGAGACCACAGCAGCCTCAGTGTCTCCTAGGTTTGTCTACAGCACTGCCTGCTGGCTGTGCTTGTGAGGTCACAGCAGCCTGAGTGCCTCCTAGGCCAGTGGCAGGCTCGTGGCTGCTGGCTGTGCTTGTGAGGTCACAGCAGCCTGAGTGCCTCCGAGGACATTGGCAGGCTCATGGCTGCTGGCTGTGCTTGTGACTTCAGAGCAGCCTCAGTGCCTCCTAGGTTAGTCTACAGCGCCCCCTGCTGGCTGTGCTTGTGACGTCACAGCAGCCTCAGTGCCACCTAGGTTTGTCTACAGCTCCCCCTGGTGGCTGTGCTAGTGAGGTCACAGCAGCCTGAGTGCCTCCTAGGCCAGTGGCAGGCTCAGGGGCACTGGCTGTGGTTGTGAGGTCACAGCACACTCAGTGCCGCATAGATTAGTGTCCAGTGTGCCCTGCTGGCTGTGCTTGTGAGGTAACAGCAGCCTGAGTGCCTCCTAGGCCAGTGGCAGGCTCGTGGCTGTTGGCTGTGCTTGTGAGGTCACAGCAGCCTGAGTGCCTCCTAGGCCGGTGGCAGGCTCATGGCTGCTGGCTGTGCTTGTGAGGTCACAGCAGCCTCAGTGTCTCCTAGGCTACTAGCAGTCTCGTGGCTGCTGGCAGTGCTTGTGAGGTCACAGCAGCCTCTTTGCCTCACAGGCCAGTGTCAGTCTCATGGCTGCTGGCTGTGCTTGTGAGGTCACAGCAGCCTGACTGCCTCCTAGACCAGGGTCAGGCTCATGGCTGCTGGCTGTGCTTGTGAGGTCACAGCAGCTTGACTGCCACCGAGGATAGTGGCAGGCTCATGGCCGCTGGCTGAGCTCGTGAGGTCACAGCACACTCAGTGCCTCATAGGTTAGTATCCAGCGCCGCCTGCTGGCTGTGCTTGTGACGTCACAGCAGCCTCAGTGCCATCTAGGCCAGTGGCAGGCTCGTAGCTGCTGGCTGTGCTTGTGAGGTCACAGCAGACTCAGTGCCTCCTAGGTTTGTCTGCAGCGCCCCCTGCTGGCTGTGCTTCTGACGTCACAGCAGTCTGAGTGCCTCCGAGGACATTGGCAGGCTCATGGCTGCTGGCTGTGCTTGTGACTTCAGAGCAGCCTCAGTGCCTCCTAGGTTAGTCTACAGCGCCCCCTGCTGGCTGTGCTTGTGACGTCACAGCAGCCTCAGTGCCACCTAGGTTTGTCTACAGCTCCCCCTGGTGGCTGTGCTAGTGAGGTCACAGCAGCCTGAGTGCCTCCTAGGCCAGTGGCAGGCTCATGGCTGCTGGCTGTGCTTGTGAGGTCCCAGAGGACTCCGTGCCTCTCAGGCCAGTGGCAGGGTCATGGCTGCTAGCTGTGCTTGTGACGTCACAGCAGCCTCAATGCCTCCTAGGCCAGTGGCAGGCTCATGGCTGCTGGCTGCACTTGTGAGGTCACAGCAGCCTGAAAGCCTCCTAGGCCAGTGGCAGGCTCCTGGCTGCTGCCTGTGCTTGTGAGGTCACAGCAGCCTGAATGCCTCCTAGACCAGGGTCAGGCTCATGGCTGCTGGCTGTGCTTGTGAGGTGACAGCAGCTTGACTACCACCGAGGACAGTGGCAGGCTCATGGCCGCTGGCTGAGCTCGTGAGGTCACAGCACACTCAGTGCCTCCTTGGTTAGTCTACAGCGCCCCCTGCTGGCTGTGCTTGTGAGGTCACAGCACACTCAGTGCCTCATAGGTTAGTATCCAGCGCCCCCTGCTGGCTGTGCTTGTGAGGTCACAGCAGACTCAGTGCCTCCTAGGTTTGTCTACAGCGCCCCCTGCTGGCTGTGCTTCTGACGTCACAGCAGTCTGAGTGCCTCCGAGGACATTGGCAGGCTCATGGCTGCTGGCTGTGCTTGTGACTTCAGAGCAGCCTCAGTGCCTCCTAGGCCAGTGGCAGGCTTATGGCTGCTGGCTGTGCTTGTGAGGTCACAGCAGCCTCAGTGCCTCATAGGTTAGTCTAGAGCGCCCCCTGCTGGCTGTGCTTGTGAGGTAACAGCAGCCTGAGTGCCTCCTAGGCCAGTGGCAGGCTCGTGCCCTGCTGGCTGTGCTTGTGAGGTCACAGCAGCCTGAGTGCCATGAAGGCCAGTGGCGGGTTCGCGGCTGTGGTTGTGACGTCACAGCAGCCTCAATTCCTCCGAGGCCAGTGCCAGGCTCCTGGCTGCTGCCTGTGCTTGTGAGGTCACAGCAGCCTGAATGCCTCCTAGACCAGGGTCAGGCTCATGGCTGCTGGCTGGGCTTGTGAGGTGACAGCAGCTTGACTGCCACCGAGGACAGTGGCAGGCTCATGGCCGCTGGCTGAGCTCATGAGGTCACAGCACACTCAGTGCCTCCTTGGTTAGTCTACAGCGTCCCCTGCTGCCTGTGCTTGTGAGGTCACAGCACACTCAGTTCCTCATAGGTTAGTATCCAGCGCCCCCTGCTGGCTGTGCTTGGGACGTCACAGCAGCCTCAGTGCCAGCTAGGCCAGTGGCAGGCTCATGGCTGCTGGCTGTGCTTGTGAGGTCACAGCAGACTCAGTGCCTCATAGGTTTGTCTACAGCTCCCCCTGCTGGCTGTGCTTGTGAGGTCACAGCACACTCGGTGCCTCCCAGGCCAGTGGCAGGCTCATGGCTGCTGGCTGTGCTTGTGAGGTCCCAGTGGACTCAATGACTCTCAGGCCAGTGGCAGGGTCATGGCTGCTGGCAGTGCTTGTGAGGTCACAGCAGCCTCTTTGCCTCACAGGCCAGTGTCAGTCTCATGGCTGCTGGCTGTGCTTGTGAGGTCACAGCAGCCTGAATGCCTCCTAGACCAGGGTCAGGCTCATGGCTGCTGGCTGTGCTTGTGAGGTGACAGCAGCTTGACTGCCACCGAGGATAGTGGCAGGCTCATGGCCGCTGGCTGAGCTCGTGAGGTCACAGCACACTCAGTGCCTCATAGGTTAGTATCCAGCGCCCCCTGCTGGCTGTGCTTGGGACGCCACAGCAGCCTCAGTGCCATCTAGGCCAGTGGCAGGCTCGTAGCTGCTGGCTGTGCTTGTGAGGTCACAGCAGACTCAGTGCCTCCTAGGTTTGTCTGCAGCGCCCCCTGCTGGCTGTGCTTCTGACGTCACAGCAGTCTGAGTGCCTCCGAGGACATTGGCAGGCTCATGGCTGCTGGCTGTGCTTGTGACTTCAGAGCAGCCTCAGTGCCTCCTAGGTTAGTCTACAGCGCCCCCTGCTGGCTGTGCTTGTGACGTCACAGCAGCCTCAGTGCCACCTAGGTTTGTCTACAGCTCCCCCTGGTGGCTGTGCTAGTGAGGTCACAGCAGCCTCAGTGCCTCCTAGGCCAGTGGCAGGCTCATGGCTGCTGGCTGTGCTTGTGAGGTCCCAGGGGACTCCGTGCCTCTCAGGCCAGTGGCAGGGTCATGGCTGCTAGCTGTGCTTGTGACGTCACAGCAGCCTCAATGCCTCCTAGGCCAGTGGCAGGCTCATGGCTGCTGGCTGCACTTGTGAGGTCACAGCAGCCTGAAAGCCTCCTAGGCCAGTGGCAGGCTCCTGGCTGCTGCCTGTGCTTGTGAGGTCACAGCAGCCTGAATGCCTCCTAGACCAGGGTCAGGCTCATGGCTGCTGGCTGTGCTTGTGAGGTGACAGCAGCTTGACTACCACCGAGGACAGTGGCAGGCTCATGGCCGCTGGCTGTGCTCGTGAGGTCACAGCACACTCAGTGCCTCCTTGGTTAGTCTACAGCGCCCCCTGCTGGCTGTGCTTGTGAGGTCACAGCACACTCAGTGCCTCATAGGTTAGTATCCAGCGCCCCCTGCAGGCTGTGCTTGTGAGGTCACAGCAGACTCATTGCCTCCTAGGTTTGTCTACAGCGCCCCCTGCTGGCTGTGCTTCTGACGTCACAGCAGTCTGAGTGCCTCCGAGGACATTGGCAGGCTCATGGCTGCTGGCTGTGCTTGTGACTTCAGAGCAGCCTCAGTGCCTCCTAGGCCAGTGGCAGGCTTATGGCTGCTGGCTGTGCTTGTGAGGTCACAGCAGCCTCAGTGCCTCCTAGGTTAGTCTAGAGCGCCCCCTGCTGGCTGTGCTTGTGAGGTAACAGCAGCCTGAGTGCCTCCTAGGCCAGTGGCAGGCTCGTGCCTGCTGGCTGTGCTTGTGAGGTCACAGCACACTCAGTGCCTCATAGCTTAGTGTCAAGCGTGCCCTGCTGGCTGTGCTTGTGAGGTCACAGCAGCCTGAGTGCCATGAAGGCCAGTGGCGGGTTCGTGGCTGTGGTTGTGACGTCACAGCAGCCTCAGTTCCTCCGAGGCCAGTGCCAGGCTCCCCCTGCTGGCTGTGCTTGTGAGGTCACAGCATCCTCAGCGCCTCCGAGGCCAGTGGCAGGCTCATGGCTGCTGCCTGTGCTTGTGAGGTGACAGCAGCCTGAATGCCTCCTAGACCAGGGTCAGGCTCATGGCTGCTGGCTGTGCTTGTGAGGTGACAGCAGCTTGACTGCCACCGAGGATAGTGTCAGTCTCATGGCCGCTGGCTGAGCTCCTGAGGTCACAGCACACTCAGTGCCTCCTTGGTTAGTTTACAGCCCCCCCTGCTGCCTGTGTTTGTGAGGTCACAGCACACTCAGTGCCTCATAGGTTAGTATCCAGCGCCCCCTGCTGGCTGTGCTTGTGACGTCACAGCAGCCTCAGTGCCATCTAGGCCAGTGGCAGGCTCGTAGCTGCTGGCTGTGCTTGTGAGGTCACAGCAGCCTCAGTGCCTCCTAGGTTTGTCTACAGCGCCCCCTGCTGGCTGTGCTTGTGACGTCACAGCAGTCTGAGTGCCTCCAAGGACATTGGCAGGCTCATGGCTGCTGGCTGTGCTTGTGACTTCAGAGCAGCCTCAGTGCCTCCTAGGTTAGTCTACAGCTCCCCCTGGTGGCTGTGCTTGTGAGGTCACAGCAGCCTCAGTGCCTCCTAGGCCAGTGGCAAGCTCATGGCTGCTGGCTGTGCTTGTGAGGTCCCAGAGGACTCCGTGCCTCTCAGGCCAGTGGCAGGGTCATGGCTGCTAGCTGTGCTTGTGACGTCACAGCAGCCTCAATGCCTCCTAGGCCAGTGGCAGGCTCATGGCTGCTGGCTGCACTTGTGAGGTCACAGCAGCCTCAGTGCCTCCTAGGCCAGTGGCAGGCTCCCCCTGCTGCCTGTACTTGCGAGGTCACAGCAGCCTGAATGCTTCCTAGACCAGTGGCAGGCTCCTGGCTTCTGCCTGTGCTTGTGAGGTCACAGCAGCCTGAATGCCTCCTAGACCAGGGTCAGGCTCATGGCTGCTGGCTGTGCTTGTGAGGTCACAGCAGCCTGAAAGCCTCCTAGGCCCGTGGCAGGCTCATGGCTGCTGGCTGTGCTTGTGAGGTCACAGCAGCCTCAGTGTCTCCTAGGCTACTAGCAGTCTCGCGGCTGCTGGCAGTGCTTGTGAGGTCACAGCAACCTCATTGCCTCACAGGCCAGTGTCAGTCTCATGGCTGCTGGCTGTGCTTGTGAGGTCACAGCAGCCTGAATGCCTCCTAGACCAGGGTCAGGCTCATGGCTGCTGGCTGTGCTTGTGAGGTGACAGCAGCTTGACTGCCACCGAGGACAGTGGCAGGCTCATGGCAGCTGGTGTGGCTTGTGAGGTCACAGCAGCCTCACTGCTCATGGCTTAGTGTCCAGAGCCCCACACTAGCTGTTCTTGTGAGGTCACAGCAGCCTGAATGCCTCCTAGAGCAGTGGCAGGCTCATGGCTGCTGGCTGTGCTTGTGAGGTCACAGCAACCTTACTGCCTCATAGGTTAGTGTATAGCAACCCATGCTGGCTGTGCTTCTGAGGTCACAGCAGCCTGAGTGCCTCCTAATGCCAGTTGCAGCCTGCTGGCTATGCTTGTGAGGTCACAGCAGCCTCAGTGACTCATAGCTTAGTCTACCGTGCCCCCTGCTGGCTGTGCTTGTGAGGTCACAGCACACTCAGTGCCTCATAGGTTAGTATCCAGCGCCCCCTGCTGGCTGTGCTTGGGACGTCACAGCAGCCTCAGTGCCATCTAGGCCAGTGGCAGGCTCGTGGCTGCTGGCTGTGCTTGTGAGGTCACAGCAGACTCAGTGCCACCTAGGTTTGTCTACAGCACCGCCTGCTGGCTGTGCTTGTGACGTCACAGCAGCCTGAGTGCCCCCGAGGACAGTAGCAGGCTCATGGCTGCTGGCTTTGCTTGTGAGACCACAGCAGACTCAGTGCCTCATAGGTTTTTCTACAGCACTGCCTGCTGGCTGTGCTTGTGAGGTCACAGCAGCCTGAGTGCCTCCTAGGCCAGTGGCAGGCTCAGGGGCGCTGGCTGTGGTTGTGAGGTCACAGCACACTCAGTGCCGCATAGATTAGTGTCCAGTGTGCCCTGCTGGCTGTGCTTGTGAGGTAACAGCAGCCTGAGTGCCTCCTACGCCAGTGGCAGGCTCGTGGCTGCTGGCTGTGCTTGTGAGGTCACAGCAGCCTGAGTGCCTCCTAGGCCAGTGGCAGGCTCATGGCTGCTGGCTGTGCTTGTGACGTCACAGCAGCCTCAGTGCCACCTAGGTTTGTCTACAGCACCCCCTGGTGGCTATGCTAGTGAGGTCACAGCAGCCTCAGTGCCTCCTAGGCCAGTGGCAGGCTCATGGCTGCTGGCTGTGCTTGTGAGGTCCCAGAGGACTCCGTGCCTCTCAGGCCAGTGGCAGGCTCCTGGCTGCTGCCTGTGCTTGTGAGGTCACAGCAGCCTGAATGCCTCCTAGACCAGGGTCAGGCTCATGGCTGCTGGCTGTGCTTGTGAGGTGACAGCAGCTTGACTACCACCGAGGACAGTGGCAGGCTCATGGCCGCTGGCTGAGCTCGTGAGGTCACAGCACACTCAGTGCCTCCTTGGTTAGTCTACAGCGCCCCCTGCTGGCTGTGCTTGTGAGGTCACAGCACACTCAGTGCCTCATAGGTTAGTATCCAGCGCCCCCTGCTGGCTGTGCTTGTGAGGTCACAGCAGACTCATTGCCTCCTAGGTTTGTCTACAGCGCCCCCTGCTGGCTGTGCTTGTGACGTCACAGCAGTCTGAGTGCCTCCGAGGACATTGGCAGGCTCATGGCTGCTGGCTGTGCTTGTGACTTCAGAGCAGCCTCAGTGCCTCCTAGGCCAGTGGCAGGCTTATGGCTGCTGGCTGTGCTTGTGAGGTCACAGCAGACTCAGTGCCTCATAGGTTAGTCTAGAGCGCCCCCTGCTGGCTGTGCTTGTGAGATAACAGCAGCCTGAGTGCCTCCTAGGCCAGTGGCAGGCTCGTGCCTGCTGGCTGTGCTTGTGAGGTCACAGCAGCCTGAGTGCCATGAAGGCCAGTGGCGGGTTCGTGGCTGTGCTTGTGACATCACAGCAGCCTCAGCTCCTCCGAGGCCAGTGCCAGGCTCCCCCTGCTGGCTGTGCTTGTGAGGTCACAGCATCCTCAGCGCCTCCGAGGCCAGTGGCAGGCTCCTGGCTGCTGCCTGTGCTTGTGAGGTCACAGCAGCCTGAATGCCTCCTAGACCAGGGTCAGGCTCATGGCTGCTGGCTGTGCTTGTGAGGTGACAGCAGCTTGACTGCCACCGAGGACAGTGGCAGGCTCATGGCCGCTGGCTGAGCTCGTGAGGTCACAGCACACTCAGTGCCTCCTTGGTTAGTCTACAGCGTCCCCTGCTGCCTGTGCTTGTGAGGTCACAGCACACTCAGTGCCTCATAGGTTAGTATCCAGCGCCCCCTGCTGGCTGTGCTTGGGACGTCACAGCAGCCTCAGTGCCAGCTAGGCCAGTGGCAGGCTCGTGGCTGCTGGCTGTGCTTGTGAGGTCACAGCAGACTCAGTGCCTCCTAGGTTTGTCTACAGCGCCCCCAGCTGGCTGTGCTTGTGAGGTCACAGCAGACTCAGTGCCTCATAGGTTTGTCTACAGCTCCCCCTGCTGGCTGTGCTTGTGAAGGTCACAGCACACTCGGTGCCTCCCAGGCCAGTGGCAGGCTCATGGCTGCTGGCTGTGCTTGTGAGGTCCCAGTGGACTCAATGACTCTCAGGCCAGTGGCAGGGTCATGGCTGCTAGCTGTGCTTGTGACGTCACAGCAGCCTCAATGCTTCCTAGGCCAGTGGCAGGCTCATGGCTGCTGGCTGCACTTGTGAGGTCACAGCAGCCTGAAAGCCTCCTAGGCCAGTGGCAGGCTCATGGCTGCTGGCTGTGCTTGTAAGGCCACAGCAGCCTGAATGCCTCCTAATGCCAGTTGCAGACTGCTGGCTATGCTTGTGAGGTCACAGCAGCCTCAGTGACTCATAGCTTAGTCTACCGTGCCCCCTGCTGGCTGTGCTTGTGAGGTCACAGCACACTCAGTGCCTCATAGGTTAGTATCCAGCGCCCCCTGCTGGCTGTGCTTGGGACGTCACAGCAGGCTCAGTATCAACTAGGCCAGTGGCAGGCTCGTGGCTGCTGGCTGTGCTTGTGAGGTCACAGCAGACTCAGTGCCACCTAGGATTGTCTACAGCACTGCCTGCTGGCTGTGCTTGTGACGTCACAGCAGCCTGAGTGCCCCCGAGGACAGTTCCATGCTCATGGCTGCTGGATGTGCTTGTGAGGTCACAGCAGCCTGAGTGCCTCCTAGGCCAGTGGCAGGCTCAGGGGCGCTGGCTGTGCTTGTGAGGTCACAGCACACTCAGTGCCTCATAGGTTAGTATCCAGCGCCCCCTGCTGGCACTGCTTGGGACGTCACAGCAGCCTCAGTACCAGCTAGGCCAGTGGCAGGCTCGTGGCTGCTGGCTGTGCTTGTGAGGTCACAGCAGACTCAGTGCCACCTAGGTTTGTCTACAGCACCGCCTGCTGGCTGTGCTTGTGACGTCACAGCAGCCTGAGTGCCCCCGAGGACAGTAGCAGGCTCATGGCTGCTGGCTGTGCTTGTGAGGCCACAGCAGCCTGAATGCCTCTTAGACCAGTGTCAGGCTCATGGCTGCTGGCTGTGCTTGTGACGTTACAGCAGCCTCAGTGCCTCTGAGGCCAGTGGCAGGCTCGTGCCTGCTGGCTGTGCTTGTGAGGTCACAGCACACTCAGTGCCTCATAGGTTAGTCTAGAGCGCCCCCTGCTGGCTGTGCTTGTGAGATAACAGCAGCCTGAGTGCCTCCTAGGCCAGTGGCAGGCTCGTGGCTGCTGGCTGTGCTTGTGAGGTCACAGCACACTCAGTGCCTCATAGCTTAGTGTCCAGCGTGCCCTGCTGGCTGTGCTTGTGAGCTCACAGCAGCCTGAGTGCCATGAAGGCCAGTGGCGGGTTCGTGGCTGTGCTTGTGACGTCACAGCAACCTCAGTGCCTCCTAGGCCAGTGCCAGGCTCCCCCTGCTGCCTGTGCTTGTGAGGTCACAGCACACTCAGCGCCTCCTAGGCCAGTGGCAGGCTCCTGGCTGCTGCCTGTGCTTGTGAGGTCACAGCAGTCTGATTGCCTCCTAGGCCCATGGCAGGCTCATGGCTGCTGGCTGTGCTTGTAAGGTCACAGCAGCCTCAGTGCCTCCTCTGCCAGTGACAGTCGCATGGCTGCTGGCTGTGCTTGTGAGGTGACAGCAGCTTGACTGCCACCGAGGATAGTGGCAGGCTCATGGCCGCTAGATGAGCTCGTGAGGTCACAGCACACTCAGTGCCTCCTTGGTTAGTCTACAGCACCCCCTGCTGGCTGTGCTTGTGAGGTCACAGCACACTCAGTGCCTCATAGGTTAGTATCCAGAGCCCCCTGCTGGCTGTGCTTGTGAGGTCACAGCAGCCTCAGTGCCTCCTAGGTTTGTCTACAGCGCCCCCTGCTGGCTGTGCTTGTGACGTCACAGCAGTCTGAGTGCCTCCGAGGACATTGGCAGGCTCATGGCTGCTGGCTGTGCTTGTGACATCACAGCAGTCTCAGTGCCTCATACCTTAGTCTAGCGTTTCCCCTGCTGGCTGTGCTTGTGAGGTCACAGCACACTCAGTGCCTCATAGGTTAGTATCCAGCGCCCCCTGCTGGCTGTGCTTGGGACGTCACAGCAGCCTCAGTGCCAGCTAGGCCAGTGGCAGGCTCGTGGCTGCTGGCTGTGCTTGTGAGGTCACAGCAGCCTCAGTGCCACCTAGGTTTGTCTACAGCAACGCCTGCTGGCTGTGCTTGTGAGGTCACAGCAGCCTGAGTGCCTCCTAGGCCAGTGGCAGGCTCATGGCTGCTGGCTGTGCTTGTGAGGTCACAGCAGCCTCAGTGTCTCCTAGGCTACTAGCACTCTCGCGGCTGCTGGCAGTGCTTGTGAGGTCACAGCAACCTCATTGCCTCATAGGCCAGTGTCAGTCTCATGGCTGCTGGCTGTGCTTGTGAGGTCACAGCACACTCAGTGCCACCTAGGTTTGTCTACAGCACCGCCTGCTGGCTGTGCTTGTGACGTCACAGCAGCCTGAGTGCCCCCGAGGACAGTAGCAGGCTCATGGCTGCTGGCTGTGCTTGTGAGACCACAGCAGACTCAGTGCCTCATAGGTTTGTCTACAGCACTGCCTGCTGGCTGTGCTTGTGAGGTCACAGCAGCCTGAGTGCCTCCTAGGCCAGTGGTAGGCTCAGGGGCGCTGGCTGTGGTTGTGAGGTCACAGCACACTCAGTGCCGCATAGATTAGTGTCCAGTGTGCCCTGCTGGCTGTGCTTGTGAGCTCACAGCAGCCTGAGTGCCTCCTAGGCCAGTGGCAGGCTCGTGCCTGCTGGCTGTGCTTGTGAGGTCACAGCACACTCAGTGCCTCATAGCTTAGTGTCAAGCGTGCCCTGCTGGCTGTGCTTGTGAGGTCACAGCAGCCTGAGTGCCATGAAGGCCAGTGGCGGGTTCGTGGCAGTGCTTGTGACGTCACAGCAACCTCAGTGCCTCCGAGGCCAGTGCCAGGCTCCCCCTGCTGGCTGTGCTTGTGAGGTCACAGCACACTCAGTGCCTCCCAGGCCAGTGGCAGGCTCATGGCTGCTGGCTGTGCTTGTGAGGTAACAGCAGCCTGAGTGCCTCCTAGGCCAGTGGCAGGCTCGTGCCTGCTGGCTGTGCCTGTGAGGTCACAGCACACTCAGTGCCTCATAGCTTAGTCTCAAGCGTGCCCTGCTGGCTGTGCTTGTGAGGTCACAGCAGCCTGAGTGCCATGAAGGCCAGTGGCGGGTTCGTGGCTGTGCTTGTGACGTCACAGCAACCTCAGGGCCTCCGAGGCCAGTGCCAGGCTCCCCCTGCTGGCTGTGCTTGTGAGGTCACAGCATCCTCAGTCCCTCCTAGGCCAGTGGCAGGCTCCTGGCTGCTGCCTGTGCTTGTGAGGTCACAGCTGCCTGAATGCCTCCTAGACCAGGGTCAGGCTCATGGCTGCTGGCTGTGCTTGTGAGGTGACAGCAGCTTGACTGCCACCGAGGACAGTGGCAGGCTCATGGCCGCTGGCTGACCTCGTGAGGTCACAGCACACTCAGTGCCTCCTTGGTTAGTCTACAGCGCCCCCTGCTGGCTGTGCTTGTGAGGTCACAGCAGCCTGAATGCCTCCTGGAGCAGTGGCAGGCTCATGGCTGCTGGCTGTGCTTGTGAGGTCACAGCACACTCAGTGCCACCTAGGTTTGTCTACAGCACCGCCTGCTGGCTGTGCTTGTGAGGTCACAGCAGCCTGAGTGCCCCCGAGGACAGTGGCAGGCTCATGGCAGCTGGTGTGGCTTGTGAGGTCACAGCAGCCTCACTGCTCATGGCTTAGTGTCCAGAGCCCCCCGCTGGCTGTTCTTGTGAGGTCACAGCAGCCTGAATGCCATCTAGGCCAGTGGCAGGCTCATGGCTGCTGGCTGTGCTTGTGAGGTCACAGCAACCTTACTGCCTCATAGTTTAGTGTATAGCAATCCATGCTGGCTGTGCTTCTGAGGTCACAGCAGCCTGAGTGCCTCCTAATGCCAGTTGCAGCCTGCTGGCTATGCTTGTGAGATCACAGCAGCCTCAGTGACTCATAGCTTAGTCTACCGTGCCCCCTGCTGGCTGTGCTTGTGAGGTCACAGCACACTCAGTGCCTCATAGGTTAGTATCCAGCGCCCCCTGCTGGCTGTGCTTGGGACGTCACAGCAGCCTCAGTGCCATCTAGGCCAGTGGCAGGCTCGTGGCTGCTGGCTGTGCTTGTGAGGTCACAGCACACTCAGTGCCACCTAGGTTTGTCTACAGCACCGCCTGCTGGCTGTGCTTGTGACGTCACAGCAGCCTGAGTGCCCCCGAGGACAGTAGCAGGCTCATGGCTGCTGGCTGTGCTTGTGAGACCACAGCAGACTCAGTGCCTCATAGGTTTGTCTACAGCACTGCCTGCTGGCTGTGCTTGTGAGGTCACAGCAGCCTGAGTGCCTCCTAGGCCAGTGGCAGGCTCAGGGGCGCTGGCTGTGGTTGTGAGGTCACAGCACACTCAGTGCCGCATAGAGTAGTGTCCAGTGTGCCCTGCTGGCTGTGCTTGTGAGGTCACAGCAGCCTGAGTGCCATCTAGGCCAGTGGCAGGCTCGTGGCTGTTGGCTGTGCTTGTGAGGTCACAGCAGCCTGAGTGCCTCCTAGGCCCGTGGCAGGCTCATGGCTGCTGTCTGTGCTTGTGAGGTCACAGCAGCCTCAGTGTCTCCTAGGCTACTAGCAGTCTCGTGGCTGCTGGCAGTGCTTGTGAGGTCACAGCAGCCTCTTTGCCTCACAGGCCAGTGTCAGTCTCATGGCTGCTGGCTGTGCTTGTGAGGTCACAGCAGCCTGAATGCCTCCTAGACCAGGGTCAGGCTCATGGCTGCTGGCTGTGCTTGTGAGGTGACAGCAGCTTGACTACCACCGAGGACAGTGGCAGGCTCATGGCCCCTGGCTGAGCTCGTGAGGTCACAGCACACTCAGTGCCTCCTTGGTTAGTCTACAGCGCCCCTTGCTGGCTGTGCTTGTGAGGTCGCAGCACACTCAGTGCCTCATAGATTAGTATCCAGCGCCCCGTGCTGGCTGTGCTTGTGACATCACAGCAGCCTGAGTGCCTCCCAGGCCAGTGGCAGGCTCATGGCTGCTGGCTGTGCTTGTGAGGTCACAGCAGCCTCAGTGTCTCCTAGGCTACTAGCAGTCCCTTGGCTGCTGGCAGTGCTTGTGAGGTCACAGCAACCTCATTGCCTCACAGGCCAGTGTCAGTCTCATGGCTGCTGGCTGTGCTTGTGAGGTCACAGCAGCCTGAATGCCTCCTAGACCAGGGTCAGGCTCATGGCTGCTGGCTGTGCTTGTGAGGTGACAGCAGCTTGACTGCCACCGAGGATAGTGGCAGGCTCATGGCCGCTGGCTGAGCTCGTGAGGTCACAGCACACTCAGTGCCTCCTTGGTTAGTCTACAGCGCCCCCTGCTGCCTGTGCTTGTGAGGTCACAGCACACTCAGTGCCTCATAGGTTAGTATCCAGCGCCCCCTGCTGGCTGTGCTTGTGAGGTCACAGCAGCCTCAGTGCCATCTAGGCCAGTGGCAGGCTCGTAGCTGCTGGCTGTGCTTGTGAGGTCACAGCAGACTCAGTGCCTCCTAGGTTTGTCTACAGCGCCCCCTGCTGGCTGTGCTTGTGACGTCACAGCAGTCTGAGTGCCTCCGAGGACATTGGCAGGCTCGTGGCTGCTGGCTGTGCTTGTGACTTCAGAGCAGCCTCAGTGCCTCCTAGGTTAGTCTACAGCGCCCCCTGCTGGCTGTGCTTGTGACGTCACAGCAGCCTCAGTGCCACCTAGGTTTGTCTACAGCTCCCCCTGCTGGCTGTGCTAGTGAGGTCACAGCACGCTCAGTGCCTCCTAGGCCAGTGGCAGGCTCATGGCTGTTGGCTGTGCTTGTGAGGTCCCAGAGGACTCCGTACCTCTCAGGCCAGTGGCAGGGTCATGGCTGCTAGCTGTGCTTGTGACGTCACAGCAGCCTCAATGCCTCCTAGGCCAGTGGCAGGCTCATGGCTGCTGGCTGCACTTGTGAGGTCACAGCAGCCTGAAAGCCTCCTAGGCCAGTGGCAGGCTCCTGGCTGCTGCCTGTGCTTGTGAGGTCACAGCAGCCTGAATGCCTCCTAGACCAGGGTCAGGCTCATGGCTGCTGGCTCTGCTTGTGAGGTGACAGCAGCTTGACTACCACCGAGGACAGTAGCAGGCTCATGGCCCCTGGCTGAGCTCGTCAGGTCACAGCACACTCAGTGCCTCCTTGGTTAGTCTACAGCGCCCCCTGCTGGCTGTGCTTGTGAGGTCACAGCACACTCAGTGCCTCATAGGTTAGTATCCAGCGCCCCGTGCTGGCCTTGCTTGTGACATCACAGCAGCCTCAGTGTCTCCTAGGCTACTAGCAGTCTCGTGGCTGCTGGCTGTGCTTGTGAGGTCACAGCAACCTCATTGCCTCACAGGCCAGTGTCAGTCTCATGGCTGCTGGCTGTGTTTGTGAGGTCACAGCAGCCTGAATGCCTCCTAGACCAGGGTCAGGCTCATGGCTGCTGGCTGTGCCTCTGAGGTCACAGCAGCTTGACTGCCACCGAGGACAGTGGCAGGCTCATGGCAGCTGGCGTGGCTTGTGAGGTCACAGCAGCCTCACTGCCTCATGGCTTAGTGTCCAGTGCCCCCCGCTGGCTGTTCTTGTGAGGTCACAGCAGCCTGAATGCCTCCTAGAGCAGTGGCAGGCTCATGGCTGCTGGCTGTGCTTGTGAGGTCACAGCAGCCTGAGTGCCTCCTAATGCCAGTTGCAGGCTGCTGGCTATGCTTGTGAGGTCACAGCAGCCTCAGTGACTCATAGCTTAGTCTACCGTGCCCCCTGCTGGCTGTGCTTGTGAGGTCACAGCACACTCAGTGCCTCATAGGTTAGTATCCAGCGCCCCCTGCTGGCTGTGCTTGGGACGTCACAGCAGCCTCAGTACCAGCTAGGCCAGTGGCAGGCTCATGGCTGCTGGCTGTGCTTTTGAGGTCGCAGCACACTCAGTGCCACCTAGGTTTGTCTACAGCACCGCCTGCTGGCTGTGCTTGTGACGTCACAGCAGCCTGAATGCCCCCGAGGACAGTAGCAGGATCATGGCTGCTGGCTGTGCTTGTGAGGTCACAGCAGACTCAGTGCCTCATAGGTTTGTCTACAGCACTGCCTGCTGGCTGTGCTTGTGAGGTCACAGCAGCCTGAGTGCCTCCTAGGCCAGTGGCAGGCTCATGGCTGCTGGCTGTGCTTGTGAGGTCACAGCAGCCTCAGTGTCTCCTAGGCTACTAGCAGTCTCGTGGCTGCTGGCAGTGCTTGTGAGGTCACAGCAACCTCATTGCCTCACAGGCCAGTGTCAGTCTCATGGCTGCTGGCTGTGCTTGTGAGGTCACAGCAGCCTGAATGCCTCCTAGACCAGGGTCAGGCTCATGGCTGCTGTCTGTGCTTGTGAGGTGACAGCAGGTTGACTGCCACCGAGGACAGTGGCAGGCTCATGGCAGCTGGCATGGCTTGTGAGGTCACAGCAGCCTCACTGCCTCACGGCTTAGTGTCCAGAGCCCCCCGCTGGCTGTTCTTGTGAGGTCACAGCAGCCTGAATGCCTCCTAGAGCAGTGGCAGGCTCATGGCTGCTGGCTGTGCTTGTGAGGTCACAGCAACCTTACTGCCTCATAGTTTGGTGTATAGCAACCCATGCTGGCTGTGCTTGTGAGGTCACAGCAGCCTGAGTGCCTCCTAATGCCAGTTGCAGGCTGCTGGCTATGCTTGTGAGATCACAGCAGCCTCAGTGACTCATAGCTTAGTCTACCGTGCCCCCTGCTGGCTGTGCTTGTGAGGTCACAGCACACTCAGTGCCTCATAGGTTAGTATCCAGCGCGCCCTGCTGGCTGTGCTTGGGATGTCACAGCAGCCTCAGTGCCAGCTAGGCCAGTGGCAGGCTCGTAGCTGCTGGCTGTGCTTGTGAGGTCACAGCACACTCAGTGCCACCTAGGTTTGTCTACAGCACTGCCTGCTGGCTGTGCTTGTGACGTCACAGCAGCCTGAGTGCCCCCGAGGACAGTAGCAGGCGCATGGCTGCTGGCTGTGCTTGTGAGACCACAGCAGACTCAGTGCCTCATAGGTTTGTCTACAGCACTGCCTGCTGGCTGTGCTTGTGAGGTCACAGCAGCCTGAGTGCCTCCTAGGCCCGTGGCAGGCTCATGGCTGCTGGCTGTGCTTGTGAGGTCACAGCAGGTTCAGTGCCTCCTAGGCTACTAGCAGTCTCGTGGCTGCTGGCAGTGCTTGTGAGGTCACAGCAGCCTCTTTGCCTCACAGGCCAGTGTCAGTCTCATGGCTGCTGGCTGTGCTTGTGAGGTCACAGCAGCCTGAATGCCTCCTAGACCAGGGTCAGGCTCATGGCTGCTGGCTGTGCTTGTGAGGTGACAGCAGCTTGACTGCCACTGAGGATAGTGGCAGGCTCATGGCCGCTGGCTGAGCTCGTGAGGTCACAGCAGCCTCAGTGACTCATAGCTTAGTCTACAGCGTCCCCTGCTGCCTGTGCTTTTGAGGTCACAGCACACTCAGTGACTCATAGGTTAGTATCCAATGCCCCCTGCTGGCTGTGCTTGTGACGTCACAGCAGCCTGAGTGCCAGCTAGACCAGTGGCAGGCTCGTGGCTCCTGGCTGTGCTTGTGAGGTCACAGCACACTCAGTGCCGCATAGGTTAGTATCCAGCGCCCCCTGCTGGCTGTGCTTGGGACGTCACAGCAGCCTCAGTGCCAGCTAGGCCAGTGGCAGGCTCGTGGCTGTTGGCTGTGCTTGTGAGGTCACAGCAGCCTCAGAGCCACCTAGGTTTGTCTACAGCACCGCCTGCTGGCTGTGCTTGTGACATCACAGCAGCCTGAGTGCCTCCTAGGCCAGTGGCAGGCTCATGGCTGCTGGCTGTGCTTGTGAGGTGACAGCAGCTTGACTGCCACCGAGGGCAGTGGCAGGCTCATGGCAGCTGGCGTGGCTTGTGAGGTCACAGCAGCCTCACTGCCTCATGGCTTAGTGTCCAGTGCCCGCCGCTGGCTGTGCTTGTGAGGTCACAGCAGCCTCAGTGTCTCCTAGGCTACTAGCAGTCTCGTGGCTGCTGGCAGTGCTTGTGAGGTCACAGCAGCATCAGTGCCTCCTAGGCCAGTGGCAGGCTCCTGGCTGCTGCCTGTGCTTGTGAGGTCACAGCAGCCTGAATGCCTCTTAGACCAGGGTCAGGCTCATGGCTGCTGGCTGTGTTTGTGAGGTGACAGCAGGTTGACTGCTACCGAGGACAGTGGCAGGCTCATGGCAGCTGGCGTGGCTTGTGAGGTCACAGCAGCCTCACTGCCTCATGGCTTAGTGTCCAGTGCCCCCCGCTGGCTGTTCTTGTGAGGTCACAGCAGCCTGAATGCCTCCTAGAGCAGTGGCAGGCTCATGGCTGCTGGCTGTGCTTGTGAGGTCACAGCAACATTACTGCCTCATAGGTTAGTGTATAGCAAGCCATGCTGGTTGTGCTTGTGAGGTCACAGCACACTCAGTGCCTCCTAATGCCAGTTGCAGGCTGCTGGCTATGCTTGTGAGGTCACAGCACACTCAGTGACTCATAGCTTAGTCTACCGTGCCCCCTGCTGCCTCTGCTTGTGAGGTCACAGCACACTCAGTGCCTCATAGGTTAGTATCCAGCGCCCCCTGCTGGCTGTGCTTGGGACGTCACAGCAGCCTCAGTGCCATCTAGGCCAGTGGCAGGCTCGTGGCTGCTGGCTGTGCTTGTGAGGTCACAGCACACTCAGTGCCTCCTAGGTTTGTCTACAGCGCCCCCTGCTGGCTGTGCTTGTGACGTCACAGCAGTCTGAGTGCCTTCGAGGACATTGGCAGGCTCATGGCTGCTGGCTGTGCTTGTGACTTCAGAGCAGCCTCAGTGCCTCCTAGGTTAGTCTACAGCGCCCCCTGCTGGCTGTGCTTGTGACGTCACAGCAGCCTCAGTGCCACCTAGGTATGTCTACACCTCCCCCTGCTGGCTGTGCTAGTGAAGTCACAGCACGCTCAGTGCCTCCTAGGCCAGTGGCAGGCTCATGGCTGCTGGCTGTGCTTGTGAGGTCCCAGAGGACTCCGTGCCTCTCAGGCCAGTGGCAGGGTCATGGCTGCTAGCTGTGCTTGTGACGTCACAGCAGCCTCAATGCCTCCTAGGCCAGTGGCAGGCTCATGGCTGCTGGCTGCCCTTGTGAGGTCACAGCAGCCTGAAAGCCTCCTAGGCCAGTGGCAGGCTCATGGCTGCCGGCTGTGCTTGTGAGGTCACAGCAGCCTGAATGCCTCCTGGACCAGGGTCAGGCTCATGGCTGCTGGCTGTGCTTGTGAGGTGACAGCAGCTTGACTACCACCGAGGACAGTGGCAGGCTCTTGGCCGCTGGCTGTGCTCGTGAGGTCACAGCACACTCAGTGCCTCATAGGTTAGTATCCAGCGCCCCCTGCTGGCTGTGCTTGTGACGTCACAGCAGCCTCAGTGCCATCTAGGCCAGTGGCAGGCTCGTAGCTGCTTGCTGTGCTTGTGAGGTCACAGCAGACTCAGTGCCTCCTAGGTTTGTCTACAGCGCCCCCTGCTGGTTTTGCTTGTGAGGTCACAGCACACTCAGTGCCTCATAGGTTTGTCTACAGCTCGCCCTGCTGGCTGTGCTTGTGAGGTCAGAGCACACTCAGTGCCTCCCAGGCCAGTGGCAGGCTCATGGCTGCTGGCTGTGCTTGTGAGGTCACAGCAGCCTCAGCGCCTCCTAGGCCAGTGGCAGGCTCCTGGCTGCTGCCTGTGCTTGTGAGGTCACAGCTGCCTGAATGCCTCCTAGACCAGGGTCAGGCTCATGGCTGCTGGCTGTGCTTGTGAGGTGACAGCAGCTTGACTGCCACCGAGGACAGTGGCAGGCTCATGGCCGCTGGCTGAGCTCGTGAGGTCACAGCACACTCAGTGCCTCCTTGGTTAGTCTACAGCGCCCCCTGCTACCTGTGCTTGTGAGGTCACAGCACACTCAGTGCCTCCTAGGTTTGTCTACAGCGCCCCCTGCTGGTTGTGCTTGTGAGGTCACAGCACACTCTGTGCCTCATAGGTTAGTATCCAGCGCCCCCTGCTGGCTGTGCTTGGGACGTCACAGCAGCCTCAGTGCCATCTAGGCCAGTGGCAGGCTCGTAGCTGCTGGCTGTGCTTGTGAGGTCACAGCACACTCAGTGCCTCATAGGTTAGTTTCCAGCGCCCCCTGCTGGCTGTGCTTGTGACGTCACAGCAGCCTCAGTACCAGCTAGGCCAGTGGCAGGCTCGTGGCTGTTGGCTGTGCTTGTGAGGTCACAGCAGACTCAGTGCCACCTAGGTTTGTCTACAGCACCGCCTGCTGGCTGTGCTTGTGACATCACAGCAGCCTGAGTGCCTCCTAGGCCAGTGGCAGGCTCGTGCCTGCTGGCTGTGCTTGTGAGATCACAGCAGCCTCAGTGTCTCCTAGGCTACTAGCAGTCTCTTGGCTGCTGGCAGTGCTTGTGAGGTCACAGCAACCTCATTGCCTCACAGGCCAGTGTCAGTCTCATGGCTGCTGGCTGTGCTTGTGAGGTCACAGCAGCCTGAATGCCTCCTAGACCAGGGTCAGGCTCATGGCTGCTGGCTGTGCTTGTGAGGTGACAGCAGCTTGACTGCCACCGAGGACAGTGGCAGGCTCATGGCAGCTGGCGTGGCTTGTGAGGTCACAGCAGCCTCACTGCCTCATGGCTTAGTGTCCAGTGCCCCCCGCTGGCTGTTCTTGTGAGGTCACAGCAGCCTGAATGCCTCCTAGAGCAGTGGCAGGCTCATGGCTGCTGGCTGTGCTTGTGAGGTCACAGCAACCTTACTGCCTCATAGGTTAGTGTATAGCAAGCCATGCTGGCGGTGCTTGTGAGGTCACAGCAGCCTGAGTGCCTCCTAATGCCAGTTGCAGCCTGCTGGCTATGCTTGTGAGGTCACAGCAGCCTCAGTGACTCATAGCTTAGTCTACCGTGCCCCCTGCTGGCTGTGCTTGTGAGGTCACAGCACACTCAGTGCCTCATAGGTTAGTATCCAGCGCCCCCTGCTGGCTGTGCTTGGGACGTCACAGCAGCCTCAGTACCAGCTAGGCCAGTGGCAGGCTCGTGGCTGCTGGCTGTGCTTGTGAGGTCACAGCAGACTCAGTGCCACCTAGGTTTGTCTACAGCACTGCCTGCTGGCTGTGCTTGTGACGTCACAGCAGCCTGAGTGCCCCCGAGGACAGTAGCAGGCTCATGGCTGCTGGCTGTGCTTGTGAGGTCACAGCAGACTCAGTGCCTCATAGGTTTGTCTACAGCACTGCCTGCTGGCTGTGCTTGTGAGGTCACAGCAGCCTGAGTGCCTCCTAGGCCAGTGGCAGGCTCAGGGGCGCTGGCTGTGCTCGTGAGGTCACAGCACACTCAGTGCCGTATACTTTAGTATCCAGCGCCCCCTGCTGGCTGTGCTTGGGACGTCACAGCAGCCTCAGTACCAGCTAGGCCAGTGGCAGGCTCGTGGCTGCTGGCTGTGCTTGTGAGGTCACAGCACACTCAGTGCCACCTAGGTTTGTCTACAGCACCGCCTGCTGGCTGTGCTTGTGACGTCACAGCAGCCTGAGTGCCCCCGAGGACAGTAGCAGGCTCATGGCTGCTGGCTGTGCTTGTGAGGTCACAGCAGACTCAGTGCCTCATAGGTTTGTCTACAGCTCGCCCTGCTGGCTGTGCTTGTGAGGTCACAGCACACTCAGTGCCTCACAGGCCAGTGTCAGTCTCATGGCTGCTGGCTGTGCTTGTGAGGTCACAGCAGCCTGAATGCCTCCTAGACCAGGGTCAGGCTCATGGCTGCTGGCTGTGCTTGTGAGGTGAAAGCAGCTTGACTGCCACCGAGGATAGTGGCAGGCTCATGGCCGCTGGCTGAGCTCGTGAGGTCACAGCACACTCAGTGCCTCCTTGGTTAGTCTACAGCGCCCCCTGCTGCCTGTGCTTGTGAGGTCACAGCACACTCAGTGCCTCATAGGTTAGTATCCAGCGCCCCCTGCTGGCTGTGCTTGTGACGTCACAGCAGCCTCAGTGCCATCTAGGCCAGTGGCAGGCTCGTAGCTGCTGGCTGTGCTTGTGAGGTCACAGCAGACTCAGTGCCTCCTAGGTTAGTCTACAGCGCCCCCTGCTGGCTGTGCTTGTGACGTCACAGCAGTCTGAGTGCCTCCGAGGACATTGGCAGGCTCGTGGCTGCTGGCTGTGCTTGTGACTTCAGAGCAGCCTCAGTGCCTCCTAGGTTAGTCTACAGCGCCTCCTGCTGGCTGTGCTTGTGACGTCACAGCAGCCTCAGTGCCACCTAGGTTTGTCTACAGCTCCCCCTGCTGGCTGTGCTAGTGAGGTCACAGCAGCCTCAGTGCCTCCTAGGCCAGTGGCAGGCTCATGGCTGCTGGCTGTGCTGGTGAGGTCCCAGAGGACTCCGTGCCTCTCAGGCCAGTGGCAGGGTCATGGCTGCTAGCTGTGCTTGTGACGTCACAGCAGCCTCAATGCCTCCTAGGCCAGTGGCAGGCTCATGGCTGCTGGCTGCACTTGTGAGGTCACAGCAGCCTGAAAGCCTCCTAGGCCAGTGGCAGGCTCCTGGCTGCTGCCTGTGCTTGTGAGGTCACAGCAGCCTGAATGCCTCCTAGACCAGGGTCAGGCTCATGGCTGCTGGCTGTGCTTGTGAGGTGACAGCAGCTTGACTACCACCGAGGACAGTAGCAGGCTCATGGCCCCTGGCTGAGCTCGTGAGGTCACAGCACACTCAGTGCATCCTTGGTTAGTGTACAGCGCCCCTTGCTGGCTGTGCTTGTGAGGTCACAGCACACTCAGTGCCTCATAGGTTAGTATCCAGCGCCCCGTGCTGGCCTTGCTTGTGACATCACAGCAGCCTCAGTGTCTCCTAGGCTACTAGCAGTCTCATGGCTGCTGGCTGTGCTTGTGAGGTCACAGCAACCTCATTGCCTCACAGGCCAGTGTCAGTCTCATGGCTGCTGGCTGTGTTTGTGAGGTCACAGCAGCCTGAATGCCTCCTAGACCAGGGTCAGGCTCATGGCTGCTGGCTGTGCTTGTGAGGTGACAGCAGCTTGACTGCCACCGAGGACAGTGGCAGGCTCATGGCAGCTGGCGTGGCTTGTGAGGTCACAGCAGCCTCACTGCCTCATGGCTTAGTGTCCAGTGCCCCCCGCTGGCTGTTCTTGTGAGGTCACAGCAGCCTGAATGCCTCCTAATGCCAGTTGCAGGCTGCTGGCTATGCTTGTGAGGTCACAGCAGACTCAGTGACTCATAGCTTAGTCTACCGTGCCCCCTGCTGCCTGTGCTTGTGAGGTCACAGCACACTCAGTGACTCATAGGTTAGTATCCAGCGCCCCCTGCTGGCTGTGCTTGGGACGTCACAGCAGCCTGAGTGCCAGCTAGGCCAGTGGCAGGCTCGTGGCTCCTGGCTGTGCTTGTGAGGTCACAGCACACTCAGTGCCGCATAGGTTAGTATCCAGCGCCCCCTGCTGGCTGTACTTGGGACGTCACAGCAGCCTCAGTACCAGCTAGGCCAGTGGCAGGCTCGTGGCTGCTGGCTGTGCTTGTGAGGTCACAGCAGACTCAGTGCCACCTAGGTTTGTCTACAGCACTGCCTGCTGGCTGTGCTTGTGACGTCACAGCAGCCTGAGTGCCCCCGAGGACAGTAGCAGGCTCATGGCTGCTGGCTGTGCTTGTGAGGTCACAGCAGACTCAGTGCCTCATAGGTTTGTCTACAGCACTGCCTGCTGGCTGTGCTTGTGAGGTCACAGCAGCCTGAGTGCCTCCTAGGCCAGTGGCAGGCTCAGGGGCGCTGGCTGTGGTTGTGAGGTCACAGCACACTCAGTGCCGCATAGGTTAGTATCCAGCGCCCCCTGCTGGCTGTGCTTGGGACGTCACAGCAGCCTCAGTACCAGCTAGGCCAGTGGCAGGCTCGTGGCTGCTGGCTGTGCTTGTGAGGTCACAGCACACTCAGTGCCCCCTAGGTTTGTCTACAGCAGCGCCTGCTGGCTGTGCTTGTGACGTCACAGCAGCCTGAGTGCCCCCGAGGACAGTAGCAGGCTCATGGCTGCTGGCTGTGCTTGTGAGGTCACAGCAGACTCAGTGCCTCATAGGTTTGTCTACAGCTCGCCCTGCTGGCTGTGCTTGTGAGGTCACAGCACACTCAGTGCCTCACAGGCCAGTGTCAGTCTCATGGCTGCTGGCTGTGCTTGTGAGGTCACAGCAGCCTGAATGCCTCCTAGACCAGGGTCAGGCTCATGGCTGCTGGCTGTGCTTGTGAGGTCACAGCTGCCTGAATGCCTCCTAGACCAGGGTCAGGCTCATGGCTGCTGGCTGTGCTTGTGAGGTGACAGCAGCTTGACTGCCACCGAGGACAGTGGCAGGCTCATGGCCGCTGGCTGAGCTCGTGAGGTCACAGCACACTCAGTGCCTCCTTGGTTAGTCTACAGCGTCCCCTGCTGCCTGTGCTTGTGAGGTCACAGCACACTCAGTGCCTCATAGGTTAGTATCCAGCGCCCCCTGCTGGCTGTGCTTGTGACGTCACAGCAGCCTCAGTGCCATCTAGGCCAGTGGCAGGCTCATGGCTGCTGGCTGTGCTTGTGAGGTCACAGCAGACTCAGTGCCTCATAGGTTTGTCTACAGCGCCCCCTGCTGGCTGTGCTTGTGAGGTCACAGCAGACTCAGTGCCTCATAGGTTTGTCTACAGCTCCCCCTGCTGGCTGTGCTTGTGAGGTCACAGCACACTCAGTGCCTCCCAGGCCAGGGGCAGGCTCATGGCTGCTGGCTGTGCTTGTGAGGTCCCAGTGGACTCAATGACTCTCAGGCCAGTGGCAGGGTCATGGCTGCTAGCTGTTATTGTGACGTCAAAGCAGCCTCAATGCTTCCTAGGCCAGTGGCAGGCTCATGGCTGCTGGCTGCACTTGTGAGGTCACAGCAGCCTGAAAGCCTCCTAGGCCAGTGGCAGGCTCCTGGCTGCTGGCTGTGCTTGTGAGGCCACAGCAGCCTGAATGCCTCTTAGACCAGGGGCAGGCTCATGGCTGCTGGCTGTGCTTGTGAGGTCCCAGTGGACTCAGTGACTCTCAGGCCAGTGGCAGGGTCATGGCTGCTAGCTGTTATTGTGACGTCACAGCAGCCTCAATGCTTCCTAGGCCAGTGGCAGGCTCATGGCAGCTGGCGTGGCTTGTGAGGTCACAGCAGCCTCACTGCCTCATGGCTTAGTGTCCAGTGCCCCCTGCTGGCTGTTCTTGTGAGGTCACAGCAGCCTGAATGCCTCCTAGAGCAGTGGCAGGCTCATGGCTGCTGGCTGTGCTTGTGAGGTCACAGCAACATTACTGCCTCATAGGTTAGTGTATAGCAAGCCATGCTGGTTGTGCTTGTGAGGTCACAGCACACTCAGTGCCTCCTAATGCCAGTTGCAGGCTGCTGGCTATGCTTGTGAGGTCACAGCACACTCAGTGACTCATAGCTTAGTCTACCGTGCCCCCTGCTGCCTCTGCTTGTGAGGTCACAGCACACTCAGTGCCTCATAGGTTAGTATCCAGCGCCCCCTGCTGGCTGTGCTTGGGATGTCACAGCAGCCTCAGTGCCATCTAGGCCAGTGGCAGGCTCGTGGCTGCTGGCTGTGCTTGTGAGGTCACAGCAGACTCAGTGCCTCATAGGTTTGTCTACAGCGCCCCCTGCTGGCTGTGCTTGTGACGTCACAGCAGTCTGAGTGCCTTCGAGGACATTGGCAGGCTCATGGCTGCTGGCTGTGCTTGTGACTTCAGAGCAGCCTCAGTGCCTCCTAGGTTAGTCTACAGCGCCCCCTGCTGGCTGTGCTTGTGACGTCACAGCAGCCTGAGTGCCACCTAGGTTTGTCTACACCTCCCCCTGCTGGCTGTGCTAGTGAAGTCACAGCACGCTCAGTGCCTCCTAGGCCAGTGGCAGGCTCATGGCTGCTGGCTGTGCTTGTGAGGTCCCAGAGGACTCCGTGCCTCTCAGGCCAGTGGCAGGGTCATGGCTGCTAGCTGTGCTTGTGACGTCACAGCAGCCTCAATGCCTCCTAGGCCAGTGGCAGGCTCATGGCTGCTGGCTGCACTTGTGAGGTCACAGCAGCCTGAAAGCCTCCTAGGCCAGTGGCAGGCTCATGGCTGCCGGCTGTGCTTGTGAGGTCACAGCAGCCTGAATGCCTCCTGGACCAGGGTCAGGCTCATGGCTGCTGGCTGTGCTTGTGAGGTGACAGCAGCTTGACTACCACCGAGGACAGTGGCAGGCTCATGGCCGCTGGCTGTGCTCGTGAGGTCACAGCACACTCAGTGCCTCCTTGGTTAGTCTACAGCGCCCCCTGCTGGCTGTGCTTGTGAGGTCACAGCACACTCAGTGCCTCATAGGTTAGTATCCAGCGCCCCCTGCTGGCTGTGCTTGTGACGTCACAGCAGCCTGAGTGCCCCCGAGGACAGTAGCAGGCTCATGGCTGCTGGCTGTGCTTGTGAGGTCACAGCAGACTCAGTGCCTCATAGGTTTGTCTACAGCTCGCCCTGCTGGCTGTGCTTGTGAGGTCACAGCACACTCAGTGCCTCCCAGGCCAGTGGCAGGCTCATGGCTGCTGGCTGTGCTTGTGAGGTCACAGCATCCTCAGCGCCTCCTAGGCCAGTGGCAGGCTCCTGGCTGCTGCCTGTGCTTGTGAGGTCACAGCAGCCTGAATGCCTCCTGGACCAGGGTCAGGCTCATGGCTGCTGGCTGTGCTTGTGAGGTGACAGCAGCTTGACTGCCACCGAGGACAGTGGCAGGCTCATGGCCGCTGGCTGAGCTCGTGAGGTCACAGCACACTCAGTGCCTCCTTGGTTAGTCTACAGCGTCCCCTGCTGCCTGTGCTTGTGAGGTCACAGCACACTCAGTGCCTCATAGGTTAGTATCCAGCGCCCCCTGCTGGCTGTGCTTGGGACGTCACAGCAGCCTCAGTGCCATCTAGGCCAGTGGCAGGCTCGTGGCTGCTGGCTGTGCTTGTGACGTCACAGCAGACTCAGTGCCTCCTAGGTTTGTCTACAGCGCCCCCTGCTGGCTGTGCTTGTGAGGTCACAGCAGACTCAGTGCCTCATAGGTTTGTCTACAGCTCCCCCTGCTGGCTGTGCTTGTGAGATCACAGCACACTCAGTGCCTCCCAGGCCAGGGGCAGGCTCATGGCTGCTGGCTGTGCTTGTGAGGTACCAGTGGACTCAATGACTCTCAGGCCAGTGGCAGGGTCATGGCTGCTAGCTGTTATTGTGACGTCACAGCAGCCTCAATGCTTCCTAGGCCAGTGGCAGGCTCATGGCTGCTGGCTGCACTTGTGAGGTCACAGCAGCCTGAAAGCCTCCTAGGCCAGTGGCAGGCTCCTGGCTGCTGGCTGTGCTTGTGAGGCCACAGCAGCCTGAATGCCTCTTAGACCAGGGTCAGGCTCATGACTGCTGGCTGTGCTTGTGAGGTGACAGCAGCTTGACTGCCACCGAGGACAGTGGCAGGCTCATGGCAGCTGGCGTGGCTTGTGAGGTCACAGCAGCCTCACTGCCTCATGGCTTAGTGTCCAGTGCCCCCCGCTGGCTGTTCTTGTGAGGTCACAGCAGCCTGAATGCCTCCTAGAGCAGTGGCAGTCTCATGGCTGCTGGCTGTGCTTGTGAGGTCACAGCAACCTTACTGCCTCATAGGTTAGTGTATAGCAAGCCATGCTGGCGGTGCTTGTGAGGTCACAGCAGCCTGAGTGCCTCCTAATGCCAGTTGCAGCCTGCTGGCTATGCTTGTGAGGTCACAGCAGCCTCAGTGACTCATAGCTTAGTCTACCGTGCCCCCTGCTGGCTGTGCTTGTGAGGTCACAGCACACTCAGTGCCTCATAGGTTAGTATCCAGCGCCCCCTGCTGGCTGTGCTTGGGACGTCACAGCAGCCTCAGTGCCATCTAGGCCAGTGGCAGGCTCGTGGCTGCTGGCTGTGCTTGTGAGGTCACAGCAGACTCAGTGCCACCTAGGTTTGTCTACAGCACTGCCTGCTGGCTTTGCTTGTGACGTCACAGCAGCCTGAGTGCCCCCGAGGACAGTAGCAGGCTCATGGCTGCTGGCTGTGCTTGTGAGGTCACAGCAGACTCAGTGCCTCATAGGTTTGTCTACAGCACTGCCTGCTGGCTGTGCTTGTGAGGTCACAGCAGCCTGAGTGCCTCCTAGGCCAGTGGCAGGCTCAGGGGCGCTGGCTATGCTCGTGAGGTCACAGCACACTCAGTGCCGCATACTTTAGTATCCAGCGCCCCCTGCTGGCTGTGCTTGGGACGTCACAGCAGCCTCAGTACCAGCTAGGCCAGTGGCAGGCTCGTGGCTGCTGGCTGTGCTTGTGAGGTCACAGCACACTCAGTGCCTCATAGGTTAGTATCCAGCGCCCCCTGCTGGCTGTGCTTGTGACGTCACAGCAGCCTGAGTGCCCCCGAGGACAGTAGCAGGCTCATGGCTGCTGGCTGTGCTTGTGAGGTCACAGCAGACTCAGTGCCTCATAGGTTTGTCTACAGCTCGCCCTGCTGGCTGTGCTTGTGAGGTCACAGCACACTCAGTGCCTCCCAGGCCAGTGGCAGGCTCATGGCTGCTGGCTGTGCTTGTGAGGTCACAGCATCCTCAGCGCCTCCTAGGCCAGTGGCAGGCTCCTGGCTGCTGCCTGTGCTTGTGAGGTCACAGCTGCCTGAATGCCTCCTAGACCAGGGTCAGGCTCATGGCTGCTGGCTGTGCTTGTGAGGTGACAGCAGCTTGACTGCCACCGAGGACAGTGGCAGGCTCATGGCCGCTGGCTGAGCTCGTGAGGTCACAGCACACTCAGTGCCTCCTTGGTTAGTCTACAGCGTCCCCTGCTGGCTGTGCTTGTGACGTCACAGCAGCCTCAGTGCCATCTAGGCCAGTGGCAGGCTCGTGGCTGCTGGCTGTGCTTGTGACGTCACAGCAGACTCAGTGCCTCCTAGGTTTGTCTACAGCGCCCCCTGCTGGCTGTGCTTGTGAGGTCACAGCAGACTCAGTGCCTCATAGGTTTGTCTACAGCTCCCCCTGCTGGCTGTGCTTGTGAGGTCACAGCACACTCAGTGCCTCCCAGGCCAGGGGCAGGCTCATGGCTGCTGGCTGTGCTTGTGAGGTCCCAGTGGACTCAATGACTCTCAGGCCAGTGGCAGGGTCATGGCTGCTAGCTGTTATTGTGACGTCACAGCAGCCTCAATGCTTCCTAGGCCAGTGGCAGGCTCATGGCTGCTGGCTGCACTTGTGAGGTCACAGCAGCCTGAAAGCCTCCTAGGCCAGTGGCAGGCTCCTGGCTGCTGGCTGTGCTTGTGAGGCCACAGCAGCCTGAATGCCTCTTAGACCAGTGTCAGGCTCATGGCTGCTGGCTCTGCTTGTGACGTCACAGCAGCCTCAGTGCCTCTGAGGCCAGCGGCAGTCTCATGGCTGCTGGCTGTGCTTGTGAGGTCACAGCACACTCAGTGACTCATAGGTTAGTCTAGAGCGCCCCCTGCTGGCTGTGCTTGTGAGGTCACAGCAGCCTGCGTGCCTCCTAGGCCAGTGGCAGGCTCGTGCCTGCTGGCTGTGCTTGTGAGGTCACAGCAGACTCAGTGCCTCATAGCTTAGTGTCCAGCGTGCCCTGCTGGCTGTGCTTGTGAGGTCACAGCAGCCTGAGTGCCATGAAGGCCAGTGGCGGGTGCGTGACTGTGCTTGTGACGTCACAGCAGCCTCAGTTCCTCCGAGGCCAGTGCCAGGCTCCCCCTGCTGCCTGTGCTTGTGAGGTCACAGCATCCTCAGCGCCTCCTAGGCCAGTGGCAGGCTCCTGGTTGCTGCCTGTGCTTTTGAGGTCACAGCAGTCTGATTGCCTCCTAGGCCCATGGCAGGCTCATGGCTGCTGGCTGTGCTTGTGAGGTCACAGCAGCCTCAGTGTCTCCTAGGCTACTAGCAGTCTTGTGGCTGCTGGCAGTGCTTGTGAGTTCACAGCAGCCTCATTGCCTCCCAGGCCAGTGTCAGTCTCATGGCTGCTGGCTGTGCTTGTGAGGTCAGAGCAGACTCAGTGCCTCCTAGGTTAGTCTACAGCGCCCCCTGCTGACTGTGCTTGTGACGTCACAGCAGACTCAGTGCCTCCTAGGTTTGTCTACAGCTCCCCCTGCTGGCTGTGCTTGTGAGGTCACAGCACACTCAGTGCCTCCCAGGCCAGTGGCAGCCTCATGGCTGCTGGCTGTGCTTGTGAGGTCCCAGTGGACTCAATGACTCTCAGGCCAGTGGCAGGGTCATGGCTGCTAGCTGTTATTGTGACGTCACAGCAGCCTGAATGCCTCTTAGACCAGTGTCAGGCTCATGGCTGCTGGCTGTGCTTGTGACGTTACAGCAGCCTCAGTGCCTCTGAGGCCACTGGCAGGCTCATGGCTCCTGGCTGTGCTTGTGAGGTCACAGCACACTCAATGCCTCATAGGTTAGTTTAGAGCGCCCCCTGCTGGCTGTGCTTGTGAGGTCACGGTACACTCACTGCCATCTAGGCCAGTGGCAGGCTCATGGCTGCTGGCTGTGCTTGTGAGGTCACAGCACACTCAGTGCCTCCTACGTTAGTATCCAGCGCCCCCTGCTTGCTGTGCTTGTGAGGTAACAGCAGTCTGATTGCCTCCTAGGCCTATGGCAGGCTCATGGCTGCTGGCTGTGCTTGTGAGGTCACAGCAGCCTCAGTGTCTCCTAGGCTACTCGCAGTCTCGTGGCTGCTGGCAGTGCTTGTGAGTTCACAGCAGCCTCATTGCCTCACAGGCCAGTGTCAGTCTCATGGCTGCTGGCTGTGCTTGTGAGGTCACAGCTGCCTGAATGCCTCCTAGACCAGGGTCAGGCTCATGGCTGCTGGCTGTGCTTGTGAGGTGACAGCAGCTTGACTGCCACCGAGGACAGTGGCAGGCTCATGGCCGCTAGCTGAGCTCGTGAGGTCACAGCACACTCAGTGCCTCCTTGGTTAGTCTACAGCGCCCCCTGCTGGCTGTGCTTGTGAGGTCACAGCAGCCTGAATGCCTCCTAGACCAGGTTCAGGCTCATGGCTGCTGGCTGTGTTTGTGAGGTGACAGCAGGTTGACTGCCACCGAGGACAGTGGCAGGCTCATGGCAGCTGGCGTGGCTTGTGAGGTCACAGCAGCCTCACTGCCTCATGGCTTAGTGTCCAGTGCCCCCCGCTGGCTGTTCTTGTGAGGTCACAGCAGCCTGAATGCCTCCTAGAGCAGTGGCAGGCTCATGGCTGCTGGCTGTGCTTGTGAGGTCACAGCAACATTACTGCCTCATAGGTTAGTGTATAGCAAGCCATGCTGGCTGTGCTTGTGAGGTCACAGCAGCCTGAGTGCCTCCTAATGCCAGTTGCAGGCTGCTGGCTATGCTTGTGAGGTCACAGCACACTCAGTGACTCATAGCTTAGTCTACCGTGCCCCCTGCTGCCTCTGCTTGTGAGGTCACAGCACACTCAGTGCCTCATAGGTTAGTATCCAGCGCCCCCTGCTGGCTGTGCTTGGGACGTCACAGCAGCCTCAGTGCCATCTAGGCCAGTGGCAGGCTCGTGGCTGCTGGCTGTGCTTGTGAGGTCACAGCACACTCAGTGCCTCCTAGGTTTGTCTACAGCGCCCCCTGCTGGCTGTGCTTGTGACGTCACAGCAGTCTGAGTGCCTTCGAGGACATTGGCAGGCTCATGGCTGCTGGCTGTGCTTGTGACTTCAGAGCAGCCTCAGTGCCTCCTAGGTTAGTCTACAGCGCCCCCTGCTGGCTGTGCTTGTGACGTCACAGCAGCCTCAGTGCCACCTAGGTTTGTCTACAGCTCTCCCTGCTGGCTGTGCTAGTGAAGTCACAGCACGCTCAGTGCCTCCTAGGCCAGTGGCAGGCTCATGGCTGCTGGCTGTGCTTGTGAGGTCCCAGAGGACTCCGTGCCTCTCAGGCCAGTGGCAGGGTCATGGCTGCTAGCTGTGCTTGTGACGTCACAGCAGCCTCAATGCCTCCTAGGCCAGTGACAGGCTCATGGCTGCTGGCTGCACTTGTGAGGTCACAGCAGCCTGAAAGCCTCCTAGGCCAGTGGCAGGCTCATGGCTGCCGGCTGTGCTTGTGAGGTCACAGCAGCCTGAATGCCTCCTGGACCAGGGTCAGGCTCATGGCTGCTGGCTGTGCTTGTGAGGTGACAGCAGCTTGACTACCACCGAGGACAGTGGCAGGCTCATGGCCGCTGGCTGTGCTCGTGAGGTCACAGCACACTCAGTGCCTCCTTGGTTAGTCTACAGCGCCCCCTGCTGGCTGTGCTTGTGAGGTCACAGCACACTCAGTGCCTCATAGGTTAGTATCCAGCGCCCCCTGCTGGCTGTGCTTGTGACGTCACAGCAGCCTGAGTGCCCCCGAGGACAGTAGCAGGCTCATGGCTGCTGGCTGTGCTTGTGAGGTCACAGCAGACTCAGTGCCTCATAGGTTTGTCTACAGCTCGCCCTGCTGGCTGTGCTTGTGAGGTCACAGCACACTCAGTGCCTCCCAGGCCAGTGGCAGGCTCATGGCTGCTGGCTGTGCTTGTGAGGTCACAGCATCCTCAGCGCCTCCTAGGCCAGTGGCAGGCTCCTGGCTGCTGCCTGTGCTTGTGAGGTCACAGCTGCCTGAATGCCTCCTAGACCAGGGTCAGGCTCATGGCTGCTGGCTGTGCTTGTGAGGTGACAGCAGCTTGACTGCCACCGAGGACAGTGGCAGGCTCATGGCCGCTGGCTGAGCTCGTGAGGTCACAGCACACTCAGTGCCTCCTTGGTTAGTCTACAGCGTCCCCTGCTGGCTGTGCTTGTGACGTCACAGCAGCCTCAGTGCCATCTAGGCCAGTGGCAGGCTCGTAGCTGCTGGCTGTGCTTGTGAGGTCACAGCAGACTCAGTGCCTCCTAGGTTTGTCTACAGTGCCCCCTGCTGGTTGTGCTTGTGAGGTCACAGCAGCCTCAGTGACTCATAGCTTAGTCTACCGTGCCCCTGCTGGCTGTGCTTGTGAGGTCACAGCAGACTCAGTGCCACCTAGGTTTGTCTACAGCACTGCCTGCTGGCTGTGCTTGTGACGTCACAGCAGCCTGAGTGCCCCCGAGGACAGTAGCAGGCTCATGGCTGCTGGCTGTGCTTGTGAGGTCACAGCAGACTCAGTGCCTCATAGGTTTGTCTACAGCACTGCCTGCTGGCTGTGCTTGTGAGGTCACAGCAGCCTGAGTGCCTCCTAGGCCAGTGGCAGGCTCAGGGGCGCTGGCTGTGCTCGTGAGGTCACAGCACACTCAGTGCCGCATACTTTAGTATCCAGCGCCCCCTGCTGGCTGTGCTTGGGACGTCACAGCAGCCTCAGTACCAGCTAGGCCAGTGGCAGGCTCGTGGCTGCTGGCTGTGCTTGTGAGGTCACAGCACACTCAGTGCCACCTAGGTTTGTCTACAGCACCGCCTGCTGGCTGTGCTTGTGACGTCACAGCAGCCTGAGTGCCCCCGAGGACAGTAGCAGGCTCATGCCTGCTGGCTGTGCTTGTGAGGTCACAGCAGACTCAGTGCCTCATAGGTTTGTCTACAGCTCGCCCTGCTGGCTGTGCTTGTGAGGTCACAGCACACTCAGTGCCTCCCAGGCCAGTGGCAGGCTCATGGCTGCTGGCTGTGCTTGTGAGGTCACAGCATCCTCAGCGCCTCCTAGGCCAGTGGCAGGCTCCTGGCTGCTGCCTGTGCTTGTGAGGTCACAGCTGCCTGAATGCCTCCTAGACCAGGGTCAGGCTCATGGCTGCTGGCTGTGCTTGTGAGGTGACAGCAGCTTGACTGCCACCGAGGACAGTGGCAGGCTCATGGCCGCTGGCTGAGCTCGTGAGGTCACAACACACTCAGTGCCTCCTTGGTTAGTCTACAGCGTCCCCTGCTGCCTGTGCTTGTGAGGTCACAGCACACTCAGTGCCTCATAGGTTAGTATCCAGCGCCCCCTGCTGGCTGTGCTTGTGACGTCACAGCAGCCTCAGTGCCATCTAGGCCAGTGGCAGGCTCGTGGCTGCTGGCTGTGCTTGTGACGTCACAGCAGACTCAGTGCCTCCTAGGTTTGTCTACAGCGCCCCCTGCTGGCTGTGCTTGTGAGGTCACAGCAGACTCAGTGCCTCATAGGTTTGTCTACAGCTCCCCCTGCTGGCTGTGCTTGTGAGGTCACAGCACACTCAGTGCCTCCCAGGCCAGGGGCAGGCTCATGGCTGCTGGCTGTGCTTGTGAGGTCCCAGTGGACTCAATGACTCTCAGGCCAGTGGCAGGGTCATGGCTGCTAGCTGTTATTGTGACGTCACAGCAGCCTCAATGCTTCCTAGGCCAGTGGCAGGCTCATGGCTGCTGGCTGCACTTGTGAGGTCACAGCAGCCTGAAAGCCTCCTAGGCCAGTGGCAGGCTCCTGGCTGCTGGCTGTGCTTGTGAGGCCACAGCAGCCTGAATGCCTCTTAGACCAGGGTCAGGCTCATGGCTGCTGGCTGTGCTTGTGAGGTGACAGCAGCTTGACTGCCACCGAGGACAGTGGCAGGCTCATGGCAGCTGGCGTGGCTTGTGAGGTCACAGCAGCCTCACTGCCTCATGGCTTAGTGTCCAGTGCCCCCCGCTGGCTGTTCTTGTGAGGTCACAGCAGCCTGAATGCCTCCTAGAGCAGTGGCAGGCTCATGGCTGCTGGCTGTGCTTGTGAGGTCACAGCAACCTTACTGCCTCATAGGTTAGTGTATAGCAAGCCATGCTGGCGGTGCTTGTGAGGTCACAGCAGCCTGAGTGCCTCCTAATGCCAGTTGCAGCCTGCTGGCTATGCTTGTGAGGTCACAGCAGCCTCAGTGACTCATAGCTTAGTCTACCGTGCCCCCTGCTGGCTGTGCTTGTGAGGTCACAGCACACTCAGTGCCTCATAGGTTAGTATCCAGCGCCCCCTGCTGGCTGTGCTTGGGACGTCACAGCAGCCTCAGTACCAGCTAGGCCAGTGGCAGGCTCGTGGCTGCTGGCTGTGCTTGTGAGGTCACAGCAGACTCAGTGCCTCATAGGTTTGTCTACAGCACTGCCTGCTGGCTGTGCTTGTGAGGTCACAGCAGCCTGAGTGCCTCCTAGGCCAGTGGCAGGCTCAGGGGCGCTGGCTGAGCTCGTGAGGTCACAGCACACTCAGTGCCGCATACTTTAGTATCCAGCGCCCCCTGCTGGCTGTGCTTGGGACGTCACAGCAGCCTCAGTACCAGCTAGGCCAGTGGCAGGCTCGTGGCTGCTGGCTGTGCTTGTGAGGTCACAGCACACTCAGTGCCACCTAGGTTTGTCTACAGCACCGCCTGCTGGCTGTGCTTGTGACGTCACAGCAGCCTGAGTGCCCCCGAGGACAGTAGCAGGCTCATGGCTGCTGGCTGTGCTTGTGAGGTCACAGCAGACTCAGTGCCTCATAGGTTTGTCTACAGCTCGCCCTGCTGGCTGTGCTTGTGAGGTCACAGCACACTCAGTGCCTCCCAGGCCAGTGGCAGGCTCATGGCTGCTGGCTGTGCTTGTGAGGTCACAGCATCCTCAGCGCCTCCTAGGCCAGTGGCAGGCTCCTGGCTGCTGCCTGTGCTTGTGAGGTCACAGCTGCCTGAATGCCTCCTAGACCAGGGTCAGGCTCATGGCTGCTGGCTGTGCTTGTGAGGTGACAGCAGCTTGACTGCCACCGAGGACAGTGGCAGGCTCATGGCCGCTGGCTGAGCTCGTGAGGTCACAGCACACTCAGTGCCTCCTTGGTTAGTCTACAGCGTCCCCTGCTGCCTGTGCTTGTGAGGTCACAGCAGACTCAGTGCCTCCTGGGTTTGTCTACAGCGCCCCCTGCTGGCTGTGCTTGTGAGGTCACAGCAGACTCAGTGCCTCATAGGTTTGTCTACAGGTCCCCCTGCTGGCTGTGCTTGTGAGGTCACAGCACACTCAGTGCCTCCCAGGCCAGGGGCAGGCTCATGGCTGCTGGCTGTGCTTGTGAGGTCCCAGTGGACTCAATGACTCTCAGGCCAGTGGCAGGGTCATGGCTGCTAGCTGTTATTGTGATGTCACAGCAGCCTCAATGCTTCCTAGGCCAGTGGCAGGCTCATGGCTGCTGGCTGCAGTTGTGAGGTCACAGCAGCCTGAAAGCCTCCTAGGCCAGTGGCAGGCTCCTGGCTGCTGGCTGTGCTTGTGAGGCCACAGCAGCCTGAATGCCTCTTAGACCAGTGTCAGGCTCATGGCTGCTGGCTCTGCTTGTGACGTCACAGCAGCCTCAGTGCCTCTGAGGCCAGCGGCAGTCTCATGGCTGCTGGCTGTGCTTGTGAGGTCACAGCACACTCAGTGACTCATAGGTTAGTCTAGAGCGCCCCCTGCTGGCTGTGCTTGTGAGATAACAGCAGCCTGCGTGCCTCCTAGGCCAGTGGCAGGCTCGTGCCTGCTGGCTGTGCTTGTGAGGTCACAGCACACTCAGTGCCTCATAGCTTAGTGTCCAGCGTGCCCTGCTGGCTGTGCTTGTGAGGTCACAGCAGCCTGAGTGCCATGAAGGCCAGTGGCGGGTGCGTGACTGTGCTTGTGACGTCACAGCAGCCTCAGTTCCTCCGAGGCCAGTGCCAGGCTCCCCCTGCTGGCTGTGCTTGTGAGGTCACAGCATCCTCAGCGCCTCCTAGGCCAGTGGCAGGCTCCTGGCTGCTGCCTGTGCTTGTGAGGTCACAGCAGTCTGATTGCCTCCTAGACCAGGGTCAGGCTCATGGCTGCTGGCTGTGCTTGTGAGGTCACAGCAGCCTCAGTGTCTCCTAGGCTACTAGCAGTCTTGTGGCTGCTGGAAGTGCTTGTGAGTTCACAGCAGCCTCATTGCCTCCCAGGCCAGTGTCAGTCTCATGGCTGCTGGCTGTGCTTGTGAGGTCAGAGCAGACTCAGTGCCTCCTAGGTTAGTCTACAGCGCCCCCTGCTGGCTGTGCTTGTGACGTCACAGCAGACTCAGTGCCTCATAGGTTTGTCTACAGCTCCCCCTGCTGGCTGTGCTTGTGAGGTCACAGCACACTCAGTGCCTCCCAGGCCAGTGGCAGGCTCATGGCTGCTGGCTGTGCTTGTGAGGTCCCAGTGGACTCAATGACTCTCAGGCCAGTGGCAGGGTCATGGCTGCTAGCTGTTATTGTGACGTCACAGCAGCCTGAATGCCTCTTAGACCAGTGTCAGGCTCATGGCTGCTGGCTGTGCTTGTGACGTTACAGCAGCCTCAGTGCCTCTGAGGCCACTGGCAGGCTCATGGCTGCTGGCTGTGCTTGTGAGGTCACAGCACACTCAATGCCTCATAGGTTAGTCTAGAGCGCCCCCTGCTGGCTGTGCTTGTGAGGTCACGGTACACTCACTGCCATCTAGGCCAGTGGCAGTCGCATGGCTGCTGGCTGTGCTTGTGAGGTGACAGCAGCTTGACTGCCACCGAGTACAGTGGCAGGCTCATGGCCGCTAGCTGAGCTCGTGAGGTCACAGCACACTCAGTGCCTCCTTGGTTAGTCTACAGCGCCCCCTGCTGGCTGTGCTTGTGAGGTCACACCACACTCAGTGCCTCATTGGTTAGTATCCAGCGCCCCCTGCTGGCTGTGCTTCTGAGGTCACAGCAGACTCAGTGCCTCCTAGGTTTGTCTACAGCGCCCCCTGCTGGCTGTGCTTGTGACGTCACAGCAGTCTGAGTGCCTCCGAGGACATTGGCATGCTCATGGCTGCTGGCTGTGCTTGTGAGGTCACAGCAGACTCAGTGCCTCATACCTTAGTCTAGCGTTTCCCCTGCTGGCTGTGCTTGTGAGGTCACAGCACACTCAGTGCCTCATAGGTTAGTATCCAGCGCCCCCTGCTGGCTGTGCTTGGGACGTCACAGCAGCCTCAGTGCCAGCTAGGCCAGTGGCAGGCTCGTGGCTGTTGGCTGTGCTTGTGAGGTCACAGCAGCCTCAGTGCCACCTAGGTTTGTCTACAGCACCGCCTGCTGGCTGTGCTTGTGACATCACAGCAGCCTGAGTGCCTCCTAGGCCAGTGGCAGGCTCATGGCTGCTGGCTGTGCTTGTGAGGTCACAGCAGCCTCAGTGTCTCCTAGGCTACTAGCAGTCTCGTGGCTGCTGGCAGTGCTTGTGAGGTCACAGCAACCTCATTGCCTCACAGGCCAGTGTCAGTCTCATGGCTGCTGGCTGTGCTTGTGAGGTCACAGCAGCCTGAATGCCTCCTAGACCAGGGTCAGGCTCATGGCTGCTGGCTCTGCTTGTGAGGTGACAGCAGCTTGACTGCCACCGAGGACAGTGGCAGGCTCATGGCAGCTGGCGTGGCTTGTGAGGTCACAGCAGCCTCACTGCCTCATGGCTTAGTGTCCAGTGCCCCCCGCTGGCTGTTCTTGTGAGGTCACAGCAGCCTGAATGCCTCCTAGAGCAGTGGCAGGCTCATGGCTGCTGGCTGTGCTTGTGAGGTCACAGCAACCTTACTGCCTCATAGGTTAGTGTATAGCAACCCATGCTTGCTGTGCTTGTGACGTCACAGCAGCCTGAGTGACTCCTAATGACAGTTGCAGGCTGCTGGCTATGCTTGTGAGGTCACAGCAGCCTCAGTGACTCATAGCTTAGTCTACCGTGCCCCCTGCTGGCTGTGCTTGTGAGGTCACAGCACACTCAGTGCCTCATAGGTTAGTATCCAGCGCCCCCTGCTGGCTGTGCTTGGGACGTCACAGCAGCCTCAGTACCAGCTAGGCCAGTGGCAGGCTCGTGGCTGCTGGCTGTGCTTGTGAGGTCACAGCAGACTCAGTGCCTCCTAGGTTTGTCTACAGCACTGCCTGCTGGCTGTGCTTGTGACGTCACAGCAGCCTGAGTGCCTCCGAGGACAGTAGCAGGCTCATGGCTGCTGCCTGTGCTTGTGAGGTCACAGCAGACTCAGTGCCTCATAGGTTTGTCTACAGCACTGCCTGCTGGCTGTGCTTGTGAGGTCACAGCAGCCTGAGTGCCTCCTAGGCCAGTGGCAGGCTCAGGGGCGCTGGCTGTGCTCGTGAGGTCACAGCACACTCAGTGCCGCATACTTTAGTATCCAGCGCCCCCTGCTGGCTGTGCTTGGAACGTCACAGCAGCCTCAGTACCAGCTAGGCCAGTGGCAGGCTCGTGGCTGCTGGCTGTGCTTGTGAGGTCGCAGCACACTCAGTGCCACCTAGGTTTGTCTACAGCACCGCCTGCTGGCTCTGCTTGTGACATCACAGCAGCCTGAGTGCCTCCTAGGCCAGTGGCAGGCTCATGGCTGCTGGCTGTGCTTGTGAGGTCACAGCAGCCTCAGTGTCTCCTAGGCTACTAGCAGTCTCGTGGCTGCTGGCAGTGCTTGTGAGGTCACAGCAACCTCATTGCCTCACAGGCCAGTGTCAGTCTCATGGCTGCTGGCTGTGCTTGTGAGGTGACAGCAGCCTGAATGCCCCCTAGACCAGGGTCAGGCTCATGGCTGCTGGCTGTGCTTGTGAGGTGACAGCAGCTTGACTGCCACCGAGGATAGTGGCAGGCTCATGGCCGCTGGCTGAGCTCGTGAGGTCACAGCACACTCAGTGCCTCCTTGGTTAGTCTACAGCACCCCCTGCTGCCTGTGCTTGTGAGGTCACAGCACACTCAGTGCCTCATAGGTTAGTATCCAGCGCCCCCTGCTGGCTGTGCTTGTGAGGTCACAGCAGACTCAGTGCCACCTAGGTTTGTCTACAGCGCCCCCTGCTGGCTGTGCTTGTGACGTCACAGCAGTCTGAGTGCCTCCGAGGACATTGGCAGGCTCATGGCTGCTGGCTGTGCTTGTGAGGTCACAGCAGACTAAGTGCCTCTGATGCTAATGGCATGCTCATGGCTGCTGGCTGTGCTTGTGAGGTCACAGCAGACTCAGTGCCTCATACCTTAGTGTAGCGTTTCCCCTGCTGGCTGTGCTTGTGAGGTCACAGCACACTCAGTGCCTCATAGGTTAGTATCCAGCGCCCCCTGCTGGCTGTGCTTGTGACGTCACAGCAGCCTCAGTGCCATCTAGGCCAGTGGCAGGCTCGTAGCTGCTGGCTGTGCTTGTGAGGTCACAGCAGACTCAGTGCCTCCTAGGTTTGTCTACAGCGCCCCCTGCTGGTTGTGCTTGTGAGGTCACAGCACACTCAGTGCCTCATAGGTTAGTCTACAGCGACCCCGGCTGGCTGTGCTTGGGACGTCACAGCAGCCTCAGTGCCATCTAGGCCAGTGGCAGGCTCGTGGCTGCTGGCTGTGCTTGTGAGGTCACAGCACACTCAGTGCCTCATAGGTTAGTATCCAGCGCCCCCTGCTGGCTGTGCTTGGGACGTCACAGCAGCCTCAGTACCAGCTAGGCCAGTGGCAGGCTCGTGGCTGTTGGCTGTGCTTGTGAGGTCACAGCAGCCTCAGTGCCACCTAGGTTTGTCTACAGCACCGCCTGCTGGCTGTGCTTGTGACATCACAGCAGCCTGAGTGCCTCCTAGGCCAGTGGCAGGCTCATGGCTGCTGGCTGTGCTTGTGAGATCACAGCAGCCTCAGTGTCTCCTAGGCTACTAGCAGTCTCTTGGCTGCTGGCAGTGCTTGTGAGGTCACAGCAACCTCATTGCCTCACAGGCCAGTGTCAGTCTCATGGCTGCTGCCTGTGCTTGTGAGGTCACAGCAGCCTGAATGCCTCCTAGACCAGGTTCAGGCTCATGGCTGCTGGCTGTGCTTGTGAGGTGACAGCAGCTTGACTGCCACCGAGGACAGTGGCAGGCTCATGGCAGCTGGCGTGGCTTGTGAGGTCACAGCAGCCTCACTGCCTCATGGCTTAGTGTCCAGTGCCCCCCGCTGGTTGTTCTTGTGAGGTCACAGCAGCCTGAATGCCTCCTAATGCCAGTTGCAGCCTGCTGGCTATGCTTGCGAGGTCACAGCAGCCTCAGTGACTCATAGCTTAGTCTACCGTGCCCCCTGCTGGCTGTGCTTGTGAGGTCACAGCACACTCAGTGCCTCATAGGTTAGTATCCAGCGCCCCCTGCTGGCTGTGGTTGGGACGTCACAGCAGCCTCAGTACCAGCTAGGCCAGTGGCAGGCTCGTGGCTGCTGGCTGTGCTTGTGAGGTCACAGCACACTCAGTGCCACCTAGGTTTGTCTACAGCACTGCCTGCTGGCTGTGCTTGTGACGTCACAGCAGCCGGAGTGCCCCCGAGGACAGTAGCAGGCTCATGGCTGCTGGCTGTGCTTGTGAGGTCACAGCAGACTCAGTGCCTCATAGGTTTTTCTACAGCACTGCCTGCTGGCTGTGCTTGTGAGGTCACAGCAGCCTGAGTGCCTCCTAGGCCAGTGGCAGGCTCAGGGGCGCTGGCTGTGCTCGTGAGGTCACAGCACACTCAGTGCCGCATAGGTTAGTATCCATCGCCCCCTGCTGGCTGTGCTTGTGAGGTCACAGCAGCCTGAGTGCCCCCGAGGACAGTAGCAGGCTCGTGGCTGCTGGCTGTGCTTGTGAGGTCACAGCACACTCAGTGCCACCTAGGTTTGTCTACAGCACCGCCTGCTGGCTGTGCTTGTGACGTCACAGCAGCAAGAGTGCCCCCGAGGACAGTAGCAGGCTCATGGCTGCTGGCTGTGGTTGTGAGGTCACAGCAGACTCAGTGCCTCATAGGTTTGTCTACAGCTCGCCCTGCTGGCTGTGCTTGTGAGGTCACAGCACACTCAGTGCCTCCCAGGCCAGTGGCAGGCTCATGGCTGCTGGCTGTGCTTGTGAGGTCACAGCATCCTCAGCGCCTCCTAGGCCAGTGGCAGGCTCCTGGCTGCAGGCTGTGCTTGTGAGGTCACAGCTGCCTGAATGCCTCCTAGACCAGGGTCAGGCTCATGGCTGCTGGCTGTGCTTGTGAGGTGACAGCAGCTTGACTGCCACCGAGGACAGTGGCAGGCTCATGGCAGCTGGCGTGGCTTGTGAGGTCACAGCAGCCTCACTGCCTCATGGCTTAGTGTCCAGTGCCCCCCGCTGGCTGTTCTTGTGAGGTCACAGCAGCCTGAATGCCTCCTAGAGCAGTGGCAGGCTCATGGCTGCTGGCTGTGCTTGTGAGGTCACAGCAACCTTACTGCCTCATAGGTTAGTGTATAGCAACCCATGCTGGCGGTGCTTGTGAGGTCACAGCAGCCTGAGTGCCTCCTAATGCCAGTTGCAGGCTGCTGGCTATGCTTGTGAGGTCACAGCAGCCTCAGTGACTCATAGCTTAGTCTACCGTGCCCCCTGCTGGCTGTGCTTGTGAGGTCACAGCACACTCAGTGCCTCATAGGTTAGTATCCAGCGCCCCCTGCTGGCTGTGCTTGGGACGTCACAGCAGCCTCAGTACCAGCTAGGCCAGTGGCAGGCTCGTGGCTGCTGGCTGTGCTTGTGAGGTCACAGCAGACTCAGTGCCACCTAGGTTTGTCTACAGCACTGCCTGCTGGCTGTGCTTGTGACGTCACAGCAGCCTGAGTGCCCCCGAGGACAGTAGCAGGCTCATGGCTGCTGGCTGTGCTTGTGAGGTCACAGCAGACTCAGTGCCTCATAGGTTTGTCTACAGCACTGCCTGCTGGCTGTGCTTGTGAGGTCACAGCAGCCTGAGTGCCTCCTAGGCCAGTGGCAGGCTCAGGGGCGCTGGCTGTGCTCGTGAGGTCACAGCACACTCAGTGCCGCATACTTTAGTATCCAGCGCCCCCTGCTGGCTGTGCTTGGGACGTCACAGCAGCCTCAGTACCAGCTAGGCCAGTGGCAGGCTCGTGGCTGCTGGCTGTGCTTGTGAGGTCACAGCACACTCAGTGCCACCTAGGTTTGTCTACAGCATCGCCTGCTGGCTGTGCTTGTGACGTCACAGCAGCCTGAGTGCCCCCGAGGACAGTAGCACGCTCATGGCTGCTGGCTGTGCTTGTGAGGTCACAGCAGACTCAGTGCCTCATAGGTTTGTCTACAGCTCGCCCTGCTGGCTGTGCTTGTGAGGTCACAGCACACTCAGTGCCTCCCAGGCCAGTGGCAGGCTCATGGCTGCTGGCTGTGCTTGTGAGGTCACAGCATCCTCAGCGCCTCCTAGGCCAGTGGCAGGCTCCTGACTGCTGCCTGTGCTTGTGAGGTCACAGCTGCCTGAATGCCTCCTAGACCAGGGTCAGGCTCATGGCTGCTGGCTGTGCTTGTGAGGTGACAGCAGCTTGACTGCCACCGAGGACAGTGGCAGGCTCATGGCCGCTGGCTGAGCTCGTGAGGTCACAGCACACTCAGTGCCTCCTTGGTTAGTCTACAGCGTCCCCTGCTGCCTGTGCTTGTGAGGTCACAGCACACTCAGTGCCTCATAGGTTAGTATCCAGCGCCCCCTGCTGGCTGTGCTTGTGACGTCACAGCAGCCTCAGTGCCATCTAGGCCAGTGGCAGGCTCGTGGCTGCTGGCTGTGCTTGTGACGTCACAGCAGACTCAGTGCCTCCTAGGTTTGTCTACAGCGCCCCCTGCTGGCTGTGCTTGTGAGGTCACAGCAGACTCAGTGCCTCATAGGTTTGTCTACAGCTCCCCCTGCTGGCTGTGCTTGTGAGGTCACAGCACACTCAGTGCCTCCCAGGCCAGGGGCAGGCTCATGGCTGCTGGCTGTGCTTGTGAGGTCCCAGTGGACTCAATGACTCTCAGGCCAGTGGCAGGGTCATGGCTGCTAGCTGTTATTGTGACGTCACAGCAGCCTCAATGCTTCCTAGGCCAGTGGTAGGCTCATGGCTGCTGGCTGCACTTGTGAGGTCACAGCAGCCTGAAAGCCTCCTAGGCCAGTGGCAGGCTCCTGGCTGCTGGCTGTGCTTGTGAGGCCACAGCAGCCTGAATGCCTCTTAGACCAGTGTCAGGCTCATGGCTGCTGGCTCTGCTTGTGACGTCACAGCAGCCTCAGTGCCTCTGAGGCCAGCGGCAGTCTCATGGCTGCTGGCTGTGCTTGTGAGGTCACAGCACACTCAGTGACTCATAGGTTAATCTAGAGCGCCCCCTGCTGGCTGTGCTTGTGAGATAACAGCAGCCTGTGTGCCTCCTAGGCCAGTGGCAGGCTCGTGCCTGCTGGCTGTGCTTGTGAGGTCACAGCACACTCAGTGCCTCATAGCTTAGTGTCCAGCGTGCCCTGCTGGCTGTGCTTGTGAGGTCACAGCAGCCTGAGTGCCATGAAGGCCAGTGGCGGGTGCGTGACTGTGTTTGTGACGTCACAGCAGCCTCAGTTCCTCCGAGGCCAGTGCCAGGCTCCCCCTGCTGCCTGTGCTTGTGAGGTCACAGCATCCTCAGCGCCTCCTAGGCCGGTGGCAGGCTCCTGGCTGCTGCCTGTGCTTGTGAGGTCACAGCAGTCTGATTGCCTCCTAGGCCCATGGCAGGCTCATGGCTGCTGGCTGTGCTTGTGAGGTCACAGCAGCCTCAGTGTCTCCTAGGCTACTAGCAGTCTTGTGGCTGCTGGCAGTGCTTGTGAGTTCACAGCAGCCTCATTGCCTCCCAGGCCAGTGTCAGTCTCATGGCTGCTGGCTGTGCTTGTGAGGTCAGAGCAGACTCAGTGCCTCCTAGGTTAGTCTACAGCGCCCCCTGCTGGCTGTGCTTGTGACGTCACAGCAGACTCAGTGCCTCCTAGGTTTGTCTACAGCTCCCCCTGCTGGCTGTGCTTGTGAGGTCACAGCACACTCAGTGCCTCCCAGGCCAGTGGCAGGCTCATGGCTGCTGGCTGTGCTTGTGAGGTCCCAGTGGACTCAATGACTCTCAGGCCAGTGGCAGGGTCATGGCTGCTAGCTGTTATTGTGACGTCACAGCAGCCTGAATGCCTCTTAGACCAGTGTCAGGCTCATGGCTGCTGGCTGTGCTTGTGACGTTACAGCAGCCTCAGTGCCTCTGAGGCCACTGGCAGGCTCATGGCTGCTGGCTGTGCTTGTGAGGTCACAGCACACTCAATGCCTCATAGGTTAGTCTAGAGCGCCCCCTGCTGGCTGTGCTTGTGAGGTCACGGTACACTCACTGCCATCTAGGCCAGTGGCAGGCTCATGGCTGCTGGCTGTGCTTGTGAGGTCACAGCACACTCAGTGCCTCCTACGTTAGTATCCAGCGCCCCCTGCTTGCTGTGCTTGTGAGGTAACAGCAGTCTGATTGCCTCCTAGGCCTATGGCAGGCTCATGGCTGCTGGCTGTGCTTGTGAGGTCACAGCAGCCTCAGTGTCTCCTAGGCTACTCGCAGTCTCGTGGCTGCTGGCAGTGCTTGTGAGTTCACAGCAGCCTCATTGCCTCACAGGCCAGTGTCAGTCTCATGGCTGCTGGCTGTGCTTGTGAGGTCACAGCAGCCTGAATGCCTCCTAGACCAGGGTCAGGCTCATGGCTGCTGGCTGTGCTTGTGAGGTGACAGCAGCTTGACTGCCACCGAGTACAGTGGCAGGCTCATGGCCGCTAGCTGAGCTCGTGAGGTCACAGCACACTCAGTGCCTCCTTGGTTAGTCTACAGCGCCCCCTGCTGGCTGTGCTTGTGAGGTCACAGCACACTCAGTGCCTCATTGGTTAGTATCCAGCGCCCCCTGCTGGCTGTGCTTCTGAGGTCACAGCAGACTCAGTGCCTCCTAGGTTTGTCTACAGCGCCCCCTGCTGGCTGTGCTTGTGACGTCACAGCAGTCTGAGTGCCTCCGAGGACATTGGCATGCTCATGGCTGCTGGCTGTGCTTGTGACATCACAGCAGCCTCAGTGACTCATACCTTAGTCTAGCGTTTCCCCTGCTGGCTGTGCTTGTGAGGTCACAGCACACTCAGTGCCTCATAGGTTAGTATCCAGCGCCCCCTGCTGGCTGTGCTTGGGACGTCACAGCAGCCTGAGTGCCAGCTAGGCCAGTGGCAGGCTCGTGGCTGTTGGCTGTGCTTGTGACGTCACAGCAGCCTCAGTGCCACCTAGGTTTGTCTACAGCACCGCCTGCTGGCTGTGCTTGTGACGTCACAGCAGCCTGAGTGCCAGCTAGGCCAGTGGCAGGCTCGTGGCTGCTGGCTGTGCTTGTGAGGTCACAGCAGACTCAGTGTCTCCTAGGCTACTAGCAGTCTCGTGGCTGCTGGCAGTGCTTGTGAGGTCACAGCAACCTCATTGCCTCACAGGCCAGTGTCAGTCTCATGGCTGCTGGCTGTGCTTGTGAGGTCACAGCAGCCTGAATGCCTCCTAGACCAGGGTCAGGCTCATGGCTGCTGGCTGTGCTTGTGAGGTGACAGCAGCTTGACTGCCACCGAGGACAGTGGCAGGCTCATGGCAGCTGGCGTGGCTTGTGAGGTCACAGCAGCCTCACTGCCTCATGGCTTAGTGTCCAGTGCCCCCCGCTGGCTGTTCTTGTGAGGTCACAGCAGCCTGAATGCCTCCTAGAGCAGTGGCAGGCTCATGGCTGCTGGCTGTGCTTGTGAGGTCACAGCAACCTTACTGCCTCATAGGTTAGTGTATAGCAACCCATGCTGGCTGTGCTTGTGAGGTCACAGCAGCCTGAGTGACTCCTAATGACAGTTGCAGGCTGCTGGCTATGCTTGTGAGGTCACAGCAGCCTCAGTGACTCATAGCTTAGTCTACCGTGCCCCCTGCTGGCTGTGCTTGTGAGGTCACAGCACACTCAGTGCCTCATAGGTTAGTATCCAGCGCCCCCTGCTGGCTGTGCTTGGGACGTCACAGCAGCCTCAGTACCAGCTAGGCCAGTAGCAGGCTCGTGGCTGCTGGCTGTGCTTGTGAGGTCACAGCAGACTCAGTGCCTCCTAGGTTTGTCTACAGCACTGCCTGCTGGCTGTGCTTGTGACGTCACAGCAGCCTGAGTGCCTCCGAGGACAGTAGCAGGCTCATGGCTGCTGCCTGTGCTTGTGAGGTCACAGCAGACTCAGTGCCTCATAGGTTTGTCTACAGCACTGCCTGCTGGCTGTGCTTGTGAGGTCACAGCAGCCTGAGTGCCTCCTAGGCCAGTGGCAGGCTCAGGGGCGCTGGCTGTGCTCGTGAGGTCACAGCACACTCAGTGCCGCATACTTTAGTATCCAGCGCCCCCTGCTGGCTGTGCTTGGAACGTCACAGCAGCCTCAGTACCAGCTAGGCCAGTGGCAGGCTCGTGGCTGCTGGCTGTGCTTGTGAGGTCGCAGCACACTCAGTGCCACCTAGGTTTGTCTACAGCACCGCCTGCTGGCTCTGCTTGTGAGGTCACAGCAGCCTCAGTGCCTCCTAGGCCAGTGGCAGGCTCATGGCTGCTGGCTGTGCTTGTGAGGTCACAGCAGCCTCAGTGTCTCCTAGGCTACTAGCAGTCTCGTGGCTGCTGGCAGTGCTTGTGAGGTCACAGCAACCTCATTGCCTCACAGGCCAGTGTCAGTCTCATGGCTGCTGGCTGTGCTTGTGAGGTGACAGCAGCCTGAATGCCCCCTAGACCAGGGTCAGGCTCATGGCTGCTGGCTGTGCTTGTGAGGTGACAGCAGCTTGACTGCCACCGAGGATAGTGGCAGGCTCATGGCCGCTGGCTGAGCTCGTGAGGTCACAGCACACTCAGTGCCTCCTTGGTTAGTCTACAGCACCCCCTGCTGCCTGTGCTTGTGAGGTCACAGCACACTCAGTGCCTCATTGGTTAGTATCCAGCGCCCCCTGCTGGCTGTGCTTGTGAGGTCACAGCAGACTCAGTGCCACCTAGGTTTGTCTACAGCGCGCCCTGCTGGCTGTGCTTGTGACGTCACAGCAGTCTGAGTGCCTCCGAGGACATTGGCAGGCTCATGGCTGCTGGCTGTGCTTGTGAGGTCACAGCAGACTAAGTGCCTCTGATGCTAATGGCATGCTCATGGCTGCTGGCTGTGCTTGTGACATCACAGCAGTCTCAGTGCCTCTTACCTTAGTCTAGCGTTTCCCCTGCTGGCTGTGCTTGTGAGGTCACAGCACACTCAGTGCCTCATAGGTTAGTATCCAGCGCCCCCTGCTGGCTGTGCTTGTGACGTCACAGCAGCCTCAGTGCCATCTAGGCCAGTGGCAGGCTCGTAGCTGCTGGCTGTGCTTGTGAGGTCACAGCAGACTCAGTGCCTCCTAGGTTTGTCTACAGCGCCCCCTGCTGGTTGTGCTTGTGAGGTCACAGCACACTCAGTGCCTCATAGGTTAGTATCCAGCGCCCCCTGCTGGCTGTGCTTGGGACGTCACAGCAGCCTCAGTGCCATCTAGGCCAGTGGCAGGCTCGTGGCTGCTGGCTGTGCTTGTGAGGTCACAGCACACTCAGTGCCTCATAGGTTAGTATCCAGCGCCCCCTGCTGGCTGTGCTTGGGACGTCACAGCAGCCTCAGTACCAGCTAGGCCAGTGGCAGGCTCGTGGCTGTTGGCTGTGCTTGTGAGGTCACAGCAGCCTCAGTGCCACCTAGGTTTGTCTACAGCACCGCCTGCTGGCTGTGCTTGTGACATCACAGCAGCCTGAGTGCCTCCTAGGCCAGTGGCAGGCTCATGGCTGCTGGCTGTGCTTGTGAGATCACAGCAGCCTCAGTGTCTCCTAGGCTACTAGCAGTCTCTTGGCTGCTGGCAGTGCTTGTGAGGTCACAGCAACCTCATTGCCTCACAGGCCAGTGTCAGTCTCATGGCTGCTGGCTGTGCTTGTGACGTCACAGCAGCCTCAGTTCCTCCGAGGCCAGTGCCAGGCTCCCCCTGCTGCCTGTGCTTGTGAGGTCACAGCATCCTCAGCGCCTCCTAGGCCAGTGGCAGGCTCCTGGCTGCTGCCTGTGCTTGTGAGGTCACAGCAGTCTGATTGCCTCCTAGGCCCATGGCAGGCTCATGGCTGCTGGCTGTGCTTGTGAGGTCACAGCAGCCTCAGTGTCTCCTAGGCTACTAGCAGTCTTGTTGCTGCTGGCAGTGCTTGTGAGTTCACAGCAGCCTCATTGCCTCCCAGGCCAGTGTCAGTCTCATGGCTGCTGGCTGTGCTTGTGAGGTCAGAGCAGACTCAGTGCCTCCTAGGTTAGTCTACAGCGCCCCCTGCTGGCTGTGCTTGTGACGTCACAGCAGACTCAGTGCCTCATAGGTTTGTCTACAGCTCCCCCTGCTGGCTGTGCTTGTGAGGTCACAGCACACTCAGTGCCTCCCAGGCCAGTGGCAGGCTCATGGCTGCTGGCTGTGCTTGTGAGGTCCCAGTGGACTCAATGACTCTCAGGCCAGTGGCAGGGTCATGGCTGCTAGCTGTTATTGTGACGTCACAGCAGCCTGAATGCCTCTTAGACCAGTGTCAGGCTCATGGCTGCTGGCTGTGCTTGTGACGTTACAGCAGCCTCAGTGCCTCTGAGGCCACTGGCAGGCTCATGGCTGCTGGCTGTGCTTGTGAGGTCACAGCACACTCAATGCCTCATTGGTTAGTCTAGAGCGCCCCCTGCTGGCTGTGCTTGTGAGGTCACGGTACACTCACTGCCATCTAGGCCAGTGGCAGGCTCATGGCTGCTGGCTGTGCTTGTGAGGTCACAGCACACTCAGTGCCTCCTACGTTAGTATCCAGCGCCCCCTGCTTGCTGTGCTTGTGAGGTAACAGCAGTCTGATTGCCTCCTAGGCCTATGGCAGGCTCATGGCTGCTGGCTGTGCTTGTGAGGTCACAGCAGCCTCAGTGTCTCCTAGGCTACTCGCAGTCTCGTGGCTGCTGGCAGTGCTTGTGAGTTCACAGCAGCCTCATTGCCTCACAGGCCAGTGTCAGTCTCATGGCTGCTGGCTGTGCTTGTGAGGTCACAGCAGCCTGAATGCCTCCTAGACCAGGGTCAGGCTCATGGCTGCTGGCTGTGCTTGTGAGGTGACAGCAGCTTGACTGCCACCGAGTACAGTGGCAGGCTCATGGCCGCTAGCTGAGCTCGTGAGGTCACAGCACACTCAGTGCCTCCTTGGTTAGTCTACAGCGCCCCCTGCTGGCTGTGCTTGTGAGGTCACAGCACACTCAGTGCCTCATTGGTTAGTATCCAGCGCCCCCTGCTGGCTGTGCTTCTGAGGTCACAGCAGACTCAGTGCCTCCTAGGTTTGTCTACAGCGCCCCCTGCTGGCTGTGCTTGTGACGTCACAGCAGTCTGAGTGCCTCCGAGGACATTGGCATGCTCATGGCTGCTGGCTGTGCTTGTGACATCACAGCAGCCTCAGTGCCTCATACCTTAGTCTAGCGTTTCTCCTGCTGGCTGTGCTTGTGAGGTCACAGCACACTCAGTGCCTCATAGGTTAGTATCCAGCGCCCCCTGCTGGCTGTGCTTGGGACGTCACAGCAGCCTGAGTGCCAGCTAGGCCAGTGGCAGGCTCGTGGCTGTTGGCTGTGCTTGTGACGTCACAGCAGCCTCAGTGCCACCTAGGTTTGTCTACAGCACCGCCTGCTGGCTGTGCTTGTGACGTCACAGCAGCCTGAGTGCCAGCTAGGCCAGTGGCAGGCTCGTGGCTGCTGGCTGTGCTTGTGAGGTCACAGCAGCCTCAGTGTCTCCTAGGCTACTAGCAGTCTCGTGGCTGCTGGCAGTGCTTGTGAGGTCACAGCAACCTCATTGCCTCACAGGCCAGTGTCAGTCTCATGGCTGCTGGCTGTGCTTGTGAGGTCACAGCAGCCTGAATGCCTCCTAGACCAGGGTCAGGCTCATGGCTGCTGGCTGTGCTTGTGAGGTGACAGCAGCTTGACTGCCACCGAGGACAGTGGCAGGCTCATGGCAGCTGGCGTGGCTTGTGAGGTCACAGCAGCCTCACTGCCTCATGGCTTAGTGTCCAGTGCCCCCCGCTGGCTGTTCTTGTGAGGTCACAGCAGCCTGAATGCCTCCTAGAGCAGTGGCAGGCTCATGGCTGCTGGCTGTGCTTGTGAGGTCACAGCAACCTTACTGCCTCATAGGTTAGTGTATAGCAACCCATGCTGGCTGTGCTTGTGAGGTCACAGCAGTCTGAGTGACTCCTAATGACAGTTGCAGGCTGCTGGCTATGCTTGTGAGGTCACAGCAGCCTCAGTGACTCATAGCTTAGTCTACCGTGCCCCCTGCTGGCTGTGCTTGTGAGGTCACAGCACACTCAGTGCCTCATAGGTTAGTATCCAGCGCCCCCTGCTGGCTGTGCTTGGGACGTCACAGCAGCCTCAGTACCAGCTAGGCCAGTAGCAGGCTCGTGGCTGCTGGCTGTGCTTGTGAGGTCACAGCAGACTCAGTGCCTCCTAGGTTTGTCTACAGCACTGCCTGCTGGCTGTGCTTGTGACGTCACAGCAGCCTGAGTGCCTCCGAGGACAGTAGCAGGCTCATGGCTGCTGGCTGTGCTTGTGAGGTCACAGCAGACTCAGTGCCTCATAGGTTTGTCTACAGCACTGCCTGCTGGCTGTGCTTGTGAGGTCACAGCAGCCTGAGTGCCTCCTAGGCCAGTGGCAGGCTCAGGGGCGCTGGCTGTGCTCGTGAGGTCACAGCACACTCAGTGCCGCATACTTTAGTATCCAGCGCCCCCTGCTGGCTGTGCTTGGAACGTCACAGCAGCCTCAGTACCAGCTAGGCCAGTGGCAGGCTCGTGGCTGCTGGCTGTGCTTGTGAGGTCGCAGCACACTCAGTGCCACCTAGGTTTGTCTACAGCACCGCCTGCTGGCTCTGCTTGTGAGGTCACAGCAGCCTCAGTGCCTCCTTGGTTAGTCTACAGCACCCCCTGCTGCCTGTGCTTGTGAGGTCACAGCACACTCAGTGCCTCATTGGTTAGTATCCAGCGCCCCCTGCTGGCTGTGCTTGTGAGGTCACAGCAGACTCAGTGCCACCTAGGTTTGTCTACAGCGCGCCCTGCTGGCTGTGCTTGTGACGTCACAGCAGTCTGAGTGCCTCCGAGGACATTGGCATGTTCATGGCTGCTTGCTGTGCTTGTGACATCACAGCAGTCTCAGTGCCTCATACCTTAGTCTAGCGTTTCCCCTGCTGGCTGTGCTTGTGAGGTCACAGCACACTCAGTGCCTCATAGGTTAGTATCCAGCGCCCCCTGCTGGCTGTGCTTGTGACGTCACAGCAGCCTCAGTGCCATCTAGGCCAGTGGCAGGCTCGTAGCTGCTGGCTGTGCTTGTGAGGTCACAGCAGACTCAGTGCCTCCTAGGTTTGTCTACAGCGCCCCCTGCTGGTTGTGCTTGTGAGGTCACAGCACACTCAGTGCCTCATAGGTTAGTATCCAGCGCCCCCTGCTGGCTGTGCTTGGGACGTCACAGCAGCCTCAGTGCCATCTAGGCCAGTGGCAGGCTCGTGGCTGCTGGCTGTGCTTGTGAGGTCACAGCACACTCAGTGCCTCATAGGTTAGTATCCAGCGCCCCCTGCTGGCTGTGCTTGGGACGTCACAGCAGCCTGAGTGCCAGCTAGGCCAGTGGCAGGCTCGTGGCTGTTGGCTGTGCTTGTGAGGTCACAGCAGCCTCAGTGCCACCTAGGTTTGTCTACAGCACCGCCTGCTGGCTGTGCTTGTGACATCACAGCAGCCTGAGTGCCTCCTAGGCCAGTGGCAGGCTCATGGCTGCTGGCTGTGCTTGTGAGATCACAGCAGCCTCAGTGTCTCCTAGGCTACTAGCAGTCTCTTGGCTGCTGGCAGTGCTTGTGAGGTCACAGCAACCTCATTGCCTCACAGGCCAGTGTCAGTCTCATGGCTGCTGGCTGTGCTTGTGACGTCACAGCAGCCTCAGTTCCTCCGAGGCCAGTGCCAGGCTCCCCCTGCTGCCTGTGCTTGTGAGGTCACAGCATCCTCAGCGCCTCCTAGGCCAGTCGCAGGCTCCTGGCTGCTGCCTGTGCTTGTGAGGTCACAGCAGTCTGATTGCCTCCTAGGCCCATGGCAGGCTCATGGCTGCTGGCTGTGCTTGTGAGGTCACAGCAGCCTCAGTGTCTCCTAGGCTACTAGCAGTCTTGTGGCTGCTGGCAGTGCTTGTGAGTTCACAGCAGCCTCATTGCCTCCCAGGCCAGTGTCAGTCTCATGGCTGCTGGCTGTGCTTGTGAGGTCACAGCACACTCAGTGCCTCATAGGTTAGTATCCAGCGCCCCCTGCTGGCTGTGCTTGGGACGTCACAGCAGCCTGAGTGCCAGCTAGGCCAGTGGCACGCTCGTGGCTGTTGGCTGTGCTTGTGAGGTCACAGCAGCCTCAGTGCCACCTAGGTTTGTCTACAGCACCGCCTGCTGGCTGTGCTTGTGACATCACAGCAGCCTGAGTGCCTCCTAGGCCAGTGGCAGGCTCATGGCTGCTGGCTGTGCTTGTGAGATCACAGCAGCCTCAGTGTCTCCTAGGCTACTAGCAGTCTCTTGGCTGCTGGCAGTGCTTGTGAGGTCACAGCAACCTCATTGCCTCACAGGCCAGTGTCAGTCTCATGGCTGCTGGCTGTGCTTGTGACGTCACAGCAGCCTCAGTTCCTCCGAGGCCAGTGCCAGGCTCCCCCTGCTGCCTGTGCTTGTGAGGTCACAGCATCCTCAGCGCCTCCTAGGCCAGTGGCAGGCTCCTGGCTGCTGCCTGTGCTTGTGAGGTCACAGCAGTCTGATTGCCTCCTAGGCCCATGGCAGGCTCATGGCTGCTGGCTGTGCTTGTGAGGTCACAGCAGCCTCAGTGTCTCCTAGGCTACTATCAGTCTTGTGGCTGCTGGCAGTGCTTGTGAGTTCACAGCAGCCTCATTGCCTCCCAGGCCAGTGTCAGTCTCATGGCTGCTGGCTGTGCTTGTGAGGTCAGAGCAGACTCAGTGCCTCCTAGGTTAGTCTACAGCGCCCCCTGCTGGCTGTGCTTGTGACGTCACAGCAGACTCAGTGCCTCATAGGTTTGTCTACAGCTCCCCCTGCTGGCTGTGCTTGTGAGGTCACAGCACACTCAGTGCCTCCCAGGCCAGTGGCAGGCTCATGGCTGCTGGCTGTGCTTGTGAGGTCCCAGTGGACTCAATGACTCTCAGGCCAGTGGCAGGGTCATGGCTGCTAGCTGTTATTGTGACGTCACAGCAGCCTGAATGCCTCTTAGACCAGTGTCAGGCTCATGGCTGCTGGCTGTGCTTGTGACGTTACAGCAGCCTCAGTGCCTCTGAGGCCACTGGCAGGCTCATGGCTGCTGGCTGTGCTTGTGAGGTCACAGCACACTCAATGCCTCATAGGTTAGTCTAGAGCGCCCCCTGCTGGCTGTGCTTGTGAGGTCACGGTACACTCACTGCCATCTAGGCCAGTGGCAGGCTCATGGCTGCTGGCTGTGCTTGTGAGGTCACAGCACACTCAGTGCCTCCTACGTTAGTATCCAGCGCCCCCTGCTTGCTGTGCTTGTGAGGTAACAGCAGTCTGATTGCCTCCTAGGCCTATGGCAGGCTCATGGCTGCTGGCTGTGCTTGTGAGGTCACAGCAGCCTCAGTGTCTCCTAGGCTACTCGCAGTCTCGTGGCTGCTGGCAGTGCTTGTGAGTTCACAGCAGCCTCATTGCCTCACAGGCCAGTGTCAGTCTCATGGCTGCTGGCTGTGCTTGTGAGGTCACAGCACACTCAGTGCCTCCTAGGTTAGTCTACAGCGCCCCCTGCTGGCTGTGCTTGTGACGTCACAGCAGACTCAGTGCCTCATAGGTTTGTCTACAGCTCCCCCTGCTGGCTGTGCTTGTGAGGTCACAGCACACTCAGTGCCTCCCAGGCCAGTGGCAGGCTCATGGCTGCTGGCTGTGCTTGTGAGGTCCCAGTGGACTCAATGACTCTCAGGCCAGTGGCAGGGTCATGGCTGCTAGCTGTTATTGTGACGTCACAGCAGCCTGAATGCCTCTTAGACCAGTGTCAGGCTCATGGCTGCTGGCTGTGCTTGTGACGTTACAGCAGCCTCAGTGCCTCTGAGGCCACTGGCAGGCTCATGGCTGCTGGCTGTGCTTGTGAGGTCACAGCACACTCAATGCCTCATAGGTTAGTCTAGAGCGCCCCCTGCTGGCTGTGCTTGTGAGGTCACGGTACACTCACTGCCATCTAGGCCAGTGGCAGGCTCATGGCTGCTGGCTGTGCTTGTGAGGTCACAGCACACTCAGTGCCTCCTACGTTAGTATCCAGCGCCCCCTGCTTGCTGTGCTTGTGAGGTAACAGCAGTCTGATTGCCTCCTAGGCCTATGGCAGGCTCATGGCTGCTGGCTGTGCTTGTGAGGTCACAGCAGCCTCAGTGTCTCCTAGGCTACTCGCAGTCTCGTGGCTGCTGGCAGTGCTTGTGAGTTCACAGCAGCCTCATTGCCTCACAGGCCAGTGTCAGTCTCATGGCTGCTGGCTGTGCTTGTGAGGTCACAGCACACTCAGTGCCTCATAGGTTAGTATCCAGCGCCCCCTGCTGGCTGTGCTTGGGACGTCACAGCAGCCTGAGTGCCAGCTAGGCCAGTGGCAGGCTCGTGGCTGTTGGCTGTGCTTGTGAGGTCACAGCAGCCTCAGTGCCACCTAGGTTTGTCTACAGCACCGCCTGCTGGCTGTGCTTGTGACATCACAGCAGCCTGAGTGCCTCCTAGGCCAGTGGCAGGCTCATGGCTGCTGGCTGTGCTTGTGAGATCACAGCAGCCTCAGTGTCTCCTAGGCTACTAGCAGTCTCTTGGCTGCTGGCAGTGCTTGTGAGGTCACAGCAACCTCATTGCCTCACAGGCCAGTGTCAGTCTCATGGCTGCTGGCTGTGCTTGTGACGTCACAGCAGCCTCAGTTCCTCCGAGGCCAGTGCCAGGCTCCCCCTGCTGCCTGTGCTTGTGAGGTCACAGCATCCTCAGCGCCTCCTAGGCCAGTGGCAGGCTCCTGGCTGCTGCCTGTGCTTGTGAGGTCACAGCAGTCTGATTGCCTCCTAGGCCCATGGCAGGCTCATGGCTGCTGGCTGTGCTTGTGAGGTCACAGCAGCCTCAGTGTCTCCTAGGCTACTAGCAGTCTTGTGGCTGCTGGCAGTGCTTGTGAGTTCACAGCAGCCTCATTGCCTCCCAGGCCAGTGTCAGTCTCATGGCTGCTGGCTGTGCTTGTGAGGTCAGAGCAGACTCAGTGCCTCCTAGGTTAGTCTACAGCGCCCCCTGCTGGCTGTGCTTGTGAGGTCACAGCAGACTCAGTGCCTCATAGGTTTGTCTACAGCTCCCCCTGCTGGCTGTGCTTGTGAGGTCACAGCACACTCAGTGCCTCCCAGGCCAGTGGCAGGCTCATGGCTGCTGGCTGTGCTTGTGAGGTCCCAGTGGACTCAATGACTCTCAGGCCAGTGGCAGGGTCATGGCTGCTAGCTGTTATTGTGACGTCACAGCAGCCTGAATGCCTCTTAGACCAGTGTCAGGCTCATGGCTGCTGGCTGTGCTTGTGACGTTACAGCAGCCTCAGTGCCTCTGAGGCCACTGGCAGGCTCATGGCTGCTGGCTGTGCTTGTGAGGTCACAGCACACTCAATGCCTCATAGGTTAGTCTAGAGCGCCCCCTGCTGGCTGTGCTTGTGAGGTCACGGTACACTCACTGCCATCTAGGCCAGTGGCAGGCTCATGGCTGCTGGCTGTGCTTGTGAGGTCACAGCACACTCAGTGCCTCCTACGTTAGTATCCAGCGCCCCCTGCTTGCTGTGCTTGTGAGGTAACAGCAGTCTGATTGCCTCCTAGGCCTATGGCAGGCTCATGGCTGCTGGCTGTGCTTGTGAGGTCACAGCAGCCTCAGTGTCTCCTAGGCTACTCGCAGTCTCGTGGCTGCTGGCAGTGCTTGTGAGTTCACAGCAGCCTCATTGCCTCACAGGCCAGTGTCAGTCTCATGGCTGCTGGCTGTGCTTGTGAGGTCACAGCAGCCTGAATGCCTCCTAGACCAGGGTCAGGCTCATGGCTGCTGGCTGTGCTTGTGAGGTGACAGCAGCTTGACTGCCACCGAGTACAGTGGCAGGCTCATGGCCGCTAGCTGAGCTCGTGAGGTCACAGCACACTCAGTGCCTCCTTGGTTAGTCTACAGCGCCCCCTGCTGGCTGTGCTTGTGAGGTCACAGCACACTCAGTGCCTCATTGGTTAGTATCCAGCGCCCCCTGCTGGCTGTGCTTCTGAGGTCACAGCAGACTCAGTGCCTCCTAGGTTTGTCTACAGCGCCCCCTGCTGGCTGTGCTTGTGACGTCACAGCAGTCTGAGTGCCTCCGAGGACATTGGCATGCTCATGGCTGCTGGCTGTGCTTGTGACATCACAGCAGCCTCAGTGCCTCATACCTTAGTCTAGCGTTTCCCCTGCTGGCTGTGCTTGTGAGGTCACAGCACACTCAGTGCCTCATAGGTTAGTATCCAGCGCCCCCTGCTGGCTGTGCTTGGGACGTCACAGCAGCCTGAGTGCCAGCTAGGCCAGTGGCAGGCTCGTGGCTGTTGGCTGTGCTTGTGACGTCACAGCAGCCTCAGTGCCACCTAGGTTTGTCTACAGCACCGCCTGCTGGCTGTGCTTGTGACGTCACAGCAGCCTGAGTGCCAGCTAGGCCAGTGGCAGGCTCGTGGCTGCTGGCTGTGGTTGTGAGGTCACAGCAGACTCAGTGTCTCCTAGGCTACTAGCAGTCTCGTGGCTGCTGGCAGTGCTTGTGAGGTCACAGCAACCTCATTGCCTCACAGGCCAGTGTCAGTCTCATGGCTGCTGGCTGTGCTTGTGAGGTCACAGCAGCCTGAATGCCTCCTAGACCAGGGTCAGGCTCATGGCTGCTGGCTGTGCTTGTGAGGTGACAGCAGCTTGACTGCCACCGAGGACAGTGGCAGGCTCATGGCAGCTGGCGTGGCTTGTGAGGTCACAGCAGCCTCACTGCCTCATGGCTTAGTGTCCAGTGCCCCCCGCTGGCTGTTCTTGTGAGGTCACAGCAGCCTGAATGCCTCCTAGAGCAGTGGCAGGCTCATGGCTGCTGGCTGTGCTTGTGAGGTCACAGCAACCTTACTGCCTCATAGGTTAGTGTATAGCAACCCATGCTGGCTGTGCTTGTGAGGTCACAGCAGCCTGAGTGACTCCTAATGACAGTTGCAGGCTGCTGGCTATGCTTGTGAGGTCACAGCAGCCTCAGTGACTCATAGCTTAGTCTACCGTGCCCCCTGCTGGCTGTGCTTGTGAGGTCACAGCACACTCAGTGCCTCATAGGTTAGTATCCAGCGCCCCCTGCTGGCTGTGCTTGGGACGTCACAGCAGCCTCAGTACCAGCTAGGCCAGTAGCAGGCTCGTGGCTGCTGGCTGTGCTTGTGAGGTCACAGCAGACTCAGTGCCTCCTAGGTTTGTCTACAGCACTGCCTGCTGGCTGTGCTTGTGACGTCACAGCAGCCTGAGTGCCTCCGAGGACAGTAGCAGGCTCATGGCTGCTGGCTGTGCTTGTGAGGTCACAGCAGACTCAGTGCCTCATAGGTTTGTCTACAGCACTGCCTGCTGGCTGTGCTTGTGAGGTCACAGCAGCCTGAGTGCCTCCTAGGCCAGTGGCAGGCTCAGGGGCGCTGGCTGTGCTCGTGAGGTCACAGCACACTCAGTGCCGCATACTTTAGTATCCAGCGCCCCCTGCTGGCTGTGCTTGGAACGTCACAGCAGCCTCAGTACCAGCTAGGCCAGTGGCAGGCTCGTGGCTGCTGGCTGTGCTTGTGAGGTCGCAGCACACTCAGTGCCACCTAGGTTTGTCTACAGCACCGCCTGCTGGCTCTGCTTGTGAGGTCACAGCAGCCTCAGTGCCTCCTAGGCCAGTGGCAGGTTCATGGCTGCTGGCTGTGCTTGTGAGGTCACAGCAGCCTCAGTGTCTCCTAGGCTACTAGCAGTCTCGTGGCTGCTGGCAGTGCTTGTGAGGTCACAGCAACCTCATTGCCTCACAGGCCAGTGTCAGTCTCATGGCTGCTGGCTGTGCTTGTGAGGTGACAGCAGCCTGAATGCCCCCTAGACCAGGGTCAGGCTCATGGCTGCTGGCTGTGCTTGTGAGGTGACAGCAGCTTGACTGCCACCGAGGATAGTGGCAGGCTCATGGCCGCTGGCTGAGCTCGTGAGGTCACAGCACACTCAGTGCCTCCTTGGTAAGTCTACAGCACCCCCTGCTGCCTGTGCTTGTGAGGTCACAGCACACTCAGTGCCTCATTGGTTAGTATCCAGCGCCCCCTGCTGGCTGTGCTTGTGAGGTCACAGCAGACTCAGTGCCACCTAGGTTTGTCTACAGCGCGCCCTGCTGGCTGTGCTTGTGACGTCACAGCAGTCTGAGTGCCTCCGAGGACATTGGCAGGCTCATGGCTGCTGGCTGTGCTTGTGAGGTCACAGCAGACTAAGTGCCTCTGATGCTAATGGCATGCTCATGGCTGCTGGCTGTGCTTGTGACATCACAGCAGTCTCAGTGCCTCATACCTTAGTCTAGCGTTTCCCCTGCTGGCTGTGCTTGTGAGGTCACAGCACACTCAGTGCCTCATAGGTTAGTATCCAGCGCCCCCTGCTGGCTGTGCTTGTGACGTCACAGCAGCCTCAGTGCCATCTAGGCCAGTGGCAGGCTCGTAGCTGCTGGCTGTGCTTGTGAGGTCACAGCAGACTCAGTGCCTCCTAGGTTTGTCTACAGCGCCCCCTGCTGGTTGTGCTTGTGAGGTCACAGCACACTCAGTGCCTCATAGGTTAGTATCCAGCGCCCCCTGCTGGCTGTGCTTGGGACGTCACAGCAGCCTCAGTGCCATCTAGGCCAGTGGCAGGCTCGTGGCTGCTGGCTGTGCTTGTGAGGTCACAGCACACTCAGTGCCTCATAGGTTAGTATCCAGCGCCCCCTGCTGGCTGTGCTTGGGACGTCACAGCAGCCTCAGTACCAGCTAGGCCAGTGGCAGGCTCGTGGCTGTTGGCTGTGCTTGTGACGTCACAGCAGCCTCAGTGCCACCTAGGTTTGTCTACAGCACCGCCTGCTGGCTGTGCTTGTGACATCACAGCAGCCTGAGTGCCTCCTAGGCCAGTGGCAGGCTCATGGCTGCTGGCTGTGCTTGTGAGATCACAGCAGCCTCAGTGTCTCCTAGGCTACTAGCAGTCTCTTGGCTGCTGGCAGTGCTTGTGAGGTCACAGCAACCTCATTGCCTCACAGGCCAGTGTCAGTCTCATGGCTGCTGTCTGTGCTTGTGAGGTCACAGCAGCCTGAATGCCTCCTAGACCAGGGTCAGGCTCATGGCTGCTGGCTGTGCTTGTGAGGTGACAGCAGCTTGACTGCCACCGAGGACAGTGGCAGGCTCATGGCAGCTGGCGTGGCTTGTGAGGTCACAGCAGCCTCACTGCCTCATGGCTTAGTGTCCAGTGCCCCCCGCTGGTTGTTCTTGTGAGGTCACAGCAGCCTGAATGCCTCCTAATGCCAGTTGCAGCCTGCTGGCTATGCTTGTGAGGTCACAGCAGCCTCAGTGACTCATAGCTTAGTCTACCGTGCCCCCTGCTGGCTGTGCTTGTGAGGTCACAGCACACTCAGTGCCTCATAGGTTAGTATCCAGCGCCCCCTGCTGGCTGTGCTTGGGACGTCACAGCAGCCTCAGTACCAGCTAGGCCAGTGGCAGGCTCGTGGCTGCTGGCTGTGCTTGTGAGGTCACAGCACACTCAGTGCCACCTAGGTTTGTCTACAGCACTGCCTGCTGGCTGTGCTTGTGACGTCACAGCAGCCTGAGTGCCCCCGAGGACAGTAGCAGGCTCATGGCTGCTGGCTGTGCTTGTGAGGTCACAGCAGACTCAGTGCCTCATAGGTTTGTCTACAGCACTGCCTGCTGGCTGTGCTTGTGAGGTCACAGCAGCCTGAGTGCCTCCTAGGCCAGTGGCAGGCTCAGGGGCGCTGGCTGTGCTCGTGAGGTCACAGCACACTCAGTGCCGCATACTTTAGTATCCATCGCCCCCTGCTGGCTGTGCTTGTGAGGTCACAGCAGCCTGAGTGCCATCTAGGCCAGTGGCAGGCTCGTGGCTGCTGCCTGTGCTTGTGAGGTCACAGCACACTCAGTGCCACCTAGGTTTGTCTACAGCACCGCCTGCTGGCTGTGCTTGTGACGTCACAGCAGCCTGAGTGCCCCCGAGGACAGTAGCAGGCTCATGGCTGCTGGCTGTGCTTGTGAGGTCACAGCAGACTCAGTGCCTCATAGGTTTGTCTACAGCTCGCCCTGCTGGCTGTGCTTGTGAGGTCACAGCACACTCAGTGCCTCCCAGGCCAGTGGCAGGCTCCTGGCTGCTGGCTGTGCTTGTGAGGTCACAGCATCCTCAGCGCCTCCTAGGCCAGTGGCAGGCTCCTGGCTGCTGCCTGTGCTTGTGAGGTCACAGCTGCCTGAATGCCTCCTAGACCAGTGTCAGGCTCATGGCTGCTGGCTGTGCTTGTGAGGTGACAGCAGCTTGACTGCCACCGAGGACAGTGGCAGGCTCATGGCCGCTGGCTGAGCTTGTGAGGTCACAGCACACTCAGTGCCTCCTAGGTTAGTATCCAGCGCCCCCTGCTGGCTGTGCTTGTGACGTCACAGCAGCCTCAGTGCCATCTAGGCCAGTGGCAGGCTCATGGCTGCTGGCTGTGCTTGTGACGTCACAGCAGCCTCAGTGCCATCTAGGCCAGTGGCAGGCTCGTGGCTGCTGGCTGTGCTTGTGAGGCCACAGCAGCATCAGTGCCACCTAGGTTTGTTTACAGCGCCCCCTGCTGGCTGTGCTTGTGAGGTCACAGCAGACTCAGTGCCTCATAGGTTTGTCTACAGCTCCCCCTGCTGGCTGTGCTTGTGAGGTCACAGCAGCCTCAATGCTTCCTAGGCCAGTGGCAGGCTCATGGCTGCTGGCTGCACTTGTGAGGTCACAGCAGCCTGAAAGCCTCCTAGGCCAGTGGCAGGCTCCTGGCTGCTGGCTGTGCTTGTGAGGCCACAGCAGCCTGAATGCCTCTTAGACCAGTGTCAGGCTCATGGCTGCTGGCTCTGCTTGTGACGTCACAGCAGCCTCAGTGCCTCTGAGGCCAGTGGCAGGCTCATGGCTGCTGGCTGTGCTTGTGAGGTCACAGCACACTCAGTGACTCATAGGTTAGTCTAGAGCGCCCCCTGCTGGCTGTGCTTGTGAGATAACAGCAGCCTGAGTGCCTCCTAGGCCAGTGGCAGGCTCGTGCCTGCTGGCTGTGCTTGTGAGGTCACAGCACACTCAGTGCCTCATAGCTTAGTGTCCAGCGTGCCCTGCTGGCTGTGCTTGTGAGGTCACAGCAGCCTGAGTGCCATGAAGGCCAGTGGCGGGTGCGTGACTGTGCTTGTGACGTCACAGCAGCCTCAGTTCCTCCGAGGACAGTGCCAGGCTCCCCCTGCTGGCTGTGCTTGTGAGGTCACAGCATCCTCAGCGCCTCCTAGGCCAGTGGCAGGCTCCTGGCTGCTGCCTGTGCTTGTGAGGTCACAGCAGTCTGATTGCCTCCTAGGCCCATGGCAGGCTCATGGCTGCTGGCTGTGCTTGTGAGGTCACAGCAGCCTCAGTGTCTCCTAGGCTACTAGCAGTCTTGTGGCTGCTGGCAGTGCTTGTGAGTTCACAGCAGCCTCATTGCCTCCCAGGCCAGTGTCAGTCTCATGGCTGCTGGCTGTGCTTGTGAGGTCAGAGCAGACTCAGTGCCTCCTAGGTTTGTCTACAGCGCCCCCTGCTGGCTGTGCTTGTGACGTCACAGCAGACTCAGTGCCTCCTAGGTTTGTCTACAGCTCCCCCTGCTGGCTGTGCTTGTGAGGTCACAGCACACTCAGTGCCTCCCAGGCCAGTGGCAGGCTCATGGCTGCTGGCTGTGCTTGTGAGGTCCCAGTGGACTCAATGACTCTCAGGCCAGTGGCAGGGTCATGGCTGCTAGCTGTTATTGTGACGTCACAGCAGCCTGAATGCCTCTTAGACCAGTGTCAGGCTCACGGCTGCTGGCTGTGCTTGTGACGTTACAGCAGCCTCAGTGCCTCTGAGGCCACTGGCAGGCTCATGGCTGCTGGCTGTGCTTGTGAGGTCACGGTACACTCACGGCCATCTAGGCCAGTGGCAGGCTCATGGCTGCTGGCTGTGCTTGTGAGGTCACAGCACACTCAGTGCCTCCTACGTTAGTATCCAGCGCCCCCTGCTTGCTGTGCTTGTGAGGTAACAGCAGTCTGCCTCCTAGGCCTATGGCAGGCTCATGGCTGCTGGCTGTGCTTGTGAGGTCACAGCAGCCTCAGTGTCTCCTAGGCTACTAGCAGTCTCGTGGCTGCTGGCAGTGCTTGTGAGCTCACAGCAACCTCATTGCCTCACAGGCCAGTGTCAGTCTCATGGCTGCTGGCTGTGCTTGTGAGGTGACAGCAGCCTGAATGCCTCCTAGACCAGGGTCAGGCTCATGGCTGCTGGCTGTGCTTGTGAGGTGACAGCAGCTTGACTGCCACCGAGGACAGTGGCAGGCTCATGGCAGCTGGCGTGGCTTGTGAGGTCACAGCAGCCTCACTGCCTCATGGCTTAGTGTCCAGTGCCCCCCGCTGGCTGTTCTTGTGAGGTCACAGCAGCCTGAATGCCTCCTAGAGCAGTGGCAGGCTCATGGCTGCTGGCTGTGCTTGTGAGGTCACAGCAACCTTACTGCCTCATAGGTTAGTGTATAGCAACCCATGCTGGCTGTGCTTGTGAGGTCACAGCAGCCTGAGTGACTCCTAATGACAGTTGCAGGCTGCTGGCTATGCTTGTGAGGTCACAGCAGCCTCAGTGACTCATAGCTTAGTCTACCGTGCCCCCTGCTGGCTGTGCTTGTGAGGTCACAGCACACTCAGTGCCTCATAGGTTAGTATCCAGCGCCCCCTGCTGGCTGTGCTTGGGACGTCACAGCAGCCTCAGTACCAGCTAGGCCAGTGGCAGGCTCGTAGCTGCTGGCTGTGCTTGTGAGGTCACAGCAGACTCAGTGCCTCCTAGGTTTGTCTACAGCACTGCCTGCTGGCTGTGCTTGTGACGTCACAGCAGCCTGAGTGCCCCCGAGGACAGTAGCAGGCTCATGGCTGCTGGCTGTGCTTGTGAGGTCACAGCAGACTCAGTGCCTCATAGGTTTGTCTACAGCACTGCCTGCTGGCTGTGCTTGTGAGGTCACAGCAGACTCAGTGCCTCCTAGGCCAGTGGCAGGCTCAGGGGCGCTGGCTGTGCTCGTGAGGTCACAGCACACTCAGTGCCGCATAGGTTAGTATCCAGCGCCCCCTGCTGGCTGTGCTTGTGAGGTCACAGCAGCCTGAGTGCCATCTAGGCCAGTGGCAGCCTCGTGGCTGCTGGCTGTGCTTGTGAGGTCGCAGCACACTCAGTGCCACCTAGGTTTGTCTACAGCACCGCCTGCTGGCTCTGCTTGTGACATCACAGCAGCCTGAGTGCCTCCTAGGCCAGTGGCAGGCTCATGGCTGCTGGCTGTGCTTGTGAGGTCACAGCAGCCTCAGTGTCTCCTAGGCTACTAGCAGTCTCGTGGCTGCTGGCAGTGCTTGTGAGGTCACAGCAACCTCATTGCCTCACAGGCCAGTGTCAGTCTCATGGCTGCTGCCTGTGCTTGTGAGGTCACAGCAGCCTGAATGCCTCCTAGACCAGGGTCAGGCTCATGGCTGCTGGCTGTGCTTGTGAGGTGACAGCAGTTTGACTGCCACCGAGGACAGTGGCAGGCTCATGGCCGCTGGCTGAGCTCGTGATGTCACAGCACACTCAGTGCCTCCTTGGTTAGTCCACAGCACCCCCTGCTGCCTGTGCTTGTGAGGTCACAGCACACTCAGTGCCTCATAGGTTAGTATCCAGCGCCCCCTGCTGGCTGTGCTTGTGAGGTCACAGCAGCCTCAGTGCCATCTAGGCCAGTGGCAGGCTCGTGGCTGCTGGCTGTGCTTGTGAGGTCACAGCAGACTCAGTGCCTCCTAGGTTTGTCTACAGCGCCCCCTGCTGGCTGTGCTTCTGACGTCACAGCAGACTCAGTGCCTCATAGGTTTGTCTACAGCTCCCCCTGCTGGCTGTGCTTGTGAGGTCACAGCATCTTCAGCGCCTCCCAGGCCAGTGGCAGGCTCCTGGCTGCTGCCTGTGCTTGTGAGGTCACAGCAGTCTGATTGCCTCCTAGGCCCATGGCAGGCTCATGGCTGCTGGCTGTGCTTGTGAGGTCACAGCAGCCTCAGTGTCTCCTAGGCTACTAGCAGTCTCGTGGCTGCTGGCAGTGCTTGTGAGGTCACAGCAGCCTCATTGCCTCACAGGCCAGTGTCAGTCTCATGGCTGCTGGCTGTGCTTGTGAGGTGACAGCAGCTTGACTGCCACCGAGGACAGTGGCAGGCTCATGGCCGCTAGCTGAGCTCGTGAGGTCACAGCACACTCAGTGCCTCCTTGGTTAGTCTACAGCACCCCCTGCTGGCTGTGCTTGTGACGTCACAGCAGCCTCAGTGCCATCTAGGCCAGTGGCAGGCTCGTGGCTGCTGGCTGTGCTTGTGAGGTCACAGCAGACTCAGTGCCTCCTAGGTTTGTCTACAGCGCCCCCTGCTGGCTGTGCTTGTGAGGTCACAGCAGACTCAGTGCCTCATAGGTTTGTCTACAGCTCCCCCTGCTGGCTGTGCTTGTGAGGTCACAACATCCTCAGCGCCTCCCTGGCCAGTGGCAGGCTCCTGGCTGCTGCCTGTGCTTGTGAGGTCACAGCAGTCTGATTGCCTCCTAGGCCCATGGCAGGCTCATGGCTGCTGGCTGTGCTTGTGAGGTCACAGCAGCCTCAGTGTCTCCTAGGCTACTATCAGTCTTGTGGCTGCTGGCAGTGCTTGTGAGTTCACAGCAGCCTCATTGCCTCACAGGCCAGTGTCAGTCTCATGGCTGCTGGCTGTGCTTGTGAGGTGACAGCAGCTTGACTGCCACCGAGGACAGTGGCAGGCTCATGGCCGCTAGCTGAGCTCGTGAGGTCACAGCACACTCAGTGCCTCCTTGGTTAGTCTACAGCACCCCCTGCTGGCTGTGCTTGTGACGTCACAGCACACTCAGTGCCTCATAGGTTAGTATCCAGCGCCCCCGCTGGCTGTGCTTGTGAGGTCACAGCAGACTCAGTGCCTCCTAGGTTTGTCTACAGCGCCCCCTGCTGGCTGTGCTTGTGACGTCACAGCAGTCTGAGTGCCTCCGAGGACATTGGCAGGCTCATGGCTGCTGGCTGTGCTTGGGAGGTCACAGCACACTCAGTGCCTCATAGGTTAGTATCCAGCGCCCCCTGCTGGCTGTGCTTGGGACGTCACAGCAGCCTCAGTGCCATCTAGGCCAGTGGCAGGCTCGTGGCTCCTGGCTGTGCTTGGGAGGTCACAGCAAACTCAGTGCCTCATAGGTTATTATCCAGCGCCCCCTGCTGGCTGTGCTTGTGAGGTAACAGCAGTCTGAGTGCCAGCTAGGCCAGTGGCAGGCTCGTGGCTGCTGGCTGTGCTTGTGAGGTCACAGCAGCCTCAGTGTCTCCTAGGCTACTAGCAGTCTCGTGGCTGCTGGCAGTGCTTGTGAGGTCACAGCAACCTCATTGCCTCACAGGCCAGTGTCAGTCTCATGGCTGCTGACTGTGCTTGTGAGGTCACAGCAGCCTGAATGCCTCCTAGACCAGGGTCAAGCTCATGGCTGCTGGCTGTGCTTGTGAGGTGACAGCAGCTTGACTGCCACCGAGGACAGTGGCAGGCTCATGGCCGCTGGCTGAGCTCGTGATATCACAGCACACTCAGTGCCTCCTTGGTTAGTCCACAGCACCCCCTGCTGCCTGTGCTTGTGAGGTCACAGCACACTCAGTGCCTCATAGGTTAGTATCCAGCGCCCCCTGCTGGCTGTGCTTGTAACGTCACAGCAGCCTCAGTGCCATCTAGGCCAGTGGCAGGCTCGTGGCTGCTGGCTGTGCTTGTGAGGTCACAGCACACTCAGTGCCTCCCAGGTTTGTCTACAGCGCCCCCTGCTGGCTGTGCTTCTGACGTCACAGCAGACTCAGTGCCTCATAGGTTTGTCTACAGCTCACCCTGCTGGCTGTGCTTGTGAGGTCACAGCATCCTCAGCGCCTCCCAGGCCAGTGGCAGGCTCCTGGCTGCTGCCTGTGCTTGTGAGGTCACAGCAGTCTGATTGCCTCCTAGGCCCATGGCAGGCTCATGGCTGCTGGCTGTGCTTGTGAGGTCACAGCAGCCTCAGTGTCTCCTAGGCTACTAGCAGTCTTGTGGCTGCTGGCAGTGCTTGTGAGTTCACAGCAGCCTCATTGCCTCACAGGCCAGTGTCAGTCTCATGGCTGCTGGCTGTGCTTGTGAAGTCACAGCAGCCTGAATGCCTCCTAGACCAGGGTCAGGCTCATGGCTGCTGGCTGTGCTTGTGAGGTGACAGCAGCTTGACTGCCACCGAGGACAGTGGCAGGCTCATGGCCGCTAGCTGAGCTCGTGAGGTCACAGCACACTCAGTGCCTCCTTGGTTAGTCTACAGCACCCCCTGCTGGCTGTGCTTGTGAGGTCACAGCACACTCAGTGCCTCATAGGTTAGTATCCAGCGCCCCCGGCTGGCTGTGCTTGTGAGGTCACAGCACACTCAATACCTCATAGGTTTGTCTACAGCGCCCCCTGCTGGCTGTGCTTGTGACGTCACAGCAGTCTGAGTGCCTCTGAGGACATTGCCAGGCTCATGGCTGCTGGCTGTGCTTGTGAGGTCACAGCACACTCAGTGCCTCATAGGTTAGTATCCAGCGCCCCCTGCTGGCTGTGCTTGTCAGGTCACAGCAGCCTGAGTGCCAGCTAGGCCAGTGGCAGGCTCGTGGCTGCTGGCTGTGCTTGTGAGGTCACAGCAGACTCAGTGTCTCCTAGGCTACTAGCAGTCTCGTGGCTGCTGGCAGTGCTTGTGAGGTCACAGCAACCTCATTGCCTCACAGGCCAGTGTCAGTCTCATGGCTGCTGGCTGTGTTTGTGAGGTCACAGCAGCCTGAATGCCTCCTAGACCAGGGTCAGGCTCATGGCTGCTGGCTGTGCTTGTGAGGTGACAGCAGCTTGACTGCCACCGAGGACAGTGGCAGGCTCATGGCAGCTGGCGTGGCTTGTGAGGTCACAGCAGCCTCACTGCCTCGTGGCTTAGTGTCCAGTGCCCCCCGCTGGCTGTTCTTGTGAGGTCACAGCAGCCTGAATGCCTCCTAGAGCAGTGGCAGGCTCATGGCTGCTGGCTGTGCTTGTGAGGTCACAGCAACCTTACTGCCTCATAGGTTAGTGTATAGCAACCCATGCTGGCTGTGCTTGTGAGGTCACAGCAGCCTGAGTGACTCCTAATGACAGTTGCAGGCTGCTGGCTATGCTTGTGAGGTCACAGCAGCCTCAGTGATTCATAGCTTAGTCTACCGTGCCCCCTGCTGGCTGTGCTTGTGAGGTCACAGCACACTCAGTGCCTCATAGGTTAGTATCCAGCGCCCCCTGCTGGCTGTGCTTGGGACGTCACAGCAGCCTCAGTACCAGCTAGGCCAGTGGCAGGCTCGTGGCTGCTGGCTGTGCTTGTGAGGTCACAGCAGACTCAGTGCCTCCTAGGTTTGTCTACAGCACTGCCTGCTGGCTGTGCTTGTGACGTCACAGCAGCCTGAGTGCCCCCGAGGACAGTAGCAGGCTCATGGCTGCTGGCTGTGCTTGTGAGGTCACAGCAGACTGAGTGCCTCATAGGTTTGTCTACAGCACTGTCTGCTGGCTGTGCTTGTGAGGTCACAGCAGCCTGAGTGCCTCCTAGGCCAGTGGCAGGCTCAGGGGCGCTGGCTGTGCTTGTGAGGTCACAGCACACTCAGTGCCGCATAGTTTAGTATCCAGCGCCCCCTGCTGGCTGTGCTTGGAACGTCACAGCAGCCTCAGTACCAGCTAGGCCAGTGGCAGGCTCGTGGCTGCTGGCTGTGCTTGTGAGGTCGCAGCACACTCAGTGCCACCTAGGTTTGTCTACAGCACTGCCTGCTGGCTGTGCTTGTGACGTCACAGCAGCCTGAGTGCCCCCGAGGACAGTAGCAGGCTCATGGCTGCTGGCTGTGCTTGTGAGGTCACAGCAGACTCAGTGCCTCATAGGTTTGTCTACAGCACTGCCTGCTGGCTGTGCTTGTGAGGTCACAGCAGACTCAGTGCCTCCTAGGCCAGTGGCAGGCTCAGGGGCGCTGGCTGTGCTCGTGAGGTCACAGCACACTCAGTGCCGCATAGGTTAGTATCCAGCGCCCCCTGCTGGCTGTGCTTGTGAGGTCACAGCAGCCTGAGTGCCATCTAGGCCAGTGGCAGCCTCGTGGCTGCTGGCTGTGCTTGTGAGGTCGCAGCACACTCAGTGCCACCTAGGTTTGTCTACAGCACCGCCTGCTGGCTCTGCTTGTGACATCACAGCAGCCTGAGTGCCTCCTAGGCCAGTGGCAGGCTCATGGCTGCTGGCTGTGCTTGTGAGGTCACAGCAGCCTCAGTGTCTCCTAGGCTACTAGCAGTCTCGTGGCTGCTGGCAGTGCTTGTGAGGTCACAGCAACCTCATTGCCTCACAGGCCAGTGTCAGTCTCATGGCTGCTGCCTGTGCTTGTGAGGTCACAGCAGCCTGAATGCCTCCTAGACCAGGGTCAGGCTCATGGCTGCTGGCTGTGCTTGTGAGGTGACAGCAGCTTGACTGCCACCGAGGACAGTGGCAGGCTCATGGCCGCTGGCTGAGCTCGTGATGTCACAGCACACTCAGTGCCTCCTTGGTTAGTCCACAGCACCCCCTGCTGCCTGTGCTTGTGAGGTCACAGCACACTCAGTGCCTCATAGGTTAGTATCCAGCGCCCCCTGCTGGCTGTGCTTGTGAGGTCACAGCAGCCTCAGTGCCATCTAGGCCAGTGGCAGGCTCGTGGCTGCTGGCTGTGCTTGTGAGGTCACAGCAGACTCAGTGCCTCCTAGGTTTGTCTACAGCGCCCCCTGCTGGCTGTGCTTCTGACGTCACAGCAGACTCAGTGCCTCATAGGTTTGTCTACAGCTCCCCCTGCTGGCTGTGCTTGTGAGGTCACAGCATCTTCAGCGCCTCCCAGGCCAGTGGCAGGCTCCTGGCTGCTGCCTGTGCTTGTGAGGTCACAGCAGTCTGATTGCCTCCTAGGCCCATGGCAGGCTCATGGCTGCTGGCTGTGCTTGTGAGGTCACAGCAGCCTCAGTGTCTCCTAGGCTACTAGCAGTCTTGTGGCTGCTGGCAGTGCTTGTGAGTTCACAGCAGCCTCATTGCCTCACAGGCCAGTGTCAGTCTCATGGCTGCTGGCTGTGCTTGTGAGGTGACAGCAGCTTGACTGCCACCGAGGACAGTGGCAGGCTCATGGCCGCTAGCTGAGCTCGTGAGGTCACAGCACACTCAGTGCCTCCTTGGTTAGTCTACAGCACCCCCTGCTGGCTGTGCTTGTGACGTCACAGCAGCCTCAGTGCCATCTAGGCCAGTGGCAGGCTCGTGGCTGCTGGCTGTGCTTGTGAGGTCACAGCAGACTCAGTGCCTCCTAGGTTTGTCTACAGCGCCCCCTGCTGGCTGTGCTTGTGAGGTCACAGCAGACTCAGTGCCTCATAGGTTTGTCTACAGCTCCCCCTGCTGGCTGTGCTTGTGAGGTCACAACATCCTCAGCGCCTCCCTGGCCAGTGGCAGGCTCCTGGCTGCTGCCTGTGCTTGTGAGGTCACAGCAGTCTGATTGCCTCCTAGGCCCATGGCAGGCTCATGGCTGCTGGCTGTGCTTGTGAGGTCACAGCAGCCTCAGTGTCTCCTAGGCTACTAGCAGTCTTGTGGCTGCTGGCAGTGCTTGTGAGTTCACAGCAGCCTCATTGCCTCACAGGCCAGTGTCAGTCTCATGGCTGCTGGCTGTGCTTGTGAGGTGACAGCAGCTTGACTGCCACCGAGGACAGTGGCAGGCTCATGGCCGCTAGCTGAGCTCGTGAGGTCACAGCACACTCAGTGCCTCCTTGGTTAGTCTACAGCACCCCCTGCTGGCTGTGCTTGTGAGGTCACAGCACACTCAGTGCCTCATAGGTTAGTATCCAGCGCCCCCGCTGGCTGTGCTTGTGAGGTCACAGCAGACTCAGTGCCTCCTAGGTTTGTCTACAGCGCCCCCTGCTGGCTGTGCTTGTGACGTCACAGCAGTCTGAGTGCCTCCGAGGACATTGGCAGGCTCATGGCTGCTGGCTGTGCTTGGGAGGTCACAGCACACTCAGTGCCTCATAGGTTAGTATCCAGCGCCCCCTGCTGGCTGTGCTTGGGACGTCACAGCAGCCTCAGTGCCATCTAGGCCAGTGGCAGGCTCGTGGCTCCTGGCTGTGCTTGGGAGGTCACAGCAAACTCAGTGCCTCATAGGTTATTATCCAGCGCCCCCTGCTGGCTGTGCTTGTGAGGTAACAGCAGTCTGAGTGCCAGCTAGGCCAGTGGCAGGCTCGTGGCTGCTGGCTGTGCTTGTGAGGTCACAGCAGCCTCAGTGTCTCCTAGGCTACTAGCAGTCTCGTGGCTGCTGGCAGTGCTTGTGAGGTCACAGCAACCTCATTGCCTCACAGGCCAGTGTCAGTCTCATGGCTGCTGACTGTGCTTGTGAGGTCACAGCAGCCTGAATGCCTCCTAGACCAGGGTCAAGCTCATGGCTGCTGGCTGTGCTTGTGAGGTGACAGCAGCTTGACTGCCACCGAGGACAGTGGCAGGCTCATGGCCGCTGGCTGAGCTCGTGATGTCACAGCACACTCAGTGCCTCCTTGGTTAGTCCACAGCACCCCCTGCTGCCTGTGCTTGTGAGGTCACAGCACACTCAGTGCCTCATAGGTTAGTATCCAGCGCCCCCTGCTGGCTGTGCTTGTAACGTCACAGCAGCCTCAGTGCCATCTAGGCCAGTGGCAGGCTCGTGGCTGCTGGCTGTGCTTGTGAGGTCACAGCACACTCAGTGCCTCCCAGGTTTGTCTACAGCGCCCCCTGCTGGCTGTGCTTCTGACGTCACAGCAGACTCAGTGCCTCATAGGTTTGTCTACAGCTCACCCTGCTGGCTGTGCTTGTGAGGTCACAGCATCCTCAGCGCCTCCCAGGCCAGTGGCAGGCTCCTGGCTGCTGCCTGTGCTTGTGAGGTCACAGCAGTCTGATTGCCTCCTAGGCCCATGGCAGGCTCATGGCTGCTGGCTGTGCTTGTGAGGTCACAGCAGCCTCAGTGTCTCCTAGGCTACTAGCAGTCTTGTGGCTGCTGGCAGTGCTTGTGAGTTCACAGCAGCCTCATTGCCTCACAGGCCAGTGTCAGTCTCATGGCTGCTGGCTGTGCTTGTGAAGTCACAGCAGCCTGAATGCCTCCTAGACCAGGGTCAGGCTCATGGCTGCTGGCTGTGCTTGTGAGGTGACAGCAGCTTGACTGCCACCGAGGACAGTGGCAGGCTCATGGCCGCTAGCTGAGCTCGTGAGGTCACAGCACACTCAGTGCCTCCTTGGTTAGTCTACAGCACCCCCTGCTGGCTGTGCTTGTGAGGTCACAGCACACTCAGTGCCTCATAGGTTAGTATCCAGCGCCCCCTGCTGGCTGTGCTTGTGAGGTCACAGCAGACTCAGTGCCTCCTAGGTTTGTCTACAGCGCCCCCTGCTGGCTGTGCTTGTGACGTCACAGCAGTCTGAGTGCCTCTGAGGACATTGCCAGGCTCATGGCTGCTGGCTGTGCTTGTGAGGTCACAGCACACTCAGTGCCTCATAGGTTAGTATCCAGCGCCCCCTGCTGGCTGTGCTTGTCAGGTCACAGCAGCCTGAGTGCCAGCTAGGCCAGTGGCAGGCTCGTGGCTGCTGGCTGTGCTTGTGAGGTCACAGCAGACTCAGTGTCTCCTAGGCTACTAGCAGTCTCGTGGCTGCTGGCAGTGCTTGTGAGTTCACAGCAGCCTCATTGCCTCACAGGCCAGTGTCAGTCTCATGGCTGCTGGCTGTGCTTGTGAGGTGACAGCAGCTTGACTGCCACCGAGGACAGTGGCAGGCTCATGGCCGCTAGCTGAGCTCGTGAGGTCACAGCACACTCAGTGCCTCCTTGGTTAGTCTACAGCACCCCCTGCTGGCTGTGCTTGTGAGGTCACAGCACACTCAGTGCCTCATAGGTTAGTATCCAGCGCCCCCGCTGGCTGTGCTTGTGAGGTCACAGCAGACTCAGTTCCTCCTAGGTTTGTCTACAGCGCCCCCTGCTGGCTGTGCTTGTGACGTCACAGCAGTCTGAGTGCCTCCGAGGACATTGGCAGGCTCATGGCTGCTGGCTGTGCTTGGGAGGTCACAGCACACTCAGTGCCTCATAGGTTAGTATCCAGCGCCCCCTGCTGGCTGTGCTTGGGACGTCACAGCAGCCTCAGTGCCATCTAGGCCAGTGGCAGGCTCGTGGCTCCTGGCTGTGCTTGGGAGGTCACAGCAAACTCAGTGCCTCATAGGTTATTATCCAGCGCCCCCTGCTGGCTGTGCTTGTGAGGTAACAGCAGTCTGAGTGCCAGCTAGGCCAGTGGCAGGCTCGTGGCTGCTGGCTGTGCTTGTGAGGTCACAGCAGCCTCAGTGTCTCCTAGGCTACTAGCAGTCTCGTGGCTGCTGGCAGTGCTTGTGAGGTCACAGCAACCTCATTGCCTCACAGGCCAGTGTCAGTCTCATGGCTGCTGACTGTGCTTGTGAGGTCACAGCAGCCTGAATGCCTCCTAGACCAGGGTCAAGCTCATGGCTGCTGGCTGTGCTTGTGAGGTGACAGCAGCTTGACTGCCACCGAGGACAGTGGCAGGCTCATGGCCGCTGGCTGAGCTCGTGATGTCACAGCACACTCAGTGCCTCCTTGGTTAGTCCACAGCACCCCCTGCTGCCTGTGCTTGTGAGGTCACAGCACACTCAGTGCCTCATAGGTTAGTATCCAGCGCCCCCTGCTGGCTGTGCTTGTAACGTCACAGCAGCCTCAGTGCCATCTAGGCCAGTGGCAGGCTCGTGGCTGCTGGCTGTGCTTGTGAGGTCACAGCACACTCAGTGCCTCCCAGGTTTGTCTACAGCGCCCCCTGCTGGCTGTGCTTCTGACGTCACAGCAGACTCAGTGCCTCATAGGTTTGTCTACAGCTCACCCTGCTGGCTGTGCTTGTGAGGTCACAGCATCCTCAGCGCCTCCCAGGCCAGTGGCAGGCTCCTGGCTGCTGCCTGTGCTTGTGAGGTCACAGCAGTCTGATTGCCTCCTAGGCCCATGGCAGGCTCATGGCTGCTGGCTGTGCTTGTGAGGTCACAGCAGCCTCAGTGTCTCCTAGGCTACTAGCAGTCTTGTGGCTGCTGGCAGTGCTTGTGAGTTCACAGCAGCCTCATTGCCTCACAGGCCAGTGTCAGTCTCATGGCTGCTGGCTGTGCTTGTGAAGTCACAGCAGCCTGAATGCCTCCTAGACCAGGGTCAGGCTCATGGCTGCTGGCTGTGCTTGTGAGGTGACAGCAGCTTGACTGCCACCGAGGACAGTGGCAGGCTCATGGCCGCTAGCTGAGCTCGTGAGGTCACAGCACACTCAGTGCCTCCTTGGTTAGTCTACAGCACCCCCTGCTGGCTGTGCTTGTGAGGTCACAGCACACTCAGTGCCTCATAGGTTAGTATCCAGCGCCCCCTGCTGGCTGTGCTTGTGAGGTCACAGCAGACTCAGTGCCTCCTAGGTTTGTCTACAGCGCCCCCTGCTGGCTGTGCTTGTGACGTCACAGCAGTCTGAGTGCCTCTGAGGACATTGCCAGGCTCATGGCTGCTGGCTGTGCTTGTGAGGTCACAGCACACTCAGTGCCTCATAGGTTAGTATCCAGCGCCCCCTGCTGGCTGTGCTTGTCAGGTCACAGCAGCCTGAGTGCCAGCTAGGCCAGTGGCAGGCTCGTGGCTGCTGGCTGTGCTTGTGAGGTCACAGCAGACTCAGTGTCTCCTAGGCTACTAGCAGTCTCGTGGCTGCTGGCAGTGCTTGTGAGGTCACAGCAACCTCATTGCCTCACAGGCCAGTGTCAGTCTCATGGCTGCTGGCTGTGTTTGTGAGGTCACAGCAGCCTGAATGCCTCCTAGACCAGGGTCAGGCTCATGGCTGCTGGCTGTGCTTGTGAGGTGACAGCAGCTTGACTGCCACCGAGGACAGTGGCAGGCTCATGGCAGCTGGCGTGGCTTGTGAGGTCACAGCAGCCTCACTGCCTCGTGGCTTAGTGTCCAGTGCCCCCCGCTGGCTGTTCTTGTGAGGTCACAGCAGCCTGAATGCCTCCTAGAGCAGTGGCAGGCTCATGGCTGCTGGCTGTGCTTGTGAGGTCACAGCAACCTTACTGCCTCATAGGTTAGTGTATAGCAACCCATGCTGGCTGTGCTTGTGAGGTCACAGCAGCCTGAGTGACTCCTAATGACAGTTGCAGGCTGCTGGCTATGCTTGTGAGGTCACAGCAGCCTCAGTGATTCATAGCTTAGTCTACCGTGCCCCCTGCTGGCTGTGCTTGTGAGGTCACAGCACACTCAGTGCCTCATAGGTTAGTATCCAGCGCCCCCTGCTGGCTGTGCTTGGGACGTCACAGCAGCCTCAGTACCAGCTAGGCCAGTGGCAGGCTCGTGGCTGCTGGCTGTGCTTGTGAGGTCACAGCAGACTCAGTGCCTCCTAGGTTTGTCTACAGCACTGCCTGCTGGCTGTGCTTGTGACGTCACAGCAGCCTGAGTGCCCCCGAGGACAGTAGCAGGCTCATGGCTGCTGGCTGTGCTTGTGAGGTCACAGCAGACTGAGTGCCTCATAGGTTTGTCTACAGCACTGTCTGCTGGCTGTGCTTGTGAGGTCACAGCAGCCTGAGTGCCTCCTAGGCCAGTGGCAGGCTCAGGGGCGCTGGCTGTGCTTGTGAGGTCACAGCACACTCAGTGCCGCATAGTTTAGTATCCAGCGCCCCCTGCTGGCTGTGCTTGGAACGTCACAGCAGCCTCAGTACCAGCTAGGCCAGTGGCAGGCTCGTGGCTGCTGGCTGTGCTTGTGAGGTCGCAGCACACTCAGTGCCACCTAGGTTTGTCTACAGCACCGCCTGCTGGCTGTGCTTGTGACGTCACAGCAGCCTGAGTGCCCCCGAGGACAGTAGCAGGCTCATGGCTGCTGGCTGTGCTTGTGAGGTCACAGCAGACTCAGTGCCTCATAGGTTTGTCTACAGAACTGCCTGCTGGCTGTGCTTGTGAGGTCACAGCACACTCAGTGCCTCCCAGGCCAGTGGCAGGCTCCTGGCTGCTGGCTGTGCTTGTGAGGTCACAGCAGACTCAGTGCCTCCTAGGTTTGTCTACAGCGCCCCCTGCTGGCTGTGCTTGTGAGGTGATAGCAGCTTGACTGCCACCGAGGACAGTGGCAGGCTCATGGCCGCTGGCTGAGCTCGTGAGGTCACAGCACACTCAGTGCCTCCTAGGTTAGTATCCAGCGCCCCCTGCTGGCTGTGCTTGTGAGGTCACAGCAGCCTCAGTGCCATCTAGGCCAGTGGCAGGCTCGTGGCTGCTGGCTGTGCTTGTGAGGTCACAGCAGACTCAGTGCCTCCTAGGCTTGTCTACAGCGCCCCCTGCTGGCTGTGCTTGTGAGGTCACAGCAGACTCAGTGCCTCCCAGGCCAGTGGCAGGCTCGTGCCTGCTGGCTGTGCTTGTGAGGTCACAGCACACTCAGTGCCTCATAGCTTAGTGTCAAGCGTGCCCTGCTGGCTGTGCTTGTGAGGTCACAGCAGCCTGAGTGCCATGAAGGCCAGTGGCGGGTTCGTGGCTGTGCTTGTGACGTCACAGCAACCTCAGTGCCTCCGAGGCCAGTGCCAGGCTCCCCCTGCTGGCTGTGCTTGTGAGGTCACAGCACACTCAGTGCCTCCCAGGCCAGTGGCAGGCTCATGGCTGCTGGCTGTGCTTGTGAGGTCACAGCAGCCTGAGTGCCTCCTAGGCCAGTGGCAGGCTCGTGCCTGCTGGCTGTGCTTGTGAGGTCACAGCACACTCAGTGCCTCATAGCTTAGTGTCAAGCGTGCCCTGCTGGCTGTGCTTGTGAGGTCACAGCAGCCTGAGTGCCATGAAGGCCAGTGGCGGGTTCGTGGCTGTGCTTGTGACGTCACAGCAACCTCAGTTCCTCCGAGGCCAGTGCCAGGCTCCCCCTGCTGGCTGTGCTTGTGAGGTCACAGCATCCTCAGCGCCTCCTAGGCCACTGGCAGGCTCCTGGCTGCTGGCTGTGCTTGTGAGGTCACAGCAGCCTGAATGCCTCCTAGACCAGGGTCAGGCTCATGGCTGCTGGCTGTGCTTGTGAGGTGACAGCAGCTTGACTGCCACCGAGGACAGTAGCAGGCTCATGGCGGCTGGCTGAGCTCGTGATGTCACAGCACACTCAGTGCCTCCTTGGTTAGTCCACAGAACCCCCTGCTGCCTGTGCTTGTGAGGTCACAGCACACTCAGTGCCTCCTAGGTTAGTATCCAGCGCCCCCTGCTGGCTGTGCTTGGGACGTCACAGCAGCCTCAGTGCCATCTAGGCCAGTGGCAGGCTCGTGGCTGCTGGCTGTGCTTGTGAGGTCACAGCAGACTCAGTGCCTCATAGGTTTGTCTACAGCGCCCCCTGCTGGCTGTGCTTGTGACGTCACAGCAGACTCAGTGCCTCATAGGTTTGTCTACAGCTCCCCCTGCTGGCTGTGCTTGTGAGGTCACAGCATCCTCAGCGCCTCCCAGGCCAGTGGCAGGCTCCTGGCTGCTGCCTGTGCTTGTGAGGTCACAGCAGTCTGATTGCCTCCTAGGCCCATGGCAGGCTCATGGCTGCTGGCTGTGCTTGTGAGGTCACAGCAGCCTCAGTGTCTCCTAGGCTACTAGCAGTCTCGTGGCTGCTGGCAGTGCTTGTGAGGTCACAGCAGCCTCTTTGCCTCACAGGCCAGTGTCAGTCTCATGGCTGCTGGCTGTGCTTGTGAGGTGACAGCAGCCTGAATGCCTCCTAGACCAGGGTCAGGCTCATGGCTGCTGGCTGTGCTTGTGAGGTGACAGCAGCTTGACTGCCACCGAGGACAGTGGCAGGCTCATGGCCGCTAGCTGAGCTCGTGAGGTCACAGCACACTCAGTGCCTCCTTGGTTAGTCTACAGCACCCCCTGCTGGCTGTGCTTGTGAGGTCACAGCATACTCAGTGCCTCATAGGTTAGTATCCAGCGCCCCCTGCTGGCTGTGCTTGTGAGGTCACAGCAGACTCAGTGCCTCCTAGGTTTGTCTACAGCGCCCCCTGCTGGCTGTGCTTGTGACGTCACAGCAGTCTGAGTGCCTCCGAGGACATTGGCAGGCTCATGGCTGCTGGCTGTGCTTGTGAGGTCACAGCAGACTAAGTGCCTCTGATGCTAATGGCATGCACATGGCTGCTGGCTGTGCTTGTGACATCACAGCAGTCTCAGTGCCTCATACCTTAGTGTAGCGTTTCCCCTGCTGGCTGTGCTTGTGAGGTCACAGCACACTCAGTGCCTCATAGGTTAGTATCCAGCGCCCCCTGCTGGCTGTGCTTGGGACGTCACAGCAGCCTCAGTGCCATCTAGGCCAGTGGCAGGCTCGTGGCTGCTGGCTGTGCTTGGGAGGCCACAGCACACTCAGTGCCTCATAGGTTAGTATCCAGCGCCCCCTGCTGGCTGTGCTTGGGACGTCACAGCAGCCTGAGTGCCAGCTAGGCCAGTGGCAGGCTCGTGGCTGTTGGCTGTGCTTGTGAGGTCACAGAAGCCTCAGTGCCACCTAGGTTTGTCTACAGCACCGCCTGCTAACTGTGCTTGTGACGTCACAGCAGCCTGAGTGCCTCCTAGGCCAGTGGCAGGCTCATGGCTGCTGGCTGTGCTTGTGAGGTCACTGCAGCCTCAGTGTCTCCTAGGCTACGAGCAGTCTCTTGGCTGCTGCCAGTGCTTGTGAGGTAACAGCAACCTCATTGCCTCACAGGCCAGTGTCAGTCTCATGGCTGCTGGCTGTGCTTGTGAGGTCACAGCAGCCTGAATGCCTCCTAGACCAGGGTCAGGCTCATGGCTGCTGGCTGTGCTTGTGAGGTGACACCAGGTTGACTGCCACCGAGGACAGTGGCAGGCTCATGGCAGCTGGCTGTGCTTGTGAGGTCACAGCAACCTTACTGCCTCATAGTTTAGTGTATAGCAAACCATGCTGGCTGTGCTTGTGAGGTCACAGCAGCCTGAGTGCCTCCTAATGCCAGTTGCAGCCTGCTGGCTATGCTTGTGAGGTCACAGCAGCCTCAGTGACTCATAGCTTAGTCTACCGTGTCCCCTGCTGGCTGTGCTTGTGAGGTCACAGCACACTCAGTGCCTCATAGGTTAGTATCCAGCGCCCCCTGCTGGCTGTGCTTGGGACGTCACAGCAGCCTCAGTACCAGCTAGGCCAGTGGCAGGCTCGTGGCTACTGGCTGTGCTTGTGATGTCACAGCAGCCTGAGTGCCCCCGAGGACAGTAGCAGGCTCATGGCTGCTGGCTGTGCTTGTGAGGTCACAGCAGACTCAGTGTCTCATAGGTTTGTCTACAGCACTGCCTGCTGGCTGTGCTTGTGAGGTCACAGCAGCCTGAGTGCCTCCTAGGCCAGTGGCAGGCTCAGGGGCGCTGGCTGTGGTTGTGAGGTCACAGCATACTCAGTGCCGCATAGATTAGTGTCCAGCGTGCCCTGCTGGCTGTGCTTGTGAGGTCACAGCAGCCTGAGTGCCATCTAGGCCAGTGTCAGGCTCGTGGCTGTTGGCTGTGCTTGTGAGGTCACAGCAGACTCAGTGCCGCATAGGATTGTCTACAGCACCGCCTGCTGCCTGTGCTTGTGAGGTCACAGCAGCCTGAGTGCCTCCTAGGCCCGTGGCAGGCTCATGGCTGCTGGCTGTGCTTGTGAGGTCACAGCAGCCTCAGTGTCTCCTAGGCTACTAGCAGTCTCGTGGCTGCTGGCAGTGCTTGTGAGGTCACAGCAACCTCATTGCCTCACAGGCCAGTGTCAGTCTCATGGCTGCTGGCTGTGCTTGTGAGGTCACAGCAGCCTGAATGCCTCCTAGACCAGGGTCAGGCTCATGGCTGCTGGCTGTGCTTGTGAGGTGACAGCAGCTTGACTGCCACCGAGGACAGTGGCAGGCTCATGGCAGCTGGCGTGGCTTGTGAGGTCACAGCAGCCTCACTGCCTCATGGCTTAGTGTCCAGTGCCCCCCGCTGGCTGTTCTTGTGAGGTCACAGCAGCCTGAATGCCTCCTAGAGCAGTGGCAGGCTCATGGCTGCTGGCTGTGCTTGTGAGGTCACAGCAACCTTACTGCTTCATAGTTTAGTGTATAGCAAACCATGCTGGCTGTGCTTGTGAGGTCACAGCAGCCCGAGTGACTCCTAATGACAGTTGCAGGCTGCTGGCTATGCCTGTGAGGTCACAGCAGCCTCAGTGACTCATAGCTTAGTCTACCGTGCCCCCTGCTGGCTGTGCTTGTGAGGTCACAGCAGCCTGAGTGCCTCCTAGGCCAGTGGCAGGTTCAGGGGCGCTGGCTGTGCTTGTGAGGTCACAGCACACTCAGTGCCGCATAGTTTAGTATCCAGCGCCCCCTGCTGGCTGTGCTTGGAACGTCACAGCAGCCTGAGTGCCAGCTAGGCCAGTGGCAGGCTCGTGGCTGCTGGCTGTGCATGTGAGGTCACAGCACACTCAGTGCCACCTAGGTTTCTCTACAGCACCGCCTGCTGGCTGTGCTTGTGACGTCACAGCAGACTCAGTGCCCCCGAGGACAGTAGCAGGCTCATGGCTGCTGGCTGTGCTTGTGAGGTCACAGCAGACTCAGTGCCTCATAGGTTTGTCTACAGCTCCCCCTGCTGGCTGTGCTTTTGAGGTCACAGCAGCCTGAGTGCCTCCCAGGCCAGTGGCAGGCTCATGGCTGCTGGCTGTGCTTGTGAGGTCACAGCAGACTCAGTGCCTCCTAGGTTTGTCTACAGCGCCCCCTGCTGGCTGTGCTTGTGAGGTGACAGCAGCTTGACTGCCACCGAGGACAGTGGCAGGCTCATGGCCGCTGGCTGAGCTCGTGAGGTCACAGCACACTCAGTGCCTCCTAGGTTAGTATCCAGCGCCCCCTGCTGGCTCTGCTTGTGAGGTCACAGCAGACTCAGTGCCTCATAGGTTTGTCTACAGCTCCCCCTGCTGGCTGTGCTTGTGAGGTCACAGCACACTCAGTGCCTCCCAGGCCAGTGGCAGGCTCCTGGCTGCTGCCTGTGCTTGTGAGGTCACAGCAGCCTGAGTGCCTCCTAGGCCAGTAGCAGGCTCGTGCCTGCTGGCTGTGCTTGTGAGGTCACAGCAGCCTGAGTGCCATGAAGGCCAGTGGCGGGATCGTGGCTGTGCTTGTGACGTCACAGCAACCGCAGTTCCTCCTAGGCCAGTGGCAGGCTCCTGGCTGCTGCCTGTGCTTGTGAGGTCACAGCAGCCTGAATGCCTCCTAGACCAGGGTCAGGCTCAAGGTTGCTGGCTGTGCTTGTGAGGTCACAAAAGCCTGAATGCCTCCTTGGCCAGTGGCAGGCTCCTGACTGCTGGCTGTGCTCGTGAGGTCACAGCACACTCAGTGCCTCCTTGGTTAGTCTACAGCGTCCCCTGCTGCCTGTGCTTGTGAGGTCACAGCACACTCAGTGCCTCATAGGTTAGTATCCAGCGCCCCCTGCTGGCTGTGCTTGTGACGTCACAGCAGCCTCAGTGCCATCTAGGCCAGTGGCAGGCTCGTGGCTGCTGGCTGTGCTTGTGAGGTCACAGCAGACTCAGTGCCTCCTAGGTTTGTCTACAGCGCTCCCTGCTGGCTGTGCTTGTGAGGTCACAGCAGACTCAGTGCCTCATAGGTTTGTCTACAGCTCCCCCTGCTGGCTGTGCTTGTGAGGTCACAGCACACTCAGTGCCTCCCAGGCCAGTGGCAGGCTCATGGCTGCTGGCTGTGCTTGTGAGGTCCCAGTGGACTCAATGACTCTCAGGCCAGTGGCAGGGTCATGGCTGCTAGCTGTTATTGTGACGTCACAGCAGCCTCAATGCTTCCTAGGCCAGTGGCAGGCTCATGGCTGCTGGCTGCACTTGGGAGGTCACAGCAGCCTGAAAGCCTCCTAGGCCAGTGGCAGGCTCCTGGCTGCTGGCTGTGCTTGTGAGGCCACAGCAGCCTGAATGCCTCTTAGACCAGTGTCAGGCTCATGGCTGCTGGCTGTGCTTGTGACGTTACAGCAGCCTCAGTGCCTCTGAGGCCAGTGGCAGGCTCATGGCTGCTGGCTGTGCTTGTGAGGTCACAGCACACTCAGTGCCTCATAGGTTAGTCTAGAGCGCCCCCTGCTGGCTGTGCTTGTGAGATAACAGCAGCCTGCATGCCTCCTAGGCCAGTGGCAGGCTCGTGCCTGCTGGCTGTGCTTGTGAGGTCACAGCACACTCAGTGCCTCATAGCTTAGTGTCCAGCGTGCCCTGCTGGCTGTGCTTGTGAGGTCACAGCAGCCTGAGTGCCATGAAGGCCAGTGGCGGGTTCGTGGCTGTACTTGTGAGGTCACAGCAGCCTCAGTGCCTCCGAGGCCAGTGGCAGGCTCAGGGCTGCTGGCTGTGCTTGTGAGGTCACAGCAGCCTCAGTGCCTCCCAGGTAAGTCTACAGCGCCCCCTGCTGGCTGTGCTTGTGAGGTCACAGCAGACTCAATGCCTAATAGATTAGTGTCCAGTGTCCCCTCCTACCTGTGGTTCTGACGTCACAGCAGCCTCATTACCTTCAAGGCCAGTGGCGGGCTCATATCTGCTGGCTGAGTTTGTGAGGTCACAGAAGCCTCAGTGCCTCCACGGCCAGTGGCAGTCTCATGGCTGCTGGCTGTGGTTGTGAGGTCACAGCAGCCTCAGTGCCTCCGAGGACAGTGGCAGGCTCATGGCTGCTGGCTGTGCTTGTGAGGTCACAGCACACTCAGTGCCTCATAGGTAAGTGTCCAGCGCCCCTACTGCCTGGGCTTGTAAGGTCATAGCAGACTGAGTGCCTCATAGATTAGTGTCCAGTGCCCCCTGCTGCCTGTGGTTCTGACATCACAGCAGCCTAATTACCTCCAAGGCCAGTGGCGGGCTCATGGCTGCTGGCTGAGTTTGTGAGGTCACAGCACACTCAGTGCCTCATAGGTTAGTGTACCGCGCCCCCTGCTGGCTGTGCTTCTGAGCTCACAGCAGCCTGAGTGCCATCTAGGCCAGTGTCAGGCTGGTGGCTGCTGGCTGTGCTTGTGAGGTCACAGCAGCCTGAGTGCCTCCTAGGCCAGTGGCAGGCTCTTGGCTGCTAGCTGTGCTTGTGACGTCTCAGCAGACTCAGTGCCTCCTAGGCCAGTGGCAGGCTCATGTCTGCTGGCTGTGCTTGTGAGGTCACAGCAGCCTGAGTGCCTCCGAGGCCAGTGGCAGGCTCCGGGCTGCTGGCTGTGCTTGTGAGGTCACAGCACACTCAGTGCCGCCCAGGGTAGTCTACAGCACCTCCTGCTGACTGTGCTTGTGAGGTCACAGCAGCCTGAGTTCCCCCGAGGCCAGTGGCAGGCTCATGGCTGCAGGCTGTGCTGGTGAGGTCACAGCAGCGTTAGTGTCTCCTAGGTTTGTCTACAGCACCCCCTGCTGGCTATGCTTGTGAGGTCACACCAGCCTGAGTGCCTCACAGGCAGTGGCAGGTTCGCGGCTGCTGGCTGTGCTTGTGAGGTCACAGCAGGCTGAGTGCCTCCTTGGTTAGTCTACAGCGCCCCCTGCTGGCAGTGCTTGTGACCTCACAGCAAACTTAGTGCCTCATAGTTTAGTCTACCGTGCCCCCTGGTGGCTGTGATTGTGAGGTCACAGTAGCCTCAGTGCCATCTAGGCCAGTGGCAGGCTCGTGGCTGCTGGCTGTGCTTGTGAGGTCACAGCACACTCAATGCCAGCTAGGTATGTCTACAGTACCGCCTGCTGGCTGTGCTTGTGAGGTCACAGCACACTCAGTGCCTCATAGGTTAGTATCCAGCGCCCCCTGCTGGCTGTGCTTGTGAGGTCACAGCAGACTCAGTGCCTCCTAGGTTTGTCTACAGCGCCCCCTGCTGGCTGTGCTTGTGACATCACAGCAGTCTGAGTGCCTCCGAGGACATTGGCAGGCTCATGGCTGCTGGCTGTGCTTGTGAGGTCACAGCAGACTAAGTGCCTCTGATGCTAATGGCATGCACATGGCTGCTGGCTGTGCTTGTGACATCACAGCAGTCTCAGTGTCTCATACCTTAGTCTAGCGTTTCCCCTGCTGGCTGTGCTTGTGAGGTCACAGCAGCCTGAGTGCCTCCGAGGCCAGTGGCAGGCTCAGGGCTGCTGGCTGTGCTTGTGAGGTCACAGCACACTCAGTGCCGCCCAGGGTAGTCTACAGCACCTCCTGCTGACTGTGCTTGTGAGGTCACAGCAGGCTGAGTTCCCCCGAGGCCAGTGGCAGGCTCATGGCTGCAGGCTGTGCTGGTGAGGTCACAGCAGCGTTAGTGTCGCCTAGGTTTGTCTACAGCACCCCCTGCTGGCTATGCTTGTGAGGTCACACCAGCCTGAGTGCCTCACAGGCAGTGGCAGGTTCGCGGCTGCTGGCTGTGCTTGTGAGGTCACAGCAGGCTGAGTGCCTCCTTGGTTAGTCTACAGCGCCCCCTGCTGGCAGTGCTTGTGACCTCACAGCAAACTTAGTGCCTCATAGTTTAGTCTACCGTGCCTCCTGGTGGCTGTGATTGTGAGGTCACAGTAGCCTCAGTGCCAGCTAGGCCAGTGGCAGGCTCGTGGCTGCTGGCTGTGCTTGTGAGGTCACAGCACACTCAATGCCAGCTAGGTATGTCTACAGTACCGCCTGCTGGCTGTGCTCGTGACATCACAGCAGCCTGAGTGCCTCCGAGGCCAGTGGCAGGCTCAGGGCTGCTGGCTGTGCTTGTGAGGTCACAGCAGCCTCAGTGCCTCCCAGGTAAGTCTACAGCGCCCCCTGCTGGCTGTGCTTGTGAGGTCACAGCAGACTCAATGCCTAATAGATTAGTGTCCAGTGTCCCCTCCTACCTGTGGTTCTGACGTCACAGCAGCCTCATTACCTTCAAGGCCAGTGGCGGGCTCATATCTGCTGGCTGAGTTTGTGAGGTTACAGAAGCCTCAGTGCCTCCACGGCCAGTGGCAGTCTCATGGCTGCTGGCTGTGGTTGTGAGGTCACAGCAGACTCAGTGTCTCATAGGTTATCTCCAGGGCCCGCTGCTGGCTGTGCTTGTGACTTCACAGCAGCCTCAGTGCCCAATAGACCAGTGGCAGGCTCCTGGCTGTTGGCTGTGCTTGTGAGGTCACAGCAGCCTCAGTGCCTCCTAGGCCAGTGCTAGGCTCATGGCTGCTGGCTGTGCTTATTAGGTCACAGCAGCCTCAGTGCCTCCTATGCCAGTTGCAGGCTGTTGGCTGTGCTTGTGACGTCACAGCAGACTCAGTGCCACATAGGTTTGTCTGCCGCGCCCCCTGCTGGCTGTGCTTGTGAGGTCACAGCAGACTCAGTGCCTCATAGGCTAGTGGCAGGCTCATGTCTACTGGCTGTACTTGTGAGGTCACAGCAGCCTCAGTGCCATCTAGGCCAGTGGCAGGCTCGTGGCTGCTGGCTGTGCTTGTGAGGTCACAGCAGCCTCAGTGCCATCTATGCCAGTGGCAGGCTCGTGGCTGCTGGCTGTGCTTGTGAGGCCACAGCAGCCTCAGTGCCACCTAGGTTTGTTTACAGCACCGCCTGCTGGCTGTGCTTGTGAGGTCACACCAGCCTCAGTGCCTCCTATGCCAGTTGCAGGTTACTGGCTGTGCTTGTGAGGTCACAGCAGCCTCAGTGCCTCCTTGGTTAGTCTACAGTACCCCCTGCTGGCTGTGCTTGTGAGGTCACAGCACACTCAGTGCCTCATAGGTTAGTATCCAGCGCCCCCTGCTGGCTCTGCTTGTGAGGTCACAGCAGACTCAGTGCCTCCTAGGTTTGTCTACAGCGCCCCCTGCTGGCTGTGCTTCTGACGTCACAGCAGTCTGAGTGCCTCCGAGGACATTGGCAGGCTCATGGCTGCTGGCTGTGCTTGTGACATCTCAGCAGTCTCAGTGCCTCATACCTTAGTCTAGCGTTTCCCCTGCTGGCTGTGCTTGTGAGGTCACAGCACACTCAGTGCCTCATAGGTTAGTATCCAGCGCCCCCTGCTGGCTGTGCTTGGGACGTCACAGCAGCCTGAGTGCCAGCTAGGCCAGTGGCAGGCTCGTGGCTGTTGGCTGTGCTTGTGAGGTCACAGCAGCCTCAGTGCCACCTAGGTTTGTCTACAGCACCGCCTGCTGGCTGTGCTTGTGACGTCACAGCAGCCTGAGTGCCTCCTAGGCCAGTGGCAGGCTCATGGCTGCTGGCTGTGCTTGTGAGGTCACTGCAGCCTCAGTGTCTCCTAGGCTACGAGCAGTCTCTTGGCTGCTGGCAGTGCTTGTGAGGTCACAGCAGCCTGAATGCCTCCTAGACCAGGGTCAGGCTCATGGCTGCTGGCTGTGCTTGTGAGGTGACAGCAGGTTGACTGCCACCGAGGACAGTGGCAGGCTCATGGCAGCTGGTGTGGCTTGTGAGGTCACAGCAGCCTCACTGCTCATGGCTTAGTGTCCAGAGCCCCCCGCTGGCTGTGCTTGTGAGGTCACAGCAGCCTGAATGCCTCCTAGAGCAGTGGCAGGCTCCTGGCTGCTGGCTGTGCTTGTGAGGTCACAGCAACCTTACTGCCTCATAGATTAGTATATAGCAACCCATGCTGGCTGTGCCTGTGAGGTCACAGCAGCCTGAGTGCCTCCTAATGCCAGTTGCAGGCTGCTGGCTATGCTTGTGAGGTCACAGCAGCCTCAGTGACTCATAGCTTAGTCTACCGTGCCCCCTGCTGGCTGTGCTTGTGAGGTCACAGCACACTCAGTGCCTCATAGGTTAGTATCCAGCGCCCCCTGCTGGCTGTGCTTGTGACGTCACAGCAGCCTCAGTACCAGCTAGGCCAGTGGCAGGCTCGTGGCTGCTGGCTGTGCTTGTGAGGTCACAGCACACTCAGTGCCACCTAGGTTTGTCTACAGCACCGCCTGCTGGCTGTGCTTGTGACGTCACAGCAGCCTGAGTGCCCCCGAGGACAGTAGCAGGCTCATGGCTGCTGGCTGTGCTTGTGAGGTCACAGCAGACTCAGTGTCTCATAGGTTTGTCTACAGCACTGCCTGCTGGCTGTGCTTGTGAGGTCACAGCAGCCTGAGTGCCTCCTAGGCCAGTGGCAGGCTCAGGGGCGCTGGCTGTGGTTGTGAGGTCACAGCATACTCAGTGCCGCATAGATTAGTGTCCAGCGTGCCCTGCTGGCTGTGCTTGTGAGGTCACAGCAGCCTGAGTGCCATCTAGGCCAGTGGCAGGCTCGTGGCTGTTGGCTGTGCTTGTGAGGTCACAGCAGACTCAGTGCCGCATAGGATTGTCTACAGCACCGCCTGCTGCCTGTGCTTGTGAGGTCACAGCAGCCTGAGTGCCTCCTAGGCCCGTGGCAGGCTCATGGCTGCTGGCTGTGCTTGTGAGGTCACAGCAGCCTCAGTGTCTCCTAGGCTACTAGCAGTCTCGTGGCTGCTGGCAGTGCTTGTGAGGTCACAGCAGCCTCATTGCCTCCCAGGCCAGTGTCAGTCTCATGGCTGCTGGCTGTGCTTGTGAGGTCACAGCAGCCTGAATGCCTCCTAGACCAGGGTCAGGCTCATGGCTGCTGGCTGTGCTTGTGAGGTGACAGCAGCTTGACTGCCACCGCGGATAGTGGCAGGCTCATGGCAGCTGGCGTGGCTTGTGAGGTCACAGCAGCCTCACTGCCTCATGGCTTAGTGTCCAGTGCCCCCCGCTGGCTGTTCTTGTGAGGTCACAGCAGCCTGAATGCCTCCTAGAGCAGTGGCAGGCTCATGGCTGCTGGCTGTGCTTGTGAGGTCACAGCAACCTTACTGCATCATAGGTTAGTGTATAGCAACCCATGCTGGCTGTGCTTGTGAGGTCACAGCAGCCCGAGTGACTCCTAATGACAGTTGCAGGCTGCTGGCTATGCTTGTGAGGTCACAGCAGCCTCAATGACTCATAGCTTAGTCTACCGTGCCCCCTGCTGGCTGTGCTTGTTAGGTCACAGCAGCCTGAGTTCCTCCTAGGCCAGTGGCAGGCTCAGGGGCGCTGGCTGTGCTTGTGAGGTCACAGCACACTCAGTGCCGCATAGTTTAGTATCCAGCGCCCCCTGCTGGCTGTCCTTGGAACGTCACAGCAGCCTGAGTGCCAGCTAGGCCAGTGGCAGGCTCGTGGCTGCTGGCTGTGCTTGTGAGGTCGCAGCACACTCAGTGCCACCTAGGTTTGTCTACAGCACCGCCTGCTGGCTGTGCTTGTGATGTCACAGCAGCCTCAGTGCCCCCGAGGACAGTAGCAGGCTCATGGCTGCTGGCTGTGCTTGTGAGGTCACAGCAGACTCAGTGCCTCATAGGTTTGTCTACAGCTCCCCCTGCTGGCTGTGCTTTTGAGGTCACAGCACACTCAGTGCCTCCCAGGCCAGTGGCAGGCTCATGGCTGCTGGCTGTGCTTGTGAGGTCACAGCAGACTCAGTGCCTCCTAGGTTTGTCTACAGCGCCCCCTGCTGGCTGTGCTTGTGAGGTGACAGCAGCTTGACTGCCACCGAGGACAGTGGCAGGCTCATGGCCGCTGGCTGAGCTCGTGAGGTCACAGCACACTCAGTGCCTCCTAGGTTAGTATCCAGCGCCCCCTGCTGGCTCTGCTTGTGAGGTCACAGCAGACTCAGTGCCTCCTAGGTTTGTCTACAGCGCCCCCTGCTGGCTGTGCTTGTGAGGTCACAGCAGACTCAGTGCCTCATAGGTTTGTCTACAGCTCCCCCTGCTGGCTGTGCTTGTGAGGTCACAGCAGACTCAGTGCCTCCCAGGCCAGTGGCAGGCTCGTGCCTGCTGGCTGTGCTTGTGAGGTCACAGCAGCCTGAGTGCCTCCTAGGCCAGTGGCAGGCTCGTGCCTGCTGGCTGTGCTTGTGAGGTCACAGCACACTCAGTGCCTCATAGCTTAGTGTCAAGCGTGCCCTGCTGGCTGTGCTTGTGAGGTCACAGCAGCCTGAGTGCCTCCTAGGCCCGTGGCGGGATCGTGGCTGTGCTTGTGACGTCACAGCAACCTCAGTTCCTCCTAGACCAGGGTCAGGCTCAAGGTTGCTGGCTGTGCTTGTGAGGTGACAGCAGCTTGACTGCCACCAAGGACAGTGGCAGGCTCATGGCCGCTGGCTGAGCTCGTGAGGTCACAGCACACTCAGTGCCTCCTTGGTTAGTCTACAGCGTCCCCTGCTGCCTGTGCTTGTGAGGTCACAGCACACTCAGTGCCTCATAGGTTAGTATCCAGCGCCCCCTGCTGGCTGTGCTTGGGACGTCACAGCAGCCTCAGTGCCATCTAGGCCAGTGGCAGGCTCGTGGCTGCTGGCTGTGCTTGTGAGGTCACAGCAGACTCAGTGCCTCCTAGGTTTGTCTACAGCGCCCCCTGCTGGCTGTGCTTGTGAGGTCACAGCAGACTCAGTGCCTCATAGGTTTGTCTACAGCTCCCCCTGCTGGCTGTGCTTGTGAGGTCACAGCACACTCAGTTCCTCCCAGGCCAGTGGCAGGCTCATGGCTGCTGGCTGTGCTTGTGAGGTCCCAGTGGACTCAATGACCCTCAGGCCAGTGGCAGGGTCATGGCTGCTAGCTGTTATTGTGACGTCACAGCAGCCTCAATGCTTCCTAGGCCAGTGGCAGGCTCATGGCTGCTGGCTCTGCTTGTGACGTTACAGCAGCCTCAGTGCCTCTGAGGCCAGTGGCAGGCTCATGGCTGCTGGCTGTGCTTGTGAGGTCACAGCACACTCAGTGCCTCATAGATTAGTGTCCAGCGTGCCCTGCTGGCTGTGCTTGTGAGGTCACAGCAGCCTGAGTGCCATGAAGGCCAGTGGCGGGTTCGTGGCTGTGCTTGTGACGTCACAGCAGCCTCAGTGCCGCCGAGGCCAGTGCCAGGCTCCCCCTGCTGGCTGTGCTTGTGAGGTCACAGCATCCTCAGCGCCTCCTAGGCCAGTGGCAGGCTCATGGCTGCTGCCTGTGCTTGTGAGGTCCCAGCAGTCTGATTGCCTCCTAGGCCCATGGCAGGCTCATGGCTGCTGGCTGTGCTTGTGAGGTCACAGCAGACTCAGTGTTTCCTAGGCTACTAGCAGTCTTGTGGCTGCTGGCAGTGCTTGTGAGTTCACAGCAGCCTCATTGCCTCACAGGCCAGTGTCAGTCTCATGGCTGCTGGCTGTGCTTGTGAGGTGACAGCAGCCTGAATGCCTCCTAGACCAGGGTCAGGCTCATGGCTGCTGGCTGTGCTTGTGAGGTGACAGCAGCTTGACTGCCACCGAGGACAGTGGCAGGCTCATGGCCGCTAGCTGAGCTCGTGAGGTCACAGCACACTCAGTGCCTCCTTGGTTAGTCTACAGCGCCCCCTGCTGCCTGTGCTTGTGAGGTCACAGCACACTCAGTGCCTCCTAGGTTTGTCTACAGCGCCCCCTGCTGGCTGTGCTTGTGACATCACAGCAGTCTGAGTGCCTCCGAGGACATTGGCAGGCTCATGGCTGCTGGCTGTGCTTGTGAGGTCACAGCAGACTAAGTGCCTCATGGCTAATGGCATGCTCATGGCTGCTGGCTGTGCTTGTGACATCACAGCAGCCTCAGTGCCTCATACCTTAGTGTAGCGTTTCCCCTGCTGGCTGTGCTTGTGAGGTCACAGCACACTCAGTGCCTCATAGGTTAGTATCCAGCGCCCCCTGCTGGCTGTGCTTGGGACGTCACAGCAGCCTCAGTACCAGCTAGGCCAGTGGCAGGCTCGTGCCTGCTGGCTGTGCTTGTGAGGTCACAGCAGACTCAGTGCCACCTAGGTTTGTCTACAGCACCGCCTGCTGGCTGTGCTTGTGACGTCACAGCAGCCTGAGTGCCCCCGAGGACAGTAGCAGGCTCATGGCTGCTGGCTGTGCTTGTGAGGTCACAGCAGACTCAGTGCCTCATAGGTTTGTCTACAGCACTGCCTGCTGGCTGTGCTTGTGAGGTCACAGCAGCCTCAGTGCCTCCTAGGCCAGTGGCAGGCTCAGGGGTACTGGCTGTGGTTGTGAGGTCACAGCACACTCAGTGCCGCATAGATTAGTGTCCAGCGTGCCCTGCTGGCTGTGCTTGTGAGGTCACAGCAGCCTGAGTGCCATCTAGGCCAGTGGCACGCTCATGGCTGCTGGCTGTGCTTGTGAGGTCACAGCAGACTCAGTGCCTCATAGGTTTGTCTACAGCACTGCCTGCTGGCTGTGCTTGTGAGGTCACAGCAGCCTGAGTGCCTCCTAGGCCAGTGGCAGGCTCAGGGGCACTGGCTGTGGTTGTGAGGTCACAGCACACTCAGTGCCGCATAGATTAGTGTCCAGCGTGCCCTGCTGGCTGTGCTTGTGAGGTCACAGCAGCCTGAGTGCCATCTAGGCCAGTGGCAGGCTCGTGGCTGTTGGCTGTGCTTGTGAGGTCACAGCAGCCTGAGTGCCTCCTAGGCCGGTGGCAGGCTCATGGCTGCTGGCTGTGCTTGTGAGGTCACAGCAGCCTCAGTGTCTCCTAGGCTACTAGCAGTCTCGTGGCTGCTGGCACTGCTTGTGAGTTCACAGCAGCCTCTTTGCCTCACAGGCCAGTGTCAGTCTCATGGCTGCTGGCTGTGCTTGTGAGGTCACAGCAGCCTGAATGCCTCCTAGACCAGGGTCAGGCTCATGGCTGCTGGCTGTGCTTGTGAGGTGACAGCAGCTTGACTGCCACCGCGGATAGTGGCAGGCTCATGGCTGCTGGCTGAGCTCGTGAGGTCACAGCAGCCTCAGTGACTCATAGCATAGTCTACAGCACCCCCTGCTGGCTGTGCTTGTGAGGTCACAGCACACTCAGTGCCTCATTGGTTAGTATCCAGCGCCCCCTGCTGGCTGTGCTTGTGAGGTCACAGCAGACTCAGTGCCTCCTAGGTTTGTCTACAGCGCCCCCTGCTGGCTGTGCTTGTGACGTCACAGCAGTCTGAGTGCCTCCGAGGACATTGGCAGGCTCATGGCTGCTGGCTGTGCTTGTGAGGTCACAGCAGACTAAGTGCCTCTGAGGCCAGTGGCAGGCTCATGGCTGCTGGCTGTGCTTGTGAGGTCACAGCACACTCAGTGCCTCATAGGTTAGTATCCAGCGCCCCCTGCTGGCTGTGCTTGGGATGTCACAGCAGCCTCAGTGCCACCTAGGTTTGTCTACAGCTCCCCCTGCTGGCTGTGCTTGTGAGGTCACAGCAGCCTCAGTGCCTCCGAGGACAGTGGCAGGCTCATGGCTGCTGGCTGTGCTTGTGAGGTCACAGCACACTCAGTGCCTCATAGGTAAGTGTCCAGCGCCCCTACTGCCTGGGCTTGTAAGGTCATAGCAGACTGAGTGCCTCATAGGTTAGTGTCCAGTGCCCCCTGCTGCCTGTGGTTCTGACATCACAGCAGCCTAATTACCTCCAAGGCCACTGGCGGGCTCATGGCTGCTGGCTGAGTTTGTGAGGTCACAGCACACTCGGTGCCTCATAGGTTAGTGTACCGCGCCCCCTGCTGGCTGTGCTTCTGAGCTCACAGCAGCCTGAGTGCCTCCTAGGCCAGTGTCAGGCTGGTGGCTGCTAGCTGTGCTTGTGACATCTCAGCAGACTCAGTGCCTCCTAGGCCAGTGGCAGGCTCATGTCTGCTGGCTGTGCTTGTGAGGTCACAGCAGCCTGAGTGCCTCCGAGGCCAGTGGCAGGCTCCGGGCTGCTGGCTGTGCTTGTGAGGTCACAGCACACTCAGTGCCGCCCAGGGTAGTCTACAGCACCTCCTGCTGACTGTGCTTGTGAGGTCACAGCAGCCTGAGTTCCCCCGAGGCCAGTGGCAGGCTCATGGCTGCAGGCTGTGCTGGTGAGGTCACAGCAGCGTTAGTGTCGCCTAGGTTTGTCTACAGCACCCCCTGCTGGCTATGCTTGTGAGGTCACACCAGCCTGAGTGCCTCACAGGCAGTGGCAGGTTCGCGGCTGCTGGCTGTGCTTGTGAGGTCACAGCAGGCTGACTGCCTCCGAGGCCAGGGGCAGGCTCATGGCTGCTGGCTGTGCTTGTGAGGTCACAGCAGCCTGAGTGCCTCCTTGGTTAGTCTACAGCGCCCCCTGCTGGCAGTGCTTGTGACCTCACAGCAAACTTAGTGCCTCATAGTTTAGTCTACCGTGCCCCCTGGTGGCTGTGATTGTGAGGTCACAGTAGCCTCAGTGCCATCTAGGCCAGTGGCAGGCTCGTGGCTGCTGGCTGTGCTTGTGAGGCCACAGCACACTCAATGCCAGCTAGGTATGTCTACAGTACCGCCTGCTGGCTGTGCTTGTGACATCACAGCAGCCTGAGTGCCTCCGAGGCCAGTGGCAGGCTCAGGGCTGCTGGCTGTGCTTGTGAGGTCACAGCAGCCTCAGTGCCTCATAGGTTTGTCTACAGCGCCCCCTGCTGGCTGTGCTTGTGAAGTCACAGCAGCCTGAGTGCCTCCTAGGCCAGTGGCAGGCTCAGGCCCGCTGGCTGAGCTTGTGAGGTCACGTCAGCCTCAGTGCCTCCAGGTAAGTCTACAGCGCCCCCTGCTGGCTGTTCTTGTAATGTCACAGCAGCCTGAATGCCTCCAAGGCTAGTGGCAGGCTCGTGGCTGCTGGCTGTGCTTGGGACCTCACAACAGCCTCTGTGCCTCCGAGGCCAGTGCCAGGCTCATGGCTGCTGGCTGTGCTTGTGAGGTCACAGCACACTCAGTGCCTCATAGGTAAGTGTCCAACGCCCCCTACTGCCTGTGCTTGTAAGGTCACAGCAGACTCAATGCCTCATAGGTTAGTGTCCAGTGCCCCCTGCTGGCTGTGCTTGTGAGGTCACAGCAGCCTCAGGGCCTCCGAGGACAGTGGCAGGCTCATGTCTGCTGGCTGAGCTTCTGAGGTCACAGAAGCCTCAGTGCCTCCACGGCCAGTGGCAGGCTCATGGCTGCCGGATGTGCTTGTGAGGTCACAGCAGACTAAGTGCCTCATAGGTTAGTGTCCAGCGTCCCCTATGGGCTGTGCTTGTGACTTCACAGCAGAGTCAGTGCCTCATAGGTTATCTCCAGGGCCCGCTGCTGGCTGTGCTTGTGACTTCACAGCAGCCTGAGTGCCCAATAGGCCAGTGGCAGGCTCGTGGCTGTTGGCTGTGCTTGTGAGATCACAGCAGCCTCAGTGCCTCCTAGGCCAGTGCTAGGCTCGTGGCTCCTGGCTGTGCTTGTGACGACACAGCAGACTCAGTGCCACATAGGTTTGTCTGCCGCGCCCGCTGCTGGCTGTGCTTGCGAGGTCCCAGCAGACTCAGTGCCTCCGAGGAAAGTGGCAGGTTCATGGCTGCTGGCTGTGCTTGTGAGATCACAGCAGCCTTAGTGCCTCCTAGGTATCTCTGCAGCGCCCCCTGCTGGCTGTACTTGTGAGGTCACAGCAGCCTCAGTGCCATCTAGGCCAGTGGCAGGCTCGTGGCTGCTGGCTGTGCTTGTGAGGTCACAGCAGACTCAGTGCCACCTAGGTTTGTCTACAGCACCGCCTGCTGGCTGTGCTTGTGAGGTCACAGCAGCCTGAGTGCCCCCGAGGACAGTAGCAGGCTCATGGCTGCTGGCTGTGCTTGTGAGGTGACAGCAGCCTGAATGCCCCCTAGACCAGGGTCAGGCTCATGGCTGCTGGCTGTGCTTGTGAGGTGACAGCAGCTTGACTGCCACCGCGGATAGTGGCAGGCTCATGGCCGCTGGCTGAGCTCGTGAGGTCACAGCAGCCTCAGTGACTCATAGCTTAGTCTACAGCGCCCCCTGCTGCCTGTGCTTGTGAGGTCACAGCACACTCAGTGCCTCATTGGTTAGTATCCAGCGCCCCCTGCTGGCTGTGCTTGTGAGGTCACAGCAGACTCAGTGCCTCCTAGGTTTGTCTACAGCGCCCCCTGCTGGCTGTGCTTGTGACGTCACAGCAGTCTGAGTGCCTCCGAGGACATTGGCAGGCTCATGGCTGCTGGCTGTGCTTGTGAGGTCACAGCAGACTAAGTGCCTCTGATGCTAATGGCATGCTCATGGCTGCTGGCTGTGCTTGTGACATCACAGCAGTCTCAGTGTCTCATACCTTAGTCTAGCGTTTCCCCTGCTGGCTGTGCTTGTGAGGTCACAGCACACTCAGTGCCTCATAGGTTAGTATCCAGCGCCCCCTGCTGGCTGTGCTTGGGACGTCACAGCAGCCTCAGTGCCATCTAGGCCAGTGGCAGGCTCGTGGCTCCTGGCTGTGCTTGTGAGGTCACAGCACACTCAGTTCCTTATAGGTTAGTATCCAGCGCCCCCTGCTGGCAGTGCTTGGGACGTCACAGCAGCCTGAGTGCCAGCTAGGCCAGTGGCAGGCTCATGGCTGTTGGCTGTGCTTGTGAGGTCACAGCAGACTCAGTGCCACCTAGGTTTGTCTACAGCACCACCTGCTGGCTGTGCTTGTGACATCACAGCAGCCTGAGTGCCTCCTAGGCCAGTGGCAGGCTCATGGCTGCTGGCTGTGCTTGTGAGGTCACAGCAGCCTCAGTGTCTCCTAGGCTACTAGCAGTCTCGTGGCTGCTGGCAGTGCTTGTGAGGTCACAGCAACCTCATTGCCTCACAGGCCAGTGTCAGTCTCATGGCTGCTGGCTGTGCTTGTGAGGTGACAGCAGCCTGAATGCCTCCTAGACCAGGGTCAGGCTCATGGCTGCTGGCTGTGCTTGTGAGGTGACAGCAGCTTGACTGCCACCGAGGACAGTGGCAGGCTCATGGCAGCTGGCGTGGCTTGTGAGGTCACAGCAGCCTCACTGCCTCATGGCTTAGTGTCCAGTGCCCCCCGCTGGCTGTTCTTGTGAGGTCACAGCAGCCTGAATGCCTCCTAGAGCAGTGGCAGGCTCATGGCTGCTGGCTGTGCTTGTGAGGTCACAGCAACCTTACTGCCTCATAGGTTAGTGTGTAGCAACCCATGCTGGCGGTGCTTGTGAGGTCACAGCAGCCTGAGTGCCTCCTAATGCCAGTTGCAGGCTGCTGGCTATGCTTGTGAGGTCACAGCAGCCTCAGTGACTCATAGCTTAGTCTACCGTGCCACCTGCTGGCTGTGCTTGTTAGGTCACAGCAGCCTGAATGACTCCTAGGCCAGTGGCAGGCTCATGGCTGCTGGCTGTGCTTGTGAGGTCACAGCACACTCAGTGTCTCATAGGTTTGTCCACAGCACTGCCTGCTGGCTGTGCTTGTGAGGTCACAGCAGCCTGAGTGCCTCCTAGGCCAGTGGCAGGCTCATGGCTGCTGGCAGTGCTTGTGAGGTCCCAGAGGACTCCGTGCCTCTCAGGCCAGTGGCAGGGTCATGGCTGCTAGCTGTGCTTGTGACGTCACAGCAGCCTCAAAGCCTCCTAGGCCAGTGGCAGGCTCATGGCTGCTGGCTGCACTTGGGAGGTCACAGCAGCCTCATTGCCTCACAGGCCAGTGGCAGGCTCCTGGCTGCTGGCTCTGCTTGTGAGGACACAGCAGCCTGAATGCCTCTTAGATCAGTGTCAGGCTCATGGCTGCTGGCTGTGCTTGTGACGTTACAGCAGCCTCACTGCCTCTGAGGCCAGTGGCAGGCTCATGGCTGCTGGCTGTGCTTGTGGGGTCACAGCACACTCAGTGCCTCATAGATTAGTCTAGAGCGCCCCCTGCTGGCTGTGCTTGTGAGGTCACGGTACACTCACTGCCATCTAGGCCAGTGGCAGGCTCATGGCTGCTGGCTGTGCATGTGAGGTCACAGCACACTCAGTGCCTCCTACGTTAGTATCCAGCGCCCCCTGCTGGCTGTGCTTGTGAGGTAACAGCAGCCTGACTGCCTCCTAGGCCAGTGGCAGGCTCGTGGCTGCTGGCTGTGCTTGTGAGGTCACAGCACACTCAGTGCCTCATAGCTTAGTGTCCAGCGTGCCCTGCTGGCTGTGCTTGTGAGGTCACAGCAGACTCAGTGCCTCCGAGGCTAGTGCCAGGCTCCCCCTGCTGGCTGTGCTTGTGAGGTCACAGCAGTCTGATTGCCTCCTAGGCCAGTGGCACGCTCCTGGCTGCTGCCTGTGCTTGTGAGGTCACAGCAGTCTCATTGCCTCCTAGGCCTATGGCAGGCTCATGGCTGCTGGCTGTGCTTGTGAGGTCACAGCAGCCTCAGTGTCTCCTAGGCTACTAGCAGTCTCGTGGCTGCTGGCACTGCTTGTGAGTTCACAGCAGCCTCTTTGCCTCACAGGCCAGTGTCAGTCTCATGGCTGCTGGCTGTGCTTGTGAGGTCACAGCAGCCTGAATGCCTCCTAGACCAGGGTCAGGCTCATGGCTGCTGGCTGTGCTTGTGAGGTGACAGCAGCTTGACTGCCACCGAGGACAGTGGCAGGCTCATGGCCGCTAGCTGAGCTCGTGAGGTCACAGCACACTCACTGCCTCCTTGGTTAGTCTACAGCGCCCCCTGCTGCCTGTGCTTGTGAGGTCACAGCACACTCAGTGCCTCATTGGTTAGTATCCAGCGCCCCCTGCTGGCTGTGCTTGTGAGGTCACAGCAGACTCAGTGCCTCCTAGGTTTGTCTACAGCGCCCCCTGCTGGCTGTGCTTGTGACGTCACAGCAGTCTGAGTGCCTCCGAGGACATTGGCAGGCTCATGGCTGCTGGCTGTGCTTCTGAGGTCACAGCAGACTACGTGCCTCTGATGCTAATGGCATGCTCATGGCTGCTGGCTGTGCTTGTGACATCACAGCAGCCTCAGTGCCTCATACCTTAGTCTAGCGTTTCCCCTGCTGGCTGTGCTTGTGAGGTCACAGCACACTCAGTGCCTCATAGGTTAGTATCCAGCGCCCCCTGCTGGCTGTGCTTGGGACGTCACAGCAGCCTCAGTGCCAGCTAGGCCAGTGGCAGGCTCGTGCCTCCTGGCTGTGCTTGTGAGGTCACAGCACACTCAGTGCCTTATAGGTTAGTATCCAGGGCCCCCTGCTGGCTGTGCTTGTGACGTCACAGCAGCCTGAGTGCCAGCTAGGCAAGTGGCAGGCTCGTGGCTGTTGGCTGTGCTTGTGAGGTCACAGCAGCCTCAGTGCCACCTAGGTTTGCCTACAGCACCACCTGCTGGCTGTGCTTGTGACATCACAGCAGCCTGAGTGCCTCCTAGGCCAGTGGCAGGCTCATGGCTGCTGGCTGTGCTTGTGAGGTCACAGCAGCCTCAGTGTCTCCTAGGCTACTAGCAGTCTCGTGGCTGCTGGCAGTGCTTGTGAGGTCACAGCAACCTCATTGCCTCCCAGGCCAGTGTCAGTCTCATGGCTGCTGGCTGTGCTTGTGAGGTGACAGCAGCCTGAATGCCTCCTAGACCAGGGTCAGGCTCATGGCTGCTGGCTGTGCTTGTGAGGTGACAGCAGCTTGACTGCCACCGAGGACAGTGGCAGGCTCATGGCAGCTGGCGTGGCTTGTGAGGTCACAGCAGCCTCACTGCCTCATGGCTTAGTGTCCAGTGCCCCCCGCTGGCTGTTCTTGTGAGGTCACAGCAGCCTGAATGCCTCCTAGAGCAGTGGCAGGCTCATGGCTGCTGGCTGTGCTTGTGAGGTCACAGCAACCTTACTGCCTCATAGTTTAGTGTGTAGCAACCCATGCTGGCGGTGCTTGTGAGGTCACAGCAGCCTGAGTGCCTCCTAATGCCAGTTGCAGGCTGCTGGCTATGCTTGTGAGGTCACAGCAGCCTCAGTGACTCATAGCTTAGTCTACCGTGCCACCTGCTGGCTGTGCTTGTTAGGTCACAGCAGCCTGAATGACTCCTAGGCCAGTGGCAGGCTCATGGCTGCTGGCTGTGCTTGTGAGGTCACAGAAGACTCAGTGTCTCATAGGTTTGTCCACAGCACTGCCTGCTGGCTGTGCTTGTGAGGTCACAGCAGCCTGAGTGCCTCCTAGGCCAGTGGCAGGCTCAGGGGCGCTGGCTGTGCTTGTGAGGTCACAGCAGCCTCAGTACCAGCTAGGCCAGTGGCAGGCTCGTGGCTGCTGGCTGTGCTTGTGAGGTCGCAGCACACTCAGAGCCACCTAGGTTTGTCTACAGCGCCCCCTGCTGCCTGTGCTTGTGAGGTCACAGCACACTCAGTGCCTCATAGGTTAGTATCCAGCGCCCCCTGCTGGCTGTGCTTGGGACGTCACAGCAGCCTCAGTGCCTCATAGGTTTGTCTACACCTCCCCCTGCTGGCTGTGCTGGTGAAGTCACAGCACGCTCAGTGCCTCCTAGGCCAGTGGCAGGCTCATGGCTGCTGGCAGTGCTTGTGAGGTCCCAGAGGACTCCGTGCCTCTCAGGCCAGTGGCAGGGTCATGGCTGCTAGCTGTGCTTGTGACGTCACAGCAGCCTCAAAGCCTCCTAGGCCAGTGGCAGGCTCATGGCTGCTGGCTGCACTTGGGAGGTCACAGCAGCCTGAAAGCCTCCTAGGCCAGTGGCAGGCTCCTGGCTGCTGGCTCTGCTTGTGAGGACACAGCAGCCTGACTGCCTCTTAGATCAGTGTCAGGCTCATGGCTGCTGGCTGTGCTTGTGACGTTACAGCAGCCTCACTGCCTCTGAGGCCAGTGGCAGGCTCATGGCTGCTGGCTGTGCTTGTGGGGTCACAGCACACTCAGTGCCTCATAGATTAGTCTAGAGCGCCCCCTGCTGGCTGTGCTTGTGAGGTCACGGTACACTCACTGCCATCTAGGCCAGTGGCAGGCTCATGGCTGCTGGCTGTGCTTGTGAGGTCACAGCACACTCAGTGCCTCCTACGTTAGTATCCAGCGCCCCCTGCTGGCTGTGCTTGTGAGGTAACAGCAGCCTGAGTGCCTCCTAGGCCAGTGGCAGGCTCGTGGCTGCTGGCTGTGCTTGTGAGGTCACAGCACACTCAGTGCCTCATAGCTTAGTGTCCAGCGTGCCCTGCTGGCTGTGCTTGTGAGGTCACAGCAGACTCAGTGCCTCCGAGGCTAGTGCCAGGCTCCCCCTGCTGGCTGTGCTTGTGAGGTCACAGCAGTCTGATTGCCTCCTAGGCCAGTGGCACGCTCCTGGCTGCTGCCTGTGCTTGTGAGGTCACAGCAGTCTCATTGCCTCCTAGGCCTATGGCAGGCTCCTGGCTGCTGGCTGTGCTTGTGAGGTCACAGCAGCCTCAGTGTCTCCTAGGCTACTAGCAGTCTCGTGGCTGCTGGCACTGCTTGTGAGTTCACAGCAGCCTCTTTGCCTCACAGGCCAGTGTCAGTCTCATGGCTGCTGGCTGTGCTTGTGAGGTCACAGCAGCCTGAATGCCTCCTAAACCAGGGTCAGGCTCATGGCTGCTGGCTGTGCTTGTGAGGTGACAGCAGCTTGACTGCCACCGAGGACAGTGGCAGGCTCATGGCCGCTAGCTGAGCTCGTGAGGTCACAGCACACTCACTGCCTCCTTGGTTAGTCTACAGCGCCCCCTGCTGCCTGTGCTTGTGAGGTCACAGCACACTCAGTGCCTCATTGGTTAGTATCCAGCGCCCCCTGCTGGCTGTGCTTGTGAGGTCACAGCAGACTCAGTGCCTCCTAGGTTTGTCTACAGCGCCCCCTGCTGGCTGTGCTTGTGACGTCACAGCAGTCTGAGTGCCTCCGAGGACATTGGCAGGCTCATGGCTGCTGGCTGTGCTTCTGAGGTCACAGCAGACTACGTGCCTCTGATGCTAATGGCATGCTCATGGCTGCTGGCTGTGCTTGTGAGGTCACAGTAGTCTGAGTGCCTCCTAGGCCAGTGGCAGGCTAATGGTTGTTGGCTGTGCTTGTGAAGTCACAGCAGCCTCAGTGCATCCTAGGCCAGTGGCAGGCTCGTGCCTCCTGGCTGTGCTTGTGAGGTCACAGCACACTCAGTGCCTTATAGGTTAGTATCCAGGGCCCCCTGCTGGCTGTGCTTGGGACGTCACAGCAGCCTGAGTGCCAGCTAGGCAAGTGGCAGGCTCGTGGCTGTTGGCTGTGCTTGTGAGGTCACAGCAGCCTCAGTGCCACCTAGGTTTGCCTACAGCACCACCTGCTGGCTGTGCTTGTGACATCACAGCAGCCTGAGTGCCTCCTAGGCCAGTGGCAGGCTCATGGCTGCTGGCTGTGCTTGTGAGGTCACAGCAGCCTCAGTGTCTCCTAGGCTACTAGCAGTCTCGTGGCTGCTGGCAGTGCTTGTGAGGTCACAGCAACCTCATTGCCTCCCAGGCCAGTGTCAGTCTCATGGCTGCTGGCTGTGCTTGTGAGGTCACAGCAGCCTGAATGCCTCCTAGACCAGGGTCAGGCTCATGGCTGCTGGCTGTGCTTGTGAGGTGACAGCAGCTTGACTGCCACCGAGGACAGTGGCAGGCTCATGGCAGCTGGCGTGGCTTGTGAGGTCACAGCAGCCTCACTGCCTCATGGCTTAGTGTCCAGTGCCCCCCGCTGGCTGTTCTTGTGAGGTCACAGCAGCCTGAATGCCTCCTAGAGCAGTGGCAGGCTCATGGCTGCTGGCTGTGCTTGTGAGGTCACAGCAACCTTACTGCCTCATAGTTTAGTGTGTAGCAACCCATGCTGGCGGTGCTTGTGAGGTCACAGCAGCCTGAGTGCCTCCTAATGCCAGTTGCAGGCTGCTGGCTATGCTTGTGAGGTCACAGCAGCCTCAGTGACTCATAGCTTAGTCTACCGTGCCACCTGCTGGCTGTGCTTGTTAGGTCACAGCAGCCTGAATGACTCCTAGGCCAGTGGCAGGCTCATGGCTGCTGGCTGTGCTTGTGAGGTCACAGAAGACTCAGTGTCTCATAGGTTTGTCCACAGCACTGCCTGCTGGCTGTGCTTGTGAGGTCACAGCAGCCTGAGTGCCTCCTAGGCCAGTGGCAGGCTCAGGGGCGCTGGCTGTGCTTGTGAGGTCACAGCAGCCTCAGTACCAGCTAGGCCAGTGGCAGGCTCGTGGCTGCTGGCTGTGCTTGTGAGGTCGCAGCACACTCAGAGCCACCTAGGTTTGTCTACAGCGCCCCCTGCTGCCTGTGCTTGTGAGGTCACAGCACACTCAGTGCCTCATAGGTTAGTATCCAGCGCCCCCTGCTGGCTGTGCTTGGGACGTCACAGCAGCCTCAGTGCCTCATAGGTTTGTCTACACCTCCCCCTGCTGGCTGTGCTGGTGAAGTCACAGCACGCTCAGTGCCTCCTAGGCCAGTGGCAGGCTCATGGCTGCTGGCAGTGCTTGTGAGGTCCCAGAGGACTCCGTGCCTCTCAGGCCAGTGGCAGGGTCATGGCTGCTAGCTGTGCTTGTGACGTCACAGCAGCCTCAAAGCCTCCTAGGCCAGTGGCAGGCTCATGGCTGCTGGCTGCACTTGGGAGGTCACAGCAGCCTGAAAGCCTCCTAGGCCAGTGGCAGGCTCCTGGCTGCTGGCTCTGCTTGTGAGGACACAGCAGCCTGACTGCCTCTTAGATCAGTGTCAGGCTCATGGCTGCTGGCTGTGCTTGTGACGTTACAGCAGCCTCACTGCCTCTGAGGCCAGTGGCAGGCTCATGGCTGCTGGCTGTGCTTGTGGGGTCACAGCACACTCAGTGCCTCATAGATTAGTCTAGAGCGCCCCCTGCTGGCTGTGCTTGTGAGGTCACGGTACACTCACTGCCATCTAGGCCAGTGGCAGGCTCATGGCTGCTGGCTGTGCTTGTGAGGTCACAGCACACTCAGTGCCTCCTACGTTAGTATCCAGCGCCCCCTGCTGGCTGTGCTTGTGAGGTAACAGCAGCCTGAGTGCCTCCTAGGCCAGTGGCAGGCTCGTGGCTGCTGGCTGTGCTTGTGAGGTCACAGCACACTCAGTGCCTCATAGCTTAGTGTCCAGCGTGCCCTGCTGGCTGTGCTTGTGAGGTCACAGCAGACTCAGTGCCTCCGAGGCTAGTGCCAGGCTCCCCCTGCTGGCTGTGCTTGTGAGGTCACAGCAGTCTGATTGCCTCCTAGGCCAGTGGCACGCTCCTGGCTGCTGCCTGTGCTTGTGAGGTCACAGCAGTCTCATTGCCTCCTAGGCCTATGGCAGGCTCCTGGCTGCTGGCTGTGCTTGTGAGGTCACAGCAGCCTCAGTGTCTCCTAGGCTACTAGCAGTCTCGTGGCTGCTGGCACTGCTTGTGAGTTCACAGCAGCCTCTTTGCCTCACAGGCCAGTGTCAGTCTCATGGCTGCTGGCTGTGCTTGTGAGGTCACAGCAGCCTGAATGCCTCCTAAACCAGGGTCAGGCTCATGGCTGCTGGCTGTGCTTGTGAGGTGACAGCAGCTTGACTGCCACCGAGGACAGTGGCAGGCTCATGGCCGCTAGCTGAGCTCGTGAGGTCACAGCACACTCACTGCCTCCTTGGTTAGTCTACAGCGCCCCCTGCTGCCTGTGCTTGTGAGGTCACAGCACACTCAGTGCCTCATTGGTTAGTATCCAGCGCCCCCTGCTGGCTGTGCTTGTGAGGTCACAGCAGACTCAGTGCCTCCTAGGTTTGTCTACAGCGCCCCCTGCTGGCTGTGCTTGTGACGTCACAGCAGTCTGAGTGCCTCCGAGGACATTGGCAGGCTCATGGCTGCTGGCTGTGCTTCTGAGGTCACAGCAGACTACGTGCCTCTGATGCTAATGGCATGCTCATGGCTGCTGGCTGTGCTTGTGACATCACAGCAGCCTCAGTGCCTCATACCTTAGTCTAGCGTTTCCCCTGCTGGCTGTGCTTGTGAGGTCACAGCACACTCAGTGCCTCATAGGTTAGTATCCAGCGCCCCCTGCTGGCTGTGCTTGGGACGTCACAGCAGCCTCAGTGCCAGCTAGGCCAGTGGCAGGCTCGTGCCTCCTGGCTGTGCTTGTGAGGTCACAGCACACTCAGTGCCTTATAGGTTAGTATCCAGGGCCCCCTGCTGGCTGTGCTTGGGACGTCACAGCAGCCTGAGTGCCAGCTAGGCAAGTGGCAGGCTCGTGGCTGTTGGCTGTGCTTGTGAGGTCACAGCAGCCTCAGTGCCACCTAGGTTTGCCTACAGCACCACCTGCTGGCTGTGCTTGTGACATCACAGCAGCCTGAGTGCCTCCTAGGCCAGTGGCAGGCTCATGGCTGCTGGCTGTGCTTGTGAGGTCACAGCAGACTCAGTGTCTCCTAGGCTACTAGCAGTCTCGTGGCTGCTGGCAGTACTTGTGAGGTCACAGCAACCTCATTGCCTCCCAGGCCAGTGTCAGTCTCATGGCTGCTGGCTGTGCTTGTGAGGTCACAGCAGCCTGAATGCCTCCTAGACCAGGGTCAGGCTCATGGCTGCTGGCTGTGCTTGTGAGGTGACAGCAGCTTGACTGCCACCGAGGACAGTGGCAGGCTCATGGCAGCTGGCGTGGCTTGTGAGGTCACAGCAGCCTCACTGCCTCATGGCTTAGTGTCCAGTGCCCCCCGCTGGCTGTTCTTGTGAGGTCACAGCAACCTGAATGCCTCCTAGAGCAGTGGCAGGCTCATGGCTGCTGGCTGTGCTTGTGAGGTCACAGCAACCTTACTGCCTCATAGGTTAGTGTATAGCAACCCATGCTGGCTGTGCTTGTGAGGTCACAGCAGCCTGAGTGCCTACTAATGCCACTTGCAGGCTGCTGGCTATGCTTGTGAGGTCACAGCAGCCTCAGTGACTCATAGCTTAGTCTACCGTGCCCCCTGCTGGCTGTGCTTGTGAGGTCACAGCACACTCAGCGCCTCATAGGTTAGTATCCAGCGCCCCCTGCTGGCTGTGCTTGGGACGTCACAGCAGCCTCAGTACCAGCTAGGCCAGTGGCAGGCTCGTGGCTGCTGGCTGTGCTTGTGATGTCACAGCAGCCTGAATGCCCCCGAGAACAGTAGCAGGCTCATGGCTGCTGGCTGTGCTTGTGAGGTCACAGCAGACTCAGTGCCTCATAGGTTTGCCTACAGCACTGCCTGCTGGCTGTGCTTGTGAGGTCACAGCAGCCTGAGTGCCTCCTAGGCCAGTGGCAGGCTCAGGGGCGCTGGCTGTGGTTGTGAGGTCACAGCACACTCAGTGCCGCATAGGTTAGTATCCAGCGCCCCCTGCTGGCTGTGCTTGGGACGTCACAGCAGCCTCAGTGCCAGCTAGGCCAGTGGCAGGCTCATGGCTGTTGGCTGTGCTTGTGAGGTCACAGCAGCCTCAGTGCCGCATAGGTTTGTCTACAGCACCGCCTGCTGCCTGTGCTTGTGAGGTCACAGCAGCCTGAGTGCCTCCTAGGCCCGTGGCAGGCTCATGGCTGCTGGCTGTGCTTGTGAGGTCACAGCAGCCTCAGTGTCTCCTAGGCTACTAGCAGTCTCGTGGCTGCTGGCAGTGCTTGTGAGGTCACAGCAGCCTCATTGCCTCCCAGGCCAGTGTCAGTCTCATGGCTGCTGGCTGTGCTTGTGAGGTCACAGCAGCCTGAATGCCTCCTACACCAGGGTCAGGCTCATGGCTGCTGGCTGTGCTTGTGAGGTGACAGCAGCTTGACTGCCACCGAGGACAGTGGCAGGCTCATGGCAGCTGGCGTGGCTTGTGAGGTCACAGCAGCCTCACTGCCTCATGGCTTAGTGTCCAGTGTCCCCCGCTGGCTGTGCTTGTGAGGTCCCAGCAACCTGAATGCCTCCTAGACCAGGGTCAGGCTCATGGCTGTTGGCTGTGCTTGTGAGGTCACAGCAGCCTCAGTGTCTCCTAGGCTACTAGCAGTCTCGTGGCTGCTGGCAGTGCTTGTGAGGTCACAGCAGCCTCATTGCCTCCCAGGCCAGTGTCAGTCTCATGGCTGCTGGCTGTGCTTGTGAGGTGACAGCAGCGTGAATGCCTCCTAGAGCAGGGTCAGGCTCATGGCTGCTGGCTGTGCTTGTGAGGTGACAGCAGCTTGACTGCCACCGAGGATAGTGGCAGGCTCATGGCCGTTGGCTGAGCTCGTGAGGTCACAGCACACTCAGTGCCTCCTTGGTTAGTCTACAGCGCCCCCTGCTGGCTGTGCTTGTGACGTCACAGCAGCCTCAGTGCCTCATAGGTTAGTATCCAGCGCCCCCTGCTGGCTGTGCTTGGGACGTCACAGCAGCCTCAGTGCCATCTAGGCCAGTGGCAGGCTCATAGCTGCTGGCTGTGCTTGTGAGGTCACAGCAGCCTCAGTGCCTCCTAAGTTAGTCTACAGCGCCCCCTGCTGGCTGTGCTTGGGACGTCACAGCAGCCTCAGTGCCACCTAGGTTTGTCTACACGTCCCCCTGCTGGCTGTGCTAGTGAAGTCACAGCACGCTCAGTGCCTCCTAGGCCAGTGGCAGGCTCATGGCTGCTGGCTGTGCTTGTGAGGTCCCAGAGGACTCCGTGCCTCTCAGGCCAGTGGCAGGGCCATGGCTACTAGCTGTGCTTGTGACGTCACAGCAGCCTCAATGCCTCCTAGGCCAGTGGCAGGCTCCTGGCTGCTGCCTGTGCTTGTGAGGTCACAGCAGCCTGAATGCCTCCTAGACCAGGGTCAGGCTCCTGGCTGCTGGCTGTGCTTGTGAGGTGACAGCAGCTTGACTACCACTGAGGACAGTGGCAGGCTCATGGCCGCTGGCTGTGCTCGTGAGGTCACAGCACACTCAGTGCCTCCTTGGTTAGTCTACAGCGCCCCCTGCTGGCTGTGCTTGTGAGGTCACAGCACACTCAGTGCCTCATAGATTAGTATCCAGCGCCCCCTGCAGGCTGTGCTTGTGACGTCACAGCAGCCTCAGTGCCATCTAGGCCAGTGGCAGGCTCGTAGCTGCTGGCTGTGCTTGTGAGGTCACAGCAGACTCAGTGCCTCCTAGGTTTGTCTACAGCTCCCTCTGCTGGCTGTGCTTGTGAGGTCACAGCAGACTCAGTGCCTCATAGGTTTGTCTACAGCTCCCCCTGCTGGCTGTGCTTGTGAGGTGACAGCACACTCAGTGCCTCCCAGGCCAGTGGCAGGCTCATGGCTGCTGGCTGTGCTTGTGAGGTCCCAGTGGACTCAGGGACTCTCAGGCCAGTGTCAGACTCATGGCTGCTGGCTGTGCTTGTGACGTTACAGCAGCCTCACTGCCTCTGAGGCCAGTGGCAGGCTCATGGCTGCTGGCTGTGCTTGTGAGGTCACAGCACACTCAGTGCCTCATAGGTTAGTCTAGAGCGCCCCCTGCTGGCTGTGCTTGTGAGGTCACGGTACACTCACTGCCATCTAGGCCAGTGTCAGGCTCATGGCTGCTGGCTGTGCTTGTGAGGTCAGAGCAGCCTCAGTGTCTCCGTGGATAGTGCCATGCTCACGGCTGCTGGCTGTGCTTGTGAGGTCACAGCAGCCTCAGTGCCTCCTAGGTTAGCGTCCAGCGTCCCCTGCTGGCTGTGCTTGTGAGGTCACAGCAGACTCAGTGCCTCAAAAGTTAGTGTGCAGTGCCTCCTGCTGGCTGTGCTTGTGAGGTCACAGCAGCCTTAGTGCCTCTCAGGCCAGTATCAGGCTCATGGCTGCTGGCTGTGCTTGTGAAGTCACAGCAGACTCAGTGCCTCAAAAGTTAGTGTGCAGCGCCCCCTGCTGGCTGTGCTTGTGAGGTCATAGAAGCCTCAGTGCCTCTCAGGCCAGTATCAGGCTCATGGCTGCTGGCTGTGCTTGTGACGTCACAGTAGCCTCAGTGCCTCTGAGGCCAGTGGCAGTCTCATGGCTGATGGCTGTGCTTGTGACGTCACAGCAGCCGCAGTGTCTCTGTGGATAGGGCCATGCTCATGGCTGCTGGCTGTGCTTGTGACGTCACAGCAGCCTCAGTGCCTCATAGGTTAGTGTCCAGCATCCCCTCTTGGCCCTGCTTGTGAGGTCACAGCAGCCTCAGTGCCTCTGAGGCCAGTCGCAGTCTCATGGCTGCTGGCTGTGCTTGTGAGGTCACAGAAGCCTCAGTGCCTCTGAGGCCAGTGGCAGTCCCATGGCTGCTGGCTGTGCTTCTGAGGTCACAGCAGCCTCAGTGTCTACGTGGATAGTGCCATGCTCATGGCTGCTGGCTGTGCTTGTGAGGTCACAGGCGCCTGAATGCCTCCTAGGTTAGTGTGCAGCGCCCCCTGCTGGCTGTGCTTGTGAGGTCACAGCAGACTCAGTGCCTCTCAGGCTAGTATCAGGCTCATGGCTGCTGGCTGTGCTTGTGACGTCACAGCAGCATCAGTGCCTCCTAGGACAGTGCCATGCTCCTGGCTGCTGGCTGTGCTTGTGAGGTCACAGCAGCCTCAGTGCCTCTGAGGCCAGTGGCAGTCTCATGGCTCCTGGCTGTGCTTGTGAGGTCACAGCAGCCTCAGTGCCTCCTAGGTCAGTAGCAGGCTCATGGCTGCTAGCTGTGCTTGTGAGGTCACAGCAGCCTCAGTGCCTCAAAGTTTAGTGTCCAGCGCCTCCTGCTGGCTGTGGTTGTGAGGTCACAGCAGACTCAGTGCCTCAAAAGTTAGAGTGCAGCGCCCCCTGCTAGCTGTGCTTGTGAGGTCACAGCAGCCGCAGTGCCTCCTCTGCCAGTGTCAGGCTCATGGCTGCTGGCTGTGCTTGTGAGGTCACAGCAGCCTGAGTGCCCCCTAGTTTAGTGTCCAGCGTCCCCTGTTGGCCCTGCTTGTGAGGTCACAGCAGCCTCAGTGCCTCTGAGGGCAGTGGCAGTCTCATGGCTGATGGCTGTGCTTGTGAGGTCACAGAAACCTCAGTGCCTCTGAGGCCAGTGGCAGTCTCATGGCTGCTGGCTGTGCTTCTGAGGTCACAGCAGCCTCAGTGTCTACATGGATAGTGCCATGCTCATGGCTGCTGGCTGTGCTTGTGAGGTCACAGACGCCTGAATGCCTCGTAGGTTAGTGTCCAGCGCCCCCTGCTGGCTGTGCTTGTGAGGTCACAGCAGACTCAGTGCCTCTCAGGCTAGTATCAGGCTCCTGGCTGCTGGCTGTGCTTGTGACGTCACAGCAGAGTCAGTGCCTCCTAGGATAGTGCCATGCTCCTGGCTGCTGGCTGTGCTTGTGAGGTCACAGCAGCCTCAGTGCCTCCGAGGCCAGTATCAGGCTCATGGCTGCTGGCTGTGCTTGTGAGGTCACAGCAGCATCAGTGCCCCCTTTGCCAGTGGCAGTCTCATGGCTCCTGGCTGTGCTTGTGACGTCACAGCAGCCTCAGTGCCTCCTAGGTCAGTATCAGGCTCATGGCTGCTGGCTGTGCTTCTGAGGTCACAGCAGCCTCAGTGCCTCAAAGATTAGTGTCCAGCGCCCCCTGCTGGCTGTGCTTGTGAGGTCACAGCAGACTCAGTGCCTCAAAAGGTAGTGTGCAGCGCCCCCTGCTGGCTGTGCTTGTGAGGTCACAGCAGACTCAGTGCCTCCTCTGCCAGTGTCAGGCTCATGGCTGCTGGCTGTGCTTGTGAGGTCACAGCAGCCTCAGTGCCTCCTAGGTTAGTGTCCAGCGTCCCCTGCTGGCTCTGCTTGTGAGGTCACAGCAGACTCAGTGCCTCAAAAGTTAGTGTGCAGTGCCTCCTGCTGGCTGTGCTTGTGAGGTCACAGCAGACTCAGTGCCTCAAAAGTTAGTTTGCAGTGCCTCCTGCTGGCTGTGCTTGTGACGTCACAGCAGCCTCAGTGCCTCTGAGGTCAGTGGCAGTCTCATGGCTGCTGGCTGTGCTTGTGAGGTCACAGAAGCCTCAGTGCCTCACAGGCCAGTGGCAGTCTCATGGCTGATGGCTGTGCTTGTGACGTCACAGCAGCCGCAGTGTCTCTGTGGATAGTGCCATGCTCATGGCTGCTGGCTGTGCTTGTGAGGTCACAGCAGCCTCAGTGCCTCATAGGTTAGTGTCCAGCATCCCCTCTTGGCCCTGCTTGTGAGGTCACAGCAGCCGCAGTGCCTCTGAGGCCAGTCGCAGTCTCATGGCTGCTGGCTGTGCTTGTGAGGTCACAGAAGCCTCAGTGCCTCCTCTGCCAGTGGCAGTCTCATGGCTGATGGCTGTGCTTCTGAGGTCACAGCAGCCTCAGTGTCTACGTGGATAGTGCCATGCTCATGGCTGCTGGCTGTGCTTGTGAGGTCACAGATGCCTGAATGCCTCCTAGATTAGTGTCCAGCGCCCCCTGCTGGCTGTGCTTGTGAGGTCACAGCTGACTCGGTGCCTCAAAAGTTAGTGTGCAGCGCCCCCTGCTGGCTGTGCTTGTGAGGTCACAGCAGACTCAGTGCCTCTCAGGCTAGTATCAGGCTCATGGCTGCTAGCTGTGCTTGTGACGTCCCAGCAGCATCAGTGCCTCCTAGGACAGTGCCATGCTCCTGGCTGCTGGCTGTGCTTGTGAGGTCACAGCAGCCTCAGTGCCTCCGAGGCCAGTATCAGGCTCCTGGCTGCTGGCTGTGCTTGTGAGGTCACAGCAGCCTCAGTGCCTCTGAGGCCAGTGGCAGTCTCATGGCTCCTGGCTGTGCTTGTGGCGTCACAGCAGCCTCAGTGCCTCCTAGGTCAGTATCAGGCTCATGGCTGCTGGCTGTGCTTGTGAGGTCACAGCAGCCTCAGTGCCTCATAGTTTAGTGTCCAGCGCCCCCTTCTGCCTGTGCTTGTGAGGTCACAGCAGACTCAGTGCCTCCTAGCTTAGTGTCCAGCGTCCCCTGCTGGGTGTGCTTGTGAGGTCACAGCAGCCGCAGTGCCTCCTCTGCCAGTGTCAGGCTCATGGCTGCTGGCTGTGCTTGTGAGGTCACAGCAGCCTCAGTGTCTCCGTGGATAGTGCCATGCTCACGGCTGCTGGCTGTGCTTGTGAGATCACAGCAGCCTCAGTGTCTCCGTGGATAGTGCCATGCTCACGGCTGCTGGCTGTGCTTGTGAGGTCACAGCAGCCTCAGTGCCTCAAAAGTTAGTGTGCAGTGCCTCCTGCTGGCTGTGCTTGTGAGGTCACAGCAGCCTTAGTGCCTCTCAGGCCAGTATCATGCTCATGGCTGCTGGCTGTGCTTGTGAGGTCACAGCAGACTCAGTGCCTCAAAAGTTAGTGTGCAGCGCCCCCTGCTGGCTGTGCTTGTGAGGTCATAGCAGCCTCAGTGCCTCTCAGGCCAGTATCAGGCTCATGGCTGCTGGCTGTGCTTGTGACGTCACAGCAGCCTCAGTGCCTCCTCTGCCAGTGCCATGCTCATGGCTGCTGGCTGTGCTTGTGAGGTCACAGCAGACTCAGTTCCTCAAAAGTTAGGGTCCAGCGCCCCCTGCTGGCTGTGCTCTTGAGGTCACAGCAGCCGCGGTGCCTCCTCTGCCAGTGTCAGGCTCATGGCTGCTGGCTGTGCTTGTGAGGTCACAGCAGCCTCAGTGCCTCTCAGGCCAGTATCAGGCTCATGGCTGCTGGCTGTGCTTGTGAGCTCACAGCAGCCTCGGTATCTCTGAGGCCAGTGGCAGTCTCATGGCTCCTGGCTGTGCTTGTGAGGTCACAGCAACCTCAGTGCCTCCTAGATTAGTGTCCATCGCCCCCTGCTGGCTGTGCTTGTGAGGCCACAGTAGACTCACTGCCTGATACGTTTTCTCCAGTGCCCCCTGCTGGCTGTGTTGTGAGGTCACAGCAGCCCCAGTGACTCCCCTGCCAGTGTCAGGCTCATGGCTGCTGGCTGTGCTTCTGAGATCACAGCAGCCTCAGTGCCTCTCAGGCCAGTATCATGCTCATGGCTGCTGGCTGTGCTTGTGAGGTCACAGCAGCCTCAGTGCCTCATAGTTTAGTGTCCAGCGTCCCCTGTTGGCCCTGCTTGTGAGGTCACAGCAGCCTCAGTGCCTCTGAGGCCAGTGGCAGTCTCATGGCTGCTGGCTGTGCTTGTGAGGTCACAGAAGCCTCAGTGCCTCCTCTGCCAGTGGCAGTCTCATGGCTCCTGGCTGTGCTTGTGAGGTCACAGCAGCCTCAGTGCCTCCTAGGCCAGTATCAGGCTCATGGCTGCTGGCTGTGCTTCTGAGGTCACAGCAGCCTCAGTGCCTCAAAGTTTAGTGTCCAGCGCCCCCTGCTGGCTGTGGTTGTGAGGTCACAGCAGACTCAGTGCCTCAAAAGTTAGTGTGCAGCGCCCCCTGCTGGCTGTGCTTGTGAGGTCACAGCAGCCGCAGTGCCTCCTCTGCCAGTGTCAGGCTCATGGCTGCTGGCTGTGCTTGTGAGGTCACAGCAGCCTCAGTGTCTCCGTGGACAGTGCCCTGCTCATGGCTGCTGGCTGTGCTTGTGAGGTCACAGCAGCCTCAGTGTCTCCGTGGATAGTGCCATGCTCACGGCTGCTGGCTGTGCTTGTGAGGTCACAGCAGCCTCAGTGCCTCAAAAGTTAGTGTGCAGTGCCTCCTGCTGGCTGTGCTTGTGAGGTCACAGCAGACTCAGTGCCTCTCAGGCCAGTATCATGCTCATGGCTGCTGGCTGTGCTTGTGAGGTCACAGCAGACTCAGTGCCTCATACGTTAGTGTGCAGCGCCCCCTGCTGGCTGTGCTTGTGAGGTCATAGCAGCCTCAGTGCCTCTCAGGCCAGTATCAGGCTCATGGCTGCTGGCTGTGCTTGTGACGTCACAGCAGCCTCAGTGCCTCCTCTGCCACTGCCATGCTCATGGCTGCTGGCTGTGCTTGTGAGGTCACAGCAGCCTCAGTGCCTCCGAGGCCAGTATCAGGCTCATGGCTGCTGGCTGTGCTTGTGAGGTCACAGCAGCCTCAGTGCCTGATAGTTTAGTGTCCAGCGTCCCCTGCTGGCTGTGATTGTGAGGTCACAGCAGACTCAGTTCCTCAAAAGTTAGTGTCCAGCGCCCCCTGCTGGCTGTGCTTTTGAGGTCACAGCAGCCGCGGTGCCTCCTCTGCCAGTGTCAGGCTCATGGCTGCTGGCTGTGCTTGTGAGGTCACAGCAGCCTCAGTGTCTCCGTGGATAGTGCCATGCTCACGGCTGCTGGCTGTGCTTGTGAGGTCACAGCAGCCTTAGTGCCTCCTAGCTTAGTGTCCAGCGTCCCCTGCTGGCTGTGCTTGTGAGGTCACAGCAGACTCAGTGCCTCAAAAGTTAGTGTGCAGTGCCTCCTGCTGGCTGTGCTTGTGAGGTCACAGCAGCCTGAGTGCCTCCTAGGCCCGTGGCAGGCTCATGGCTGCTGGCTCTGCTTGTGACGTCACAGCAGCCTCAGTGCCTCTGAGGCCAGTGGCAGTCTCATGGCTGCTGGCTGTGATTGTGAGGTCACAGAAGCCTCAGTGCCTCCTCTGCCAGTGGCAGGCTGTTGGCTGCTGGCTGTGCTTGTGAGGTCACAGAAGCCTCAGTGCCTCTGAGGCCAGTGTCAGGCTCATGGCTGCTGGCTGTGCTTGTGAGGTCACAGCAGCCTCAGTGTCTCCGTGGATAGTGCCATGCTCATGGCTGCTGGCTGTGCTTGTGAGGTCACAGCAGCCTCAGTGCCTCATAGGTAAGTGTCCAGCGTCCCCTGCTGGCTCTGCTTGTGAGGTCACAGCAGACTCGGTGCCTCAAAAGTTAGTGTGCAGCGCCCCCTGCTGGCTGTGCTTGTGAGGTCACAGCAGCCTCAGTGCCTCTCAGGACAGTACCAGGCTCATGGCTGCTGGCTGTGCTTGTGAGGTCACAGCAGCCTCGGTATCTCTGAGGCCAGTGGCAGTCTCATGGCTGCTGGCTGTGCTTGTGAGGTCACAGCAACCTCAGTGCCTCCTAGATTAGTGTCCATCGCCCCCAGCTGGCTGTGCTTGTGAGGTCACAGAAGCCTCAGTGCCTCTGAGGCCAGTGGCAGTCTCATGGCTGATGGCTGTGCTTGTGAGGTCACAGAAGCCTCAGTGCCTCTGAGGCCAGTGGCAGTCTCATGGCTGCTGGCTGTGCTTCTGAGGTCACAGCAGCCTCAGTGTCTACGTGGATAGTGCCATGCTCATGGCTGCTGGCTGTGCTTGTGAGGTCACAGCAACCTCAGTGCCTCCTAGATTAGTGTCCATCGCCCCCTGCTGGCTGTGCTTGTGAGGTCACAGCAGCCTCAGTGCCTCCTAGGACAGTGCCATGCTCCTGGCTGCTGGCTGTGCTTGTGAGGTCACAGCAGCCTCAGTGCCTCTGAGGCCAGTATCAGGCTCATGGCTGCTGGCTGTGCTTGTGAGGTCACAGCAGCCTCAGTGCCCCCTATGCCAGTGGCAGTCTCATGGCTCCTGGCTGTGCTTGTGAGGTCACAGCAGCCTCAGTGCCTCCTATGTCAGTATCAGGCTCATGGCTGCTGGCTGTGCTTCTGAGGTCACAGCAGCCTCAGTGCCTCAAAGTTTAGTGTCCAGCGCCCCCTGCTGGCTGTGGTTGTGAGGTCACAGCAGACTCAGTGCCTCAAAAGTTAGTGTGCAGCGCCCCCTGCTGGCTGTGCTTGTGAGGTCACAGCAGCCTCAGTGCCTCCTCTGCCAGTGTCAGGCTCATGGCTGCTGGCTGTGCTTGTGAGGTCACAGCAGCCTCAGTGTCTCCGTGGATAGTGCCATGCTCACGGCTGCTGGCTGTGCTTGTGAGGTCACAGCAGCCTCAGTGCCTCCTAGCTTAGTGTCCAGCGTCCCCTGCTGGGTGTGCTTGTGAGGTCACAGCAGACTCAGTGCCTCAAAAGTTAGTGTGCAGTGCCTCCTGCTGGCTGTGCTTGTGAGGTCACAGCAGACTCAGTGCCTCAAAAGTTAGTTTGCAGTGCCTCCTGCTGGCTGTGCTTGTGACGTCACAGCAGCCTCAGTGCCTCTGAGGCCAGGGTCAGTCTCATGGTTGCTGGCTGTGCTTGTGAGGTCACAGAAGCCTCAGTGCCTCTGAGGCCAGTGGCAGTCTCATGGCTGATGGGTGTGCTTGTGAGGTCACAGCAGCCTCAGTGCCTCCCACGCCAATATCAGGCTCCTGGCTGCTGGCTCTGCTTGTGACGTCACAGCAGCCTGAGTGCCTCTGAGGCCCGTGGCAGGCTCATGGCTGCTGGCTGTGCTTGTGACGTCACAGCAGCCTCAGTGCTTCTGAGGCCAGTGGCAGTCTCATGGCTGCTGGCGGTGCTTGTGAGGTCACAGCAGCCTCAGTGCCTCATAGCTTAGTGTCCAGCGTCCCCTGCTTGCTCTGCTTGTGAGGTCACAGCAGACTCAGTGCCCCCTAGGTTAGTGTCCATCGCCCCCTACTGGCTGTGCTTGGGAGGTCACAGCAGACTCAGTGCCTGATAGGTTATCTCCAGTGCCCTCTGCTGGCTGTGCTTGTGAGGTCACAGCAGCCTCAGTGCCTCCTCTGCCAGTGTCAGGCTCATGGCTGCTGGCTGTGCTTGTGAGGTCACAGCAGCCTGAATGCCTCCTAGACCAGTGCCAGGGTCATGGATGCTGGCTGTCTTTCTGAGGTCACAGAAGCCTGAATGCCTCCTCTGCCAGTGGCAGGCTCTTGGCTGCTGGCTGTGCTTGTGAGGTCAATGCAGCCTCAGAGCCTCTGAGGCCAGTGGCAGGCTCATGGCTGCTGGCTGTGCTTGTGAGGTCACAGCAGCCTGAATGCCTCCTAGGCCAGTGTCAGGGTCTTGGCTGCTGGCTGTGCTTGTGAGGTCACAGCAGCCTGAATGCCTCCTAGGCCAGTGGCAGGCTCATGGCTGCTGGCTGTGCTTGTGAGTTCACAGCAGACTCAGTGCCTCATAGTTTAGTGTCCAGCGTCCCCTTCTGGCTCTGCTTGTGAGGTCACAGCAGCCTCAGTGCCTCCTAGTTTAGTGTGCAGCGCCCCCTGCTGGCTGTGCTTGTGACGTCACAGCAGCCTCAGTGCCTCCGCTGCCAGTGTCAGGCTCATGGCTGCTGGCTGTGCTTGTGGGGTCAAAACAAACCCAGTGCCTCTCAGGCCAGTATCATGCTCATGGCTGCTGGCTGTGCTTGTGAGGTCACAGCAGCCTGAATGCCTCTGAGGCCAGTGGCAGGCTCATGGCTGCTGGCTGTGCTTGTGAGGTCACAGCAGCCTCAGTGCCTCATAGTTTAGAGTCCATCGTCCCCTCCTGGCTATGATTGTGAGGTCACAGCAGGCTCAGTGCCTCCTAAGTTAGTGTGCAGGGCCCCCTGCTGGCTGTGCTTGTGAGGTCACAGCAGCCTCAGTGCCTCTCAGGCCAGTGTCAGGCTCATGGCTGCTGGCTGTGCTTCTGAGGTCACAGCAGACTCAGTGCCTCCGAGGCCAATAGCAGGCTCATGGCTGCTGGCTGTGCTTGTGAGGTCAGAGCACCCTGAGTGCCCCCTAGGCCCGTGGCAGTCTCATGGTTGCTGGCTGTGCTTGTGAGGTCACAGAAGCCTCAGTGCCTCTGAGGCCAGTGGCAGGGTCATGGCTGCTGGCTATGATTGTGAGGTCACAGCAGCCCCAGTGTCTCCGTGGATAGTGCCATGCTCATGGCTGCTGGCTGTGCTTGTGACGTCACAGCAGCCTCAATTCCTCCTAGGTTAGTGTCCAGCGTCCCCTGCTGGCTGTGCTTCTGAGGTCACAGCAGACTCAGTGCCTCAAAAGTTACTGTGCAGCGCCCCCTGCTGGCTGTGCTTGTGAGGTCATAGCAGCCTCAGTGCCTCTCAGGCCAGTATCAGGCTCATGGCTGCTGGCTGTGCTTGTGACGTCACAGCAGCCTGAGTGCCTCCTCTGCCAGTGCCTTGCTAATGGCTGCTGGCTGTGCTTGTGAGCTCACAGCAGCCTCAGTGCCTCCGAGGCCAGTTTCAGGCTCATGGCTGCTGGCTGTGTATGTGAGGTCACAGCAGCCTCAGTGCCTCATAGTTTAGAGTCCAGCGTCCCCTCCTGGCTATGATTGTGAGGTCACAGCAGCCTCAGTGCCTCCTAAGTTAGTGTGCAGGGCCCGCTGCTGGCTGTGCTTGTGAGGTCACAGCAGCCTCAGTGCCTCTCAGGCCAGTGTCAGGCTCATGGCTGCTGGCTGTGCTTGTGAGGTCACAGCAGCCTCAGTGCCTCCTCTGCCAGTGTCAGGCTCATGGCTGCTGGCTGTACTTCTGAGGTCACAGAAGCCTGAATGCCTCCTAGGCCAGTGGCAGTCTCATGGCTGCTGGCTGTGCTTGTGAGGTCACAGCAGCCTCAGTGCCTCATAGTTTAGTGTCCAGCGTCCCCTACTGGATATGCTTGTGAGGTCACAGCAGACTCAGTGCCTGATAGGTTATCTCCGGTGCCCCCTGCTGGCTGTGCTTGTGAGGTCACAGCAGCCTCAGTGTCTCCGTGGATAGTGCCATGCTCATGGCTGCTGGCTGTGCTTGTGACGTCACAGCAGCCTCAATTCCTCCTAGGTTAGTGTCCAGCGTCCCCTGCTGGCTGTGCTTGTGAGGTCACAGCAGACTCAGTGCCTCAAAAGTTAGTGTGCAGCGCCCCCTGCTGGCTGTGCTTGTGAGGTCATAGCAGCCTCAGTGCCTCTCAGGCCAGTATCAGGCTCATGGCTGCTGGCTGTGCTTGTGACGTCACAGCAGCCTCAGTGCCTCCTCTGCCAGTGCCTTGCTCATGGCTGCTGGCTGTGCTTGTGAGCTCACAGCAGCCTCAGTGCCTCCGATGCCAGTATCAGGCTCATGGCTGCTGGCTGTGTATGTGAGGTCACAGCAGCCTCAGTGCCTCATAGTTTAGAGTCCAGCGTCCCCTCCTGGCTATGATTGTGAGGTCACAGCAGCCTCAGTGCCTCCTAAATTAGTGAGCAGGGCCCGCTGCTGGCTGCGCTTGTGAGGTCACAGCAGCCTCAGTGCCTCTCAGGCCAGTGTCAGGCTCATGGCTGCTGGCTGTGCTTGTGAGGTCACAGCAGCCTCAGTGCCTCCTCTGCCAGTGTCAGGCTCATGGCTGCTGGCTGTGCTTGTGGGGTCAAGGCAAACCCAGTGCCTCCTAGGCCAGTATCAGGCTCATGGCTGGTGGCTGTGCTTGTGAGGTCACAGCAGCCTGAATGCCTCTTGGCCCAGTGTCAGTCCCATGGCTGCTGGCTGTCCTTGTGAGGTCACAGAAGCCTCAGTGCCTCCTCTGCCAGTGGCAGGCTCATGGCTGCTGGCTGTGCTTGTGAGGTCACAGCAGCCTCAGTGCCTCCCAGGCCAATATCAGGCTCATGGCTGCTGGCTGTGCTTGTGAGGTCACAGCAGCCTCAGTGCATCCTAGGCCCGTGGCAGTCTCATGGCTGCTGGCTGTGCTTGTGAGGTCACAGCAGACTCAGTGCCTGATACGTTTTCTCCAGTGCCCCCTGCTGGCTGTGTTGTGAGGTCACAGCAGCCTCAGTCCTCCTAGGCCAGTGTCAGGCTCATGGCTGCTGGCTGTGCTTGTGAGGTCACAGCAGCCTGAATGCCTCTGAGGCCAGTGGCAGTCTCATGGCTGCTGGCTGTGCTTGTGACGTCACAGCAGCCCCAGTGCCTCCTCTGCCAGTGTCAGCCTCATGGCTGCTGGCTGTGCTTCTGAGGTCACAGCAGCCTCAGTGTCTCCGTGGATAGTACCATGCTCATGGTTGCTGGCTGTGCTTGTGAGGTCACAGCAGACTCAGTGCCTCTCAGGCCAGTATCATGCTCATGGCTGCTGGCTGTGCTTGTGAGGTCACAGCAGCCTGAATGCCTCTGAGGCCAGTGGCAGGCTCATGGCTGCTGGCTGTGCTTGTGAGGTCACAGCAGCCTCAGTGCCTCATAGTTTAGAGTCCAGCGTCCCCTCCTGGCTGTGATTGTGAGGTCACAGCAGCCTCAGTGCCTCCTAAGTTAGTGTGCAGGGCCCCCTGCTGGCTGTGCTTGTGAGGTCACAGCAGCCTCAGTGCCTCTCAGGCCAGTATCATGCTCATGGCTGATGGCTGTGCTTGTGAGGTCACAGCAGCCTCAGTGCCTCCTCTGCCAGTGTCAGGCTCATGGCTGTTGGCTGTACTTCTGAGGTCACAGAAGCCTGAATGCATCCTAGGCCTGTGGCAGGCTCATGGCTGCTGACTGGGATTGTGAGGTCACAGCAGCCTCAGTGCCTCATATTTTAGTGTCCAGCATCCCCTACTGGCTGTGCTTGTGAGGTCACAGCAGCCTCGGAGCCTCTGAGGCCAGTGGCAGGCTCATGGCTGCTGGCTGTGCTTGTGAGGTCACAGCAGCCTCAGTGCCTCCTAGGTTAGTGTTCATCGCCCCCTGCTGGCTGTGCTTGTGAGGTCACAGCAGACTCAGTTCCTGATAGGTTTTCTCCAGTGCCCGCTGCTGGCTGTGCTTCTGAGGTCACAGCAGCCTCAGTGCCTCTCAGGCCAGTATCATGCTCATGGCTGCTGGCTGTGCTTGTGAGGTCACAGCAGACTCAGTGCCTCATACGTTAGTGTCCAGCGCCCCCTACTGGCTGTGTTTGTGAGGTCACAGCAGCCTCAGTGCCTCCCAGGCCAATATCAGGCTCATGGCTGCTGGCTGTGCTTGTGAGGTCACAGCAGCCTCAGTGCCTCCTAGGCCCTTGGCAGGCTCATGGCTGCTGGCTGTGCTTGTGACGTCACACCAGCCTCAGTGCCTCTGAGGCCAGTGGCAGTCTCATGGCTGCTGGCTGTGCTTGTGAGGTCACAGCAGCCTCAGTGCCTCCTCTGCCAGTGCCATGCTCATGGCTGCTGGCTGTGCTTTTCAGGTCACAGCAACCTCACTGCCTCTCAGGCCAGTATCAGGCTCATGGCTGCTGGCTGTGCTTGTGAGGTCACAGCAGCCTGAATGTCTCCTAGCCCAGTGTCAGGGTCATGGCTGCTGGCTGTGCTTGTGAGGTCACAGCAGCCTGAATGCCTCCTAGGCCAGTGGCAGGCTCATGCCTGCTGGCTGTGCTTGTGAGGTCACAGCAGCCTCAGTGCCTCATAGTTTAGTGTCCAGCGTCCCCTGCTGGCTCTGCTTGTGAGGTCACAGCAGCCTCAGTGACTCCTAAGTTAGTGTGCAGGGCCCCCTGCTGGCTGTGCTTGTGACATCACAGCAGCCTCAGTGCCTTCTCTGCCAGTGTCAGGCTCATGGCTGCTGGCTGTGCTTGTGAGGTCACAGCAGCCTCAGTGCCTCATAGTTTAGAGTCCAGCGTCCCCTCCTGGCTATGATTGTGAGGTCACAGCAGCCTCAGTGACTCCTAAGTTAGTGTGCAGGGCCCCCTGCTGGCTGTGCTTGTGAGGTCACAGCAGCCTCAGTGCCTCTCAGGCCAGTATCATGCTCATGGCTGATGGCTGTGCTTGTGAGGTCACAGCAGCCTCAGTGCCTCCTCTGCCAGTGTCAGGCTCATGGCTGTTGGCTGTACTTCTGAGGTCACAGAAGCCTGAATGCCTCCTAGGCCAGTGGCAGGCTCATGGCTGCTGGCTGGGATTGTGAGGTCACAGCAGCCTCAGTGCCTCATAGTTTAGTGTCCAGCATCCCCTACTGGCTGTGCTTGTGAGGTCACAGCAGCCTCGGAGCCTCTGAGGCCAGTGGCAGGCTCATGGCTGCTGGCTGTGCTTGTGACGTCACAGCAGCCTCAGTGCCTCCTAGGTTAGTGTCCATCGCCCCCTGCTGGCTGTGCTTGTGAGGTCACAGCAGACTCAGTTCCTGATAGGTTTTTTCCAGTGCCCCCTGCTGGCTGTGCTTCTGAGGTCACAGCAGCCTCAGTGCCTCCTCTGCCAGTGTCAGGCTCATGGCTGCTGGCTGTGCTTGTGGGGTCAAAGCAAACCCAGTGCCTCTCGGGCCAGTATCAGGCTCATGGCTGCTGGCTGTGCTTCTGAGGTCACAGCAGCCTCAGTGCCTCCTAGGTTGTGTCCTTCGCCCCCTGCTGGCTGTGCTTGTGAGGCCACAGCAGACTCAGTGCCTGATAGATTATCTCCAGTGCCCCCTGCTGGCTGTGCTTGTGAGGTCACAGCAGCCTCAGTGCCTCCTAGGCCAGTATCAGGCTCATGGCTGCTGGCTGTGCTTGTGAGGTCACAGAAGCCTCAGTGCCTCCTCTGCCAGTGGCAGGGTCATGGCTGCTGGCTATGATTGTGAGGTCACAGCAGCCTCAGTGTCTCCGTGGATAGTGCCATGCTCATGGCTGCTGGCTGTGCTTGTGACGTCACAGCAGCCTCAATTCCTCCTAGGTTAGTGTCCAGCGTCCCCTGCTGGCTGTGCTTCTGAGGTCAGAGCAGACTCAGTGCCTCAAAAGTTACTGTGCAGCGCCCCCTGCTGGCTGTGCTTGTGAGGTCATAGCAGCCTCAGTGCCTCTCAGGCCAGTATCAGGCTCATGGCTGCTGGCTGTGCTTGTGACGTCACAGCAGCCTCAGTGCCTCCTCTGCCATTGCCATGCTCCTGGCTGCTGGCTGTGTATGTGAGGTCAAAGCAGCCTCAGTGCCTCATAGTTTAGAGTCCAGCGTCCCCTCCTGGCTATGATTGTGAGGTCACAGCAGCCTCAGTGCCTCCTAAGTTAGTGTGCAGGGCCCGCTGCTGGCTGTGCTTGTGAGGTCACAGCAGCCTCAGTGCCTCCGAGGCCAGTATCAGGCTCATGGCTGCTGACTGTGCTTATGAGGTCACAGAAGCCTGAATGCCTCCTAGGCCAGTGGCAGGCTCATGGCTGCTGGCTGTGCTTGTGATGTCACAGCAGCCTCAGTGCCTCATAGTTTAGTGTCCAGCGTCCCCTGCTTGCTTTGCTTGTGAGGTCACAGCAGCCTCAGTGCCTCAAAAGTTAGTGTGCAGCGCCCCCTGCTGGCTGTGCTTGTGAGGTCACAGCAGCCTCAGTGCCTCTCAGGCCAGTATCAGGGTCACGGCTGCTGGCTGTGCTTGTGAGGTCACAGCAGCCTGAGTGCCTCCTAGACCAGTGTCAGGCTCATGGCTGCTGGCTGTGCTTCTGAGGTCACAGCAGACTCAGTGCCTCCGAGGCCAATAGCAGGCTCATGGCTGCTGGCTGTGCTTGTGAGGTCAGAGCAGCCTGAGTGCCCCCTAGGCCCGTGGCAGTCTCATGGCTGCTGGCTGTGCTTGTGAGGTCACAGAAGCCTCAGTGCCTCCTCTGCCAGTGGCAGGGTCATGGCTGCTGGCTATGATTGTGAGGTCACAGCAGCCTCAGTGTCTCCGTGGATAGTGCCATGCTCATGGCTGCTGGCTGTGCTTGTGAGGTCACAGCAGCCTCAAATCCTCCTAGGTTAGTGTCCAGCGTCCCCTGCTGGCTGTGCTTGTGAGGTCACAGCAGACTCAGTGCCTCAAAAGTTACTGTGCAACGCCCCCTGCTGGCTGTGCTTGTGAGGTCATAGCAGCCTCAGTGCCTCTCAGGCCAGTATCAGGCTCATGGCTGCTGGCTGTGCTTGTGACGTCACAGCAGCCTCAGTGCATCCTAGGCCAGTATCAGGCTCATGGCTGCTGGCTGTGCTTGTGAGGTCACAGCAGCCTCAGTGCCTCATAGTTTACTGTCTAGCGTTCTCTGCTGGCTGTGATTGTGAGGTCACAGCAGACTCAGTGCCTCAAAAGTTAGTGTCCAGCGCCCCCTGCTGGCTGTGCTTTTGAGGTCACAGCAGCCGCGGTGCCTCCTCTGCCAGTGTCAGGCTCATGGCTGCTGGCTGTGCTTGTGAGGTCACAGCAGCCTCAGTGCCTCATAGTTTAGTGTCCAGCGTCCCCTGTTGGCCCTGCTTGTGAGGTCACAGCAGCCTCAGTGCCTCTGAGGCCAGTGGCAGTCTCATGGCTGCTGGCTGTGCTTGTGAGGTAACAGAAGCCTCAGTGCCTCTGAGGCCAGTGGCAGTCTCATGGCTGATGGCTGTGCTTCTGAGGTCACAGCAGCCTCAGTGTCTCCGTGGATAGTGCCATGCTCATGGCTGCTGCCTGTGCTTGTGAGGTCACAGCAGCCTGAATGCCTCCTAGGTTAGTGTCCAGCACCCCCTGCTGGCTGTGCTTGTGAGGTCACAGCAGACTCAGTGCCTCAAAAGTTAGTGTGCAGCGTCCCCTGCTTGCTCTGCTTGTGAGGTCACAGCAGACTCAGTGCCTCTCAGGCTAGTATCAGGCTCATGGCTGCTGGCTGTGCTTGTGACGTCACAGCACCCTCAGTGCCTCCTCTGCCAGTGCCATGCTCATGGCTGCTGGCTGTGCTTGTGAGGTCACAGCAGCCTCAGTGCCTCCTCTGCCTGTGGCAGTCTCATGGCTCCTGGCTGTGCTTTTGAGGTCACAGCAGCCTCAGTGCCTCCTAGGTCAGTATCAGGCTCATGGCTGCTGGCTGTGCTTGTGAGGTCACAGCAGCCTCAGTGCCTCAAAGTTTAGTATCCAGCGTCCCCTGCTGGCTGTGGTTGTGAGGTCACAGCAGACTCAGTTCCTCAAAAGTTAGTGTGCAGCGCCCCCTGCTGGCTGTGGTTGTGAGGTCACAGCAGACTCAGTGCCTCAAAAGTTAGTGTGCAGCGCCGCCTGCTGGCTGTGCTTGTGAGGTCACAGCAGCCGCAGTGCCTCCTCTGCCAGTGTCAGGCTCATGGCTGCTGGCTGTGCTTGTGAGGTCACAGCAGCCTCAGTGCCTCCTCTGCCAGTGACAATGCCATGGCTGCTGGATGTGCTTCTGAGGTCACAGAAGCCTCAGTGCCTCCTCTGCCAGTGGCAGGCTCATAGCTGCTGGCTGTGCTTCTGAGGTCACAGTAGCCTCAGTGCCTCATAGTTTAGTGTCCAGCGTCCCCTGCTTGCTCTAGTTGTGAGGTCTCAACAGACTCAGCGCCTCAAAAGTTAGTGTCCAGCCACCCCTGCTGGCTGTGCTTGTGAGGTCACAGCAGCCTCAGTGCCTCCTCTGCCAGTGCCATGCTCATGGCTGCTGGCTCTGCTTGTGAGGTCACAGCAGCCTCAGTGCCTCCTAGTTTAGTGTGCAGCGCCCCCTGCTGGCTGTGCTTGTGAGGTCACAGCAGCCTCAGTGCCTCTCAGGCCAGTATCAGGCTCACGGCTGCTGGCTGTGCTTCTGACGTCACAGCAGCCTCAGTGCCTCCTAGGACAGTGTCAGGTTCATGGTTGCTGGCTGTGCTTGTGAGGTCACAGCAGCCTGAGTGCCTCCTAGACCAGTGTCAGGCTCATGGCTGCTGGCTGTGCTTGTGAGGTCACAGAAGCCTGAATGCCTCTGAGGCCAGTGGCAGGCTCATGGCTGCTGGCTGTCATTGTGAAGTCACAGCAGCCCCAGTGCCTCCTCTGCCAGTGTCAGCCTCATGGCTGCTGGCTGTGCTTCTGAGGTCACAGCAGCCTCAGTGTCTCCGTGGATAGTACCATGCTCATGGCTGCTGGCTGTGCTTGTGAGGTCACAGCAGCCTCAGTGCCTCTGAGGCCAGTATCATGCCTATGGCTGCTGGCTGTGCTTGTGAGGTCACAGCAGCCTCAGTGCCTTCTCTGCCAGTGTCAGGCTCATGGCTGCTGGCTGTGCTTGTGAGGTCACAGCAGCCTCAGTGCCTCATAGTTTAGAGTCCAGCGTCCCCTCCTCGCTATGATTGTGAGGTCACAGCAGCCTCAGTGACTCCTAAGTTAGTGTGCAGGGCCCCCTGCTGGCTGTGCTTGTGAGGTCACAGCAGCCTCAGTGCCTCTCAGGCCAGTATCATGCTCATGGCTGATGGCTGTGCTTGTGAGGTCACAGCAGCCTCAGTGCCTCCTCTGCCAGTGTCAGGCTCATGGCTGTTGGCTGTACTTCTGAGGTCACAGAAGCCTGAATGCATCCTAGGCCAGTGGCAGGCTCATGGCTGCTGGCTGGGATTGTGAGGTCACAGCAGCCTCAGTGCCTCATAGTTTAGTGTCCAGCATCCCCTACTGGCTGTGCTTGTGAGGTCACAGCAGCCTCGGAGCCTCTGAGGCCAGTGGCAGGCTCATGGCTGCTGGCTGTGCTTGTGACGTCACAGCAGCCTCAGTGCCTCCTTGGTTAGTGTCCATCGCCCCCTGCTGGCTGTGCTTGTGAGGTCACAGCAGACTCAGTTCCTGATAGGTTTTCTCCAGTGCCCCCTGCTGGCTGTGCTTCTGAGGTCACAGCAGCCTCAGTGCCTCCTCTGCCAGTGTCAGGCTCATGGCTGCTGGCTGTGCTTCTGAGGTCACAGCAGCCTGAATGCCTCCTAGACCAGTGCCAGGGTCATGGATGCTGCCTGTCTTTCTGAGGTCACAGAAGCCTGAATGCCTCCTAGGCCAGTGGCAGGCTCTTGGCTGCTGGCTGTGCTTGTGAGGTCACAGCAGCCTCAGAGCCTCTGAGGCCAGTGGGAGGCTCATGGCTGCTGGCTGTGCTTCTGAGGTCACAGCAGCCTCAGCACCTCCTAGGTTAGTGTCCATCGCCCCCTGCTGGCTGTGCTTCTGAGATCACAGCAGACTCAGTGCCTGATAGGTTATCTCCACTGCCCTCTGCTGGCTGTGCTTGTGACCTCTCAGCAGCCTCAGTGCCTCCTCTGCCAGTGTCAGGCTCATGGCTGCTGGCTGTGCTTGTGAGGTCACAGCAGCCAGAATGCCTCCTAGACCAGTGCCAGGGTCATGGATGCTGGCTGTCTTTCTCAGGTCACAGAAGCCTGAATGCCTCCTAGGCCCGTGGCAGGCTCTTGGCTGCTGGCTGTGCTTGTGAGGTCACAGCAGCCTCAGAGCCTCTGAGGCCAGTGGCAGGCTCATGGCTGCTGGCTGTGCTTGTGAGGTCACAGCAGCCTCAGTGCCTCATAGTTTAGTGTCCAGCGTCCCCTACTGGCTGTGCTTGTGAGGTAACAGCAGCCTCAGTGTCTCCGTGGATAGTGCCTTGCTCATGGCTGCTGGCTGTGCTTTTCAGGTCACAGCAACCTCAGTGCCTCTCAGGCCAGTATCAGGCTCATGGCTGCTGGCTGTGCTTGTGAGGTCACAGCAGCCTGAATGCCTCCTAGGCCAGTGTCAGGCTCATGGCTGCTGGCTGTGCTTGTGAGGTCACAGCAGCCTCAGTGCCTCATAGTTTAGTGTCCAGCGTCCCCTGCTGGCTCTGCTTGTGAGGTCACAGCAGCCTGAGTGCCTCCTCTGCCAGTGGCAGTCTCATGGCTGCTGGCTGTGCTTGTGAGGTCACAGCAGCCTCAGAGCCTCCTAGGCCAGTGGCAGGCTCATGGCTGCTGGCTGTGCTTGTGAGGTCACAGCAGCCTCAGTGTCTCATAGTTTAGTGTCCAGCGTCCCCTGCTGGCTCTGCTTGTGAGGTCACAGCAGCCTCAGTGCCTCTCAGGCCAGTATCATGCTCATGGCTGCTGGCTGTGCTTGTGAGGTCACAGCAGACTCAGTGCCTCATACGTTAGTGTCCAGCGCCCCCTACTGGCTGTGTTTGTGAGGTCACAGCAGCCTCAGTGCCTCCCAGGCCAATATCAGGCTCATGGCTGCTGGCTGTGCTTGTGAGGTCACAGCAGCCTCAGTGCCTCCTAGGCCCTTGGCAGGCTCATGGCTGCTGGCTGTGCTTGTGACGTCACACCAGCCTCAGTGCCTCTGAGGCCAGTGGCAGTCTCATGGCTGCTGGCTGTGCTTGTGAGGTCACAGCAGCCTCAGTGCCTCCTCTGCCAGTGCCATGCTCATGGCTGCTGGCTGTGCTTTTCAGGTCACAGCAACCTCACTGCCTCTCAGGCCAGTATCAGGCTCATGGCTGCTGGCTGTGCTTGTGAGGTCACAGCAGCCTGAATGTCTCCTAGCCCAGTGTCAGGGTCATGGCTGCTGGCTGTGCTTGTGAGGTCACAGCAGCCTGAATGCCTCCTAGGCCAGTGGCAGGCTCATGCCTGCTGGCTGTGCTTGTGAGGTCACAGCAGCCTCAGTGCCTCATAGTTTAGTGTCCAGCGTCCCCTGCTGGCTCTGCTTGTGAGGTCACAGCAGCCTCAGTGACTCCTAAGTTAGTGTGCAGGGCCCCCTGCTGGCTGTGCTTGTGACATCACAGCAGCCTCAGTGCCTTCTCTGCCAGTGTCAGGCTCATGGCTGCTGGCTGTGCTTGTGAGGTCACAGCAGCCTCAGTGCCTCATAGTTTAGAGTCCAGCGTCCCCTCCTGGCTATGATTGTGAGGTCACAGCAGCCTCAGTGACTCCTAAGTTAGTGTGCAGGGCCCCCTGCTGGCTGTGCTTGTGAGGTCACAGCAGCCTCAGTGCCTCTCAGGCCAGTATCATGCTCATGGCTGATGGCTGTGCTTGTGAGGTCACAGCAGCCTCAGTGCCTCCTCTGCCAGTGTCAGGCTCATGGCTGTTGGCTGTACTTCTGAGGTCACAGAAGCCTGAATGCCTCCTAGGCCAGTGGCAGGCTCATGGCTGCTGGCTGGGATTGTGAGGTCACAGCAGCCTCAGTGCCTCATAGTTTAGTGTCCAGCATCCCCTACTGGCTGTGCTTGTGAGGTCACAGCAGCCTCGGAGCCTCTGAGGCCAGTGGCAGGCTCATGGCTGCTGGCTGTGCTTGTGACGTCACAGCAGCCTCAGTGCCTCCTAGGTTAGTGTCCATCGCCCCCTGCTGGCTGTGCTTGTGAGGTCACAGCAGACTCAGTTCCTGATAGGTTTTTTCCAGTGCCCCCTGCTGGCTGTGCTTCTGAGGTCACAGCAGCCTCAGTGCCTCCTCTGCCAGTGTCAGGCTCATGGCTGCTGGCTGTGCTTGTGGGGTCAAAGCAAACCCAGTGCCTCTCGGGCCAGTATCAGGCTCATGGCTGCTGGCTGTGCTTCTGAGGTCACAGCAGCCTCAGTGCCTCCTAGGTTGTGTCCTTCGCCCCCTGCTGGCTGTGCTTGTGAGGCCACAGCAGACTCAGTGCCTGATAGATTATCTCCAGTGCCCCCTGCTGGCTGTGCTTGTGAGGTCACAGCAGCCTCAGTGCCTCCTAGGCCAGTATCAGGCTCATGGCTGCTGGCTGTGCTTGTGAGGTCACAGAAGCCTCAGTGCCTCCTCTGCCAGTGGCAGGGTCATGGCTGCTGGCTATGATTGTGAGGTCACAGCAGCCTCAGTGTCTCCGTGGATAGTGCCATGCTCATGGCTGCTGGCTGTGCTTGTGACGTCACAGCAGCCTCAATTCCTCCTAGGTTAGTGTCCAGCGTCCCCTGCTGGCTGTGCTTCTGAGGTCAGAGCAGACTCAGTGCCTCAAAAGTTACTGTGCAGCGCCCCCTGCTGGCTGTGCTTGTGAGGTCATAGCAGCCTCAGTGCCTCTCAGGCCAGTATCAGGCTCATGGCTGCTGGCTGTGCTTGTGACGTCACAGCAGCCTCAGTGCCTCCTCTGCCATTGCCATGCTCCTGGCTGCTGGCTGTGTATGTGAGGTCAAAGCAGCCTCAGTGCCTCATAGTTTAGAGTCCAGCGTCCCCTCCTGGCTATGATTGTGAGGTCACAGCAGCCTCAGTGCCTCCTAAGTTAGTGTGCAGGGCCCGCTGCTGGCTGTGCTTGTGAGGTCACAGCAGCCTCAGTGCCTCCGAGGCCAGTATCAGGCTCATGGCTGCTGACTGTGCTTATGAGGTCACAGAAGCCTGAATGCCTCCTAGGCCAGTGGCAGGCTCATGGCTGCTGGCTGTGCTTGTGATGTCACAGCAGCCTCAGTGCCTCATAGTTTAGTGTCCAGCGTCCCCTGCTTGCTTTGCTTGTGAGGTCACAGCAGCCTCAGTGCCTCAAAAGTTAGTGTGCAGCGCCCCCTGCTGGCTGTGCTTGTGAGGTCACAGCAGCCTCAGTGCCTCTCAGGCCAGTATCAGGGTCACGGCTGCTGGCTGTGCTTGTGAGGTCACAGCAGCCTGAGTGCCTCCTAGACCAGTGTCAGGCTCATGGCTGCTGGCTGTGCTTCTGAGGTCACAGCAGACTCAGTGCCTCCGAGGCCAATAGCAGGCTCATGGCTGCTGGCTGTGCTTGTGAGGTCAGAGCAGCCTGAGTGCCCCCTAGGCCCGTGGCAGTCTCATGGCTGCTGGCTGTGCTTGTGAGGTCACAGAAGCCTCAGTGCCTCCTCTGCCAGTGGCAGGGTCATGGCTGCTGGCTATGATTGTGAGGTCACAGCAGCCTCAGTGTCTCCGTGGATAGTGCCATGCTCATGGCTGCTGGCTGTGCTTGTGAGGTCACAGCAGCCTCAAATCCTCCTAGGTTAGTGTCCAGCGTCCCCTGCTGGCTGTGCTTGTGAGGTCACAGCAGACTCAGTGCCTCAAAAGTTACTGTGCAACGCCCCCTGCTGGCTGTGCTTGTGAGGTCATAGCAGCCTCAGTGCCTCTCAGGCCAGTATCAGGCTCATGGCTGCTGGCTGTGCTTGTGACGTCACAGCAGCCTCAGTGCATCCTAGGCCAGTATCAGGCTCATGGCTGCTGGCTGTGCTTGTGAGGTCACAGCAGCCTCAGTGCCTCATAGTTTACTGTCTAGCGTTCTCTGCTGGCTGTGATTGTGAGGTCACAGCAGACTCAGTGCCTCAAAAGTTAGTGTCCAGCGCCCCCTGCTGGCTGTGCTTTTGAGGTCACAGCAGCCGCGGTGCCTCCTCTGCCAGTGTCAGGCTCATGGCTGCTGGCTGTGCTTGTGAGGTCACAGCAGCCTCAGTGCCTCATAGTTTAGTGTCCAGCGTCCCCTGTTGGCCCTGCTTGTGAGGTCACAGCAGCCTCAGTGCCTCTGAGGCCAGTGGCAGTCTCATGGCTGCTGGCTGTGCTTGTGAGGTAACAGAAGCCTCAGTGCCTCTGAGGCCAGTGGCAGTCTCATGGCTGATGGCTGTGCTTCTGAGGTCACAGCAGCCTCAGTGTCTCCGTGGATAGTGCCATGCTCATGGCTGCTGCCTGTGCTTGTGAGGTCACAGCAGCCTGAATGCCTCCTAGGTTAGTGTCCAGCACCCCCTGCTGGCTGTGCTTGTGAGGTCACAGCAGACTCAGTGCCTCAAAAGTTAGTGTGCAGCGTCCCCTGCTTGCTCTGCTTGTGAGGTCACAGCAGACTCAGTGCCTCTCAGGCTAGTATCAGGCTCATGGCTGCTGGCTGTGCTTGTGACGTCACAGCACCCTCAGTGCCTCCTCTGCCAGTGCCATGCTCATGGCTGCTGGCTGTGCTTGTGAGGTCACAGCAGCCTCAGTGCCTCCTCTGCCTGTGGCAGTCTCATGGCTCCTGGCTGTGCTTTTGAGGTCACAGCAGCCTCAGTGCCTCCTAGGTCAGTATCAGGCTCATGGCTGCTGGCTGTGCTTGTGAGGTCACAGCAGCCTCAGTGCCTCAAAGTTTAGTATCCAGCGTCCCCTGCTGGCTGTGGTTGTGAGGTCACAGCAGACTCAGTTCCTCAAAAGTTAGTGTGCAGCGCCCCCTGCTGGCTGTGGTTGTGAGGTCACAGCAGACTCAGTGCCTCAAAAGTTAGTGTGCAGCGCCGCCTGCTGGCTGTGCTTGTGAGGTCACAGCAGCCGCAGTGCCTCCTCTGCCAGTGTCAGGCTCATGGCTGCTGGCTGTGCTTGTGAGGTCACAGCAGCCTCAGTGCCTCCTCTGCCAGTGACAATGCCATGGCTGCTGGATGTGCTTCTGAGGTCACAGAAGCCTCAGTGCCTCCTCTGCCAGTGGCAGGCTCATAGCTGCTGGCTGTGCTTCTGAGGTCACAGTAGCCTCAGTGCCTCATAGTTTAGTGTCCAGCGTCCCCTGCTTGCTCTAGTTGTGAGGTCTCAACAGACTCAGCGCCTCAAAAGTTAGTGTCCAGCCACCCCTGCTGGCTGTGCTTGTGAGGTCACAGCAGCCTCAGTGCCTCCTCTGCCAGTGCCATGCTCATGGCTGCTGGCTCTGCTTGTGAGGTCACAGCAGCCTCAGTGCCTCCTAGTTTAGTGTGCAGCGCCCCCTGCTGGCTGTGCTTGTGAGGTCACAGCAGCCTCAGTGCCTCTCAGGCCAGTATCAGGCTCACGGCTGCTGGCTGTGCTTCTGACGTCACAGCAGCCTCAGTGCCTCCTAGGACAGTGTCAGGTTCATGGTTGCTGGCTGTGCTTGTGAGGTCACAGCAGCCTGAGTGCCTCCTAGACCAGTGTCAGGCTCATGGCTGCTGGCTGTGCTTGTGAGGTCACAGAAGCCTGAATGCCTCTGAGGCCAGTGGCAGGCTCATGGCTGCTGGCTGTCATTGTGAAGTCACAGCAGCCCCAGTGCCTCCTCTGCCAGTGTCAGCCTCATGGCTGCTGGCTGTGCTTCTGAGGTCACAGCAGCCTCAGTGTCTCCGTGGATAGTACCATGCTCATGGCTGCTGGCTGTGCTTGTGAGGTCACAGCAGCCTCAGTGCCTCTGAGGCCAGTATCATGCCTATGGCTGCTGGCTGTGCTTGTGAGGTCACAGCAGCCTCAGTGCCTTCTCTGCCAGTGTCAGGCTCATGGCTGCTGGCTGTGCTTGTGAGGTCACAGCAGCCTCAGTGCCTCATAGTTTAGAGTCCAGCGTCCCCTCCTCGCTATGATTGTGAGGTCACAGCAGCCTCAGTGACTCCTAAGTTAGTGTGCAGGGCCCCCTGCTGGCTGTGCTTGTGAGGTCACAGCAGCCTCAGTGCCTCTCAGGCCAGTATCATGCTCATGGCTGATGGCTGTGCTTGTGAGGTCACAGCAGCCTCAGTGCCTCCTCTGCCAGTGTCAGGCTCATGGCTGTTGGCTGTACTTCTGAGGTCACAGAAGCCTGAATGCATCCTAGGCCAGTGGCAGGCTCATGGCTGCTGGCTGGGATTGTGAGGTCACAGCAGCCTCAGTGCCTCATAGTTTAGTGTCCAGCATCCCCTACTGGCTGTGCTTGTGAGGTCACAGCAGCCTCGGAGCCTCTGAGGCCAGTGGCAGGCTCATGGCTGCTGGCTGTGCTTGTGACGTCACAGCAGCCTCAGTGCCTCCTTGGTTAGTGTCCATCGCCCCCTGCTGGCTGTGCTTGTGAGGTCACAGCAGACTCAGTTCCTGATAGGTTTTCTCCAGTGCCCCCTGCTGGCTGTGCTTCTGAGGTCACAGCAGCCTCAGTGCCTCCTCTGCCAGTGTCAGGCTCATGGCTGCTGGCTGTGCTTCTGAGGTCACAGCAGCCTGAATGCCTCCTAGACCAGTGCCAGGGTCATGGATGCTGCCTGTCTTTCTGAGGTCACAGAAGCCTGAATGCCTCCTAGGCCAGTGGCAGGCTCTTGGCTGCTGGCTGTGCTTGTGAGGTCACAGCAGCCTCAGAGCCTCTGAGGCCAGTGGGAGGCTCATGGCTGCTGGCTGTGCTTCTGAGGTCACAGCAGCCTCAGCACCTCCTAGGTTAGTGTCCATCGCCCCCTGCTGGCTGTGCTTCTGAGATCACAGCAGACTCAGTGCCTGATAGGTTATCTCCACTGCCCTCTGCTGGCTGTGCTTGTGACCTCTCAGCAGCCTCAGTGCCTCCTCTGCCAGTGTCAGGCTCATGGCTGCTGGCTGTGCTTGTGAGGTCACAGCAGCCAGAATGCCTCCTAGACCAGTGCCAGGGTCATGGATGCTGGCTGTCTTTCTCAGGTCACAGAAGCCTGAATGCCTCCTAGGCCCGTGGCAGGCTCTTGGCTGCTGGCTGTGCTTGTGAGGTCACAGCAGCCTCAGAGCCTCTGAGGCCAGTGGCAGGCTCATGGCTGCTGGCTGTGCTTGTGAGGTCACAGCAGCCTCAGTGCCTCATAGTTTAGTGTCCAGCGTCCCCTACTGGCTGTGCTTGTGAGGTAACAGCAGCCTCAGTGTCTCCGTGGATAGTGCCTTGCTCATGGCTGCTGGCTGTGCTTTTCAGGTCACAGCAACCTCAGTGCCTCTCAGGCCAGTATCAGGCTCATGGCTGCTGGCTGTGCTTGTGAGGTCACAGCAGCCTGAATGCCTCCTAGGCCAGTGTCAGGCTCATGGCTGCTGGCTGTGCTTGTGAGGTCACAGCAGCCTCAGTGCCTCATAGTTTAGTGTCCAGCGTCCCCTGCTGGCTCTGCTTGTGAGGTCACAGCAGCCTGAGTGCCTCCTCTGCCAGTGGCAGTCTCATGGCTGCTGGCTGTGCTTGTGAGGTCACAGCAGCCTCAGAGCCTCCTAGGCCAGTGGCAGGCTCATGGCTGCTGGCTGTGCTTGTGAGGTCACAGCAGCCTCAGTGTCTCATAGTTTAGTGTCCAGCGTCCCCTGCTGGCTCTGCTTGTGAGGTCACAGCAGCCTCAGTGCCCCCTAGGCCCGTGGCAGGCTCATGGCTGCTGGCTGTGCTTGTGACGTCACAGCAGCCTCAGTGCCTCCTCTGCCAGTGGCAGTCTCATGGCTGCTGGCTGTGTTTTAGAGGTCACGGAAGCCTCAGTGCCTCCTCTGCCAGTGGCAGTGTCATGGCTGCTGGCTGTGTTTGTGAGATCACAGCAGACTCAGTGCCTCTCAGGGCAGTATTAGGCTCATGGCTGCTGGCTGTGCTTGTGAGCTCACAGCAGCCCGAATGCCTCCTAGCCCAATGTCAGGGTCATGGCTGCTGGCTGTGCTTCTGAGGTCACAGAAACCTGAATGCCTCTGAGGCCAGTGGAAATCTCATGGCTGCCGGCTGTGCTTGTGAAGTCACAGCAGCCTCAGTGCCTCCTAGGTTAGTGTCCATCGCCCCCTACTGCCTGTGCTTGTGAGGTCACAGCAGCCTCAGTCCCTCCTAGGTTAGTGTCCATCGCCCCCTACTGGCTGTGCTTGTGAGGTCACAGCAGACTCAGTGCCTGATAAGTTATCTCCAGTGCCCCCTGCTGGCTGTGTTTTTCATGTCACAGAAGCCTCAGTGCCTCCTCTGCCAGTGTCAGGCTCATGGCTGCTGGCTGTGCTTGTGGGGTCAAAGCAAACCCAGTGCCTCTCGGGCCAGTATCAGGCTCATGGCTGCTGGCTGTGCTTGTGAGGTCACAGCAGCCTGAATGCCTCTGAGGCCAGTGGCAGGCTCATGGCTGCTGGCTGTGCTTGTGAGGTCACAGCAGCCTCAGTGCCTCATAGTTTAGAGTCCAGCGTCCCCTCCTGGCTATGATTGTGAGGTCACAGCAGCCTCAGTGCCTCCTAAGTTAGTGTGCAGGGCCCCCTGCTGGCTGTGCTTGTGAGGTCACAGCAGCCTCAGTGCCTCTCAGGCCAGTATCATGCTCATGGCTGATGGCTGTGCTTGTGAGGTCACAGCAGCCTCAGTGCCTCCTCTGCCAGTGTCAGGCTCATGGCTGTTGGCTGTACTTCTGAGGTCACAGAAGCCTGAGTGCCCCGTAGGCCCGTGGCAGTCTCATGGTTGCTGGCTGTGCTTGTGAGGTCACAGAAGCCTCAGTGCCTCCTCTGCCAGTGGCAGGGTCATGGCTGCTGGCTATGACTGTGAGGTCACAGCAGCCTCAGTGTCTCCGTGGATAGTGCCATGCTCATGGCTGCTGGCTGTGCTTGTGACGTCACAGCAGCCTCAATTCCTCCTAGGTTAGTGTCCAGCGTCCCCTGCTGGCTGTGCTTCTGAGGTCACAGCAGACTCAGTGCCTCAAAAGTTACTGTGCAGCGCCCCCTGCTGGCTGTGCTTTTGAGGTCACAGCAGCCGCGGTGCCTCCTCTGCCAGTGTCAGGCTCATGGCTGCTGGCTGTGCTTGTGAGGTCACAGCAGCCTCAGTGCCTCATAGTTTAGTGTCCAGCGTCCCCTGTTGGCCCTGCTTGTGAGGTCACAGCAGCCTCAGTGCCTCTGAGGCCAGTGGCAGTCTCATGGCTGCTGGCTGTGCTTGTGAGGTAACCGAAGCCTCAGTGCCTCTGAGGCCAGTGGCAGTCTCATGGCTGATGGCTGTGCTTCTGAGGTCACAGCAGCCTCAGTGTCTCCGTGGATAGTGCCATGCTCATGGCTGCTGCCTGTGCTTGTGAGGTCACAGCAGCCTGAATGCCTCCTAGGTTAGTGTCCAGCACCCCCTGCTGGCTGTGCTTGTGAGGTCACAGCAGACTCAGTGCCTCAAAAGTTAGTGTGCAGCGCCCCCTGCTGGCTGTGCTTGTGAGGTCACAGCAGACTCAGTGCCTCTCAGGCTAGTATCAGGCTCATGGCTGCTGGCTGTGCTTGTGACGTCACAGCACCCTCAGTGCCTCCTCTGCCAGTGCCATGCTCATGGCTGCTGGCTGTGCTTGTGAGGTCACAGCAGCCTCAGTGCCTCCTCTGCCTGTGGCAGTCTCATGGCTCCTGGCTGTGCTTTTGAGGTCACAGCAGCCTCAGTGCCTCCCAGGTCAGTATCAGGCTCATGGCTGCTGGCTGTGCTTGTGAGGTCACAGCAGCCTCAGTGCCTCAAAGTTTAGTATCCAGCGTCCCCTGCTGGCTGTGGTTGTGAGGTCACAGCAGACTCAGTTCCTCAAAAGTTAGTGTGCAGCGCCCCCTGCTGGCTGTGGTTGTGAGGTCACAGGAGACTCAGTGCCTCAAAAGTTAGTGTGCAGCGCCCCCTGCTGGCTGTGCTTGTGAGGTCACAGCAGCCGCAGTGCCTCCTCTGCCAGTGTCAGGCTCATGGCTGCTGGCTGTGCTTGTGAGGTCACAGCAGCCTCAGTGCCTCCTCTGCCAGTGACAATGCCATGGCTGCTGGATGTGCTTGTGAGGTCACAGAAGCCTCAGTGCCTCCTCTGCCAGTGGCAGGCTCATAGCTGCTGGCTGTGCTTCTGAGGTCACAGTAGCCTCAGTGCCTCATAGTTTAGTGTCCAGCGTCCCCTGCTGGCTCTAGTTGTGAGGTCTCAACAGACTCAGTGCCTCAAAAGTTAGTGTCCAGCCACCCCTGTTGGCTGTGCTTGTGAGGTCACAGCAGCCTCAGTGCCTCCTCTGCCAGTGCCATGCTCATGGCTGCTGGCTCTGCTTGTGAGGTCACAGCAGCCTCAGTGCCTCCTAGTTTAGTGTGCAGCGCCCCCTGCTGGCTGTGCTTGTGAGGTCACAGCAGCCTCAGTGCCTCTCAGGCCAGTATCAGGCTCATGGCTGCTGGCTGTGCTTCTGACGTCACAGCAGCCTCAGTGACTCCTAGGCCAGTGTCAGGTTCATGGTTGCTGGCTGTGCTTGTGAGGTCACAGCAGCCTGAGTGCCTCCTAGACCAGTGTCAGCCTCATGGCTGCTGGCTGTGCTTGTGAGGTCACAGAAGCCTGAATGCCTCTGAGGCCAGTGGCAGGCTCATGGCTGCTGGCTGTCATTGTGAAGTCACAGCAGCCCCAGTGCCTCCTCTGCCAGTGTCAGCCTCATGGCTGCTGGCTGTGCTTCTGAGGTCACAGCAGCCTCAGTGTCTCCGTGGATAGTACCATGCTCATGGCTGCTGGCTGTGCTTGTGAGGTCACAGCAGCCTCAGTGCCTCTGAGGCCAGTATCATGCCTATGGCTGCTGGCTGTGCTTGTGAGGTCACAGCAGCCTCAGTGCCTTCTCTGCCAGTGGCAGGCTCATGGCTGCTGGCTGTGCTTGTGAGGTCACAGCAGCCTCAGTGCCTCATAGTTTAGAGTCCAGCGTCCCCTCCTCGCTATGATTGTGAGGTCACAGCAGCCTCAGTGACTCCTAAGTTAGTGTGCAGGGCCCCCTGCTGGCTGTGCTTGTGAGGTCACAGCAGCCTCAGTGCCTCTCAGGCCAGTATCATGCTCATGGCTGATGGCTGTGCTTGTGAGGTCACAGCAGCCTCAGTGCCTCCTCTGCCAGTGTCAGGCTCATGGCTGTTGGCTGTACTTCTGAGGTCACAGAAGCCTGAATGCATCCTAGGCCTGTGGCAGGCTCATGGCTGCTGGCTGGGATTGTGAGGTCACAGCAGCCTCAGTGCCTCATAGTTTAGTGTCCAGCATCCCCTACTGGCTGTGCTTGTGAGGTCACAGCAGCCTCGGAGCCTCTGAGGCCAGTGGCAGGCTCATGGCTGCTGGCTGTGCTTGTGACGTCACAGCAGCCTCAGTGCCTCCTTGGTTAGTGTCCATCGCCCCCTGCTGGCTGTGCTTGTGAGGTCACAGCAGACTCAGTTCCTGATAGGTTTTCTCCAGTGCCCCCTGCTGGCTGTGCTTCTGAGGTCACAGCAGCCTCAGTGCCTCCTCTGCCAGTGTCAGGCTCATGGCTGCTGGCTGTGCTTCTGAGGTCACAGCAGCCTGAATGCCTCCTAGACCAGTGCCAGGGTCATGGATGCTGCCTGTCTTTCTGAGGTCACAGAAGCCTGAATGCCTCCTAGGCCAGTGGCAGGCTCTTGGCTGCTGGCTGTGCTTGTGAGGTCACAGCAGCCTCAGAGCCTCTGAGGCCAGTGGGAGGCTCATGGCTGCTGGCTGTGCTTCTGAGGTCACAGCAGCCTCAGCACCTCCTAGGTTAGTGTCCATCGCCCCCTGCTGGCTGTGCTTCTGAGATCACAGCAGACTCAGTGCCTGATAGGTTATCTCCACTGCCCTCTGCTGGCTGTGCTTGTGACCTCTCAGCAGCCTCAGTGCCTCCTCTGCCAGTGTCAGGCTCATGGCTGCTGGCTGTGCTTGTGAGGTCACAGCAGCCAGAATGCCTCCTAGACCAGTGCCAGGGTCATGGATGCTGGCTGTCTTTCTCAGGTCACAGAAGCCTGAATGCCTCCTAGGCCCGTGGCAGGCTCTTGGCTGCTGGCTGTGCTTGTGAGGTCACAGCAGCCTCAGAGCCTCTGAGGCCAGTGGCAGGCTCATGGCTGCTGGCTGTGCTTGTGAGGTCACAGCAGCCTCAGTGCCTCATAGTTTAGTGTCCAGCGTCCCCTACTGGCTGTGCTTGTGAGGTAACAGCAGCCTCAGTGTCTCCGTGGATAGTGCCTTGCTCATGGCTGCTGGCTGTGCTTTTCAGGTCACAGCAACCTCAGTGCCTCTCAGGCCAGTATCAGGCTCATGGCTGCTGGCTGTGCTTGTGAGGTCACAGCAGCCTGAATGCCTCCTAGGCCAGTGTCAGGCTCATGGCTGCTGGCTGTGCTTGTGAGGTCACAGCAGCCTCAGTGCCTCATAGTTTAGTGTCCAGCGTCCCCTGCTGGCTCTGCTTGTGAGGTCACAGCAGCCTGAGTGCCTCCTCTGCCAGTGGCAGTCTCATGGCTGCTGGCTGTGCTTGTGACGTCACAGCAGCCTCAGAGCCTCCTAGGCCAGTGGCAGGCTCATGGCTGCTGGCTGTGCTTGTGAGGTCACAGCAGCCTCAGTGTCTCATAGTTTAGTGTCCAGCGTCCCCTGCTGGCTCTGCTTGTGAGGTCACAGCAGCCTCAGTGCCCCCTAGGCCCGTGGCAGGCTCATGGCTGCTGGCTGTGCTTGTGACGTCACAGCAGCCTCAGTGCCTCCTCTGCCAGTGGCAGTCTCATGGCTGCTGGCTGTGTTTTAGAGGTCACGGAAGCCTCAGTGCCTCCTCTGCCAGTGGCAGTGTCATGGCTGCTGGCTGTGTTTGTGAGATCACAGCAGACTCAGTGCCTCTCAGGGCAGTATTAGGCTCATGGCTGCTGGCTGTGCTTGTGAGCTCACAGCAGCCCGAATGCCTCCTAGCCCAATGTCAGGGTCATGGCTGCTGGCTGTGCTTCTGAGGTCACAGAAACCTGAATGCCTCTGAGGCCAGTGGAAATCTCATGGCTGCCGGCTGTGCTTGTGAAGTCACAGCAGCCTCAGTGCCTCCTAGGTTAGTGTCCATCGCCCCCTACTGCCTGTGCTTGTGAGGTCACAGCAGCCTCAGTCCCTCCTAGGTTAGTGTCCATCGCCCCCTACTGGCTGTGCTTGTGAGGTCACAGCAGACTCAGTGCCTGATAAGTTATCTCCAGTGCCCCCTGCTGGCTGTGTTTTTCATGTCACAGAAGCCTCAGTGCCTCCTCTGCCAGTGTCAGGCTCATGGCTGCTGGCTGTGCTTGTGGGGTCAAAGCAAACCCAGTGCCTCTCGGGCCAGTATCAGGCTCATGGCTGCTGGCTGTGCTTGTGAGGTCACAGCAGCCTGAATGCCTCTGAGGCCAGTGGCAGGCTCATGGCTGCTGGCTGTGCTTGTGAGGTCACAGCAGCCTCAGTGCCTCATAGTTTAGAGTCCAGCGTCCCCTCCTGGCTATGATTGTGAGGTCACAGCAGCCTCAGTGCCTCCTAAGTTAGTGTGCAGGGCCCCCTGCTGGCTGTGCTTGTGAGGTCACAGCAGCCTCAGTGCCTCTCAGGCCAGTATCATGCTCATGGCTGATGGCTGTGCTTGTGAGGTCACAGCAGCCTCAGTGCCTCCTCTGCCAGTGTCAGGCTCATGGCTGTTGGCTGTACTTCTGAGGTCACAGAAGCCTGAGTGCCCCGTAGGCCCGTGGCAGTCTCATGGTTGCTGGCTGTGCTTGTGAGGTCACAGAAGCCTCAGTGCCTCCTCTGCCAGTGGCAGGGTCATGGCTGCTGGCTATGACTGTGAGGTCACAGCAGCCTCAGTGTCTCCGTGGATAGTGCCATGCTCATGGCTGCTGGCTGTGCTTGTGACGTCACAGCAGCCTCAATTCCTCCTAGGTTAGTGTCCAGCGTCCCCTGCTGGCTGTGCTTCTGAGGTCACAGCAGACTCAGTGCCTCAAAAGTTACTGTGCAGCGCCCCCTGCTGGCTGTGCTTTTGAGGTCACAGCAGCCGCGGTGCCTCCTCTGCCAGTGTCAGGCTCATGGCTGCTGGCTGTGCTTGTGAGGTCACAGCAGCCTCAGTGCCTCATAGTTTAGTGTCCAGCGTCCCCTGTTGGCCCTGCTTGTGAGGTCACAGCAGCCTCAGTGCCTCTGAGGCCAGTGGCAGTCTCATGGCTGCTGGCTGTGCTTGTGAGGTAACCGAAGCCTCAGTGCCTCTGAGGCCAGTGGCAGTCTCATGGCTGATGGCTGTGCTTCTGAGGTCACAGCAGCCTCAGTGTCTCCGTGGATAGTGCCATGCTCATGGCTGCTGCCTGTGCTTGTGAGGTCACAGCAGCCTGAATGCCTCCTAGGTTAGTGTCCAGCACCCCCTGCTGGCTGTGCTTGTGAGGTCACAGCAGACTCAGTGCCTCAAAAGTTAGTGTGCAGCGCCCCCTGCTGGCTGTGCTTGTGAGGTCACAGCAGACTCAGTGCCTCTCAGGCTAGTATCAGGCTCATGGCTGCTGGCTGTGCTTGTGACGTCACAGCACCCTCAGTGCCTCCTCTGCCAGTGCCATGCTCATGGCTGCTGGCTGTGCTTGTGACGTCACAGCAGCCTCAGTGCCTCCTCTGCCTGTGGCAGTCTCATGGCTCCTGGCTGTGCTTTTGAGGTCACAGCAGCCTCAGTGCCTCCCAGGTCAGTATCAGGCTCATGGCTGCTGGCTGTGCTTGTGAGGTCACAGCAGCCTCAGTGCCTCAAAGTTTAGTATCCAGCGTCCCCTGCTGGCTGTGGTTGTGAGGTCACAGCAGACTCAGTTCCTCAAAAGTTAGTGTGCAGCGCCCCCTGCTGGCTGTGGTTGTGAGGTCACAGGAGACTCAGTGCCTCAAAAGTTAGTGTGCAGCGCCCCCTGCTGGCTGTGCTTGTGAGGTCACAGCAGCCGCAGTGCCTCCTCTGCCAGTGTCAGGCTCATGGCTGCTGGCTGTGCTTGTGAGGTCACAGCAGCCTCAGTGCCTCCTCTGCCAGTGACAATGCCATGGCTGCTGGATGTGCTTGTGAGGTCACAGAAGCCTCAGTGCCTCCTCTGCCAGTGGCAGGCTCATAGCTGCTGGCTGTGCTTCTGAGGTCACAGTAGCCTCAGTGCCTCATAGTTTAGTGTCCAGCGTCCCCTGCTGGCTCTAGTTGTGAGGTCTCAACAGACTCAGTGCCTCAAAAGTTAGTGTCCAGCCACCCCTGTTGGCTGTGCTTGTGAGGTCACAGTAGCCTCAGTGCCTCCTCTGCCAGTGCCATGCTCATGGCTGCTGGCTCTGCTTGTGAGGTCACAGCAGCCTCAGTGCCTCCTAGTTTAGTGTGCAGCGCCCCCTGCTGGCTGTGCTTGTGAGGTCACAGCAGCCTCAGTGCCTCTCAGGCCAGTATCAGGCTCATGGCTGCTGGCTGTGCTTCTGACGTCACAGCAGCCTCAGTGACTCCTAGGCCAGTGTCAGGTTCATGGTTGCTGGCTGTGCTTGTGAGGTCACAGCAGCCTGAGTGCCTCCTAGACCAGTGTCAGCCTCATGGCTGCTGGCTGTGCTTGTGAGGTCACAGAAGCCTGAATGCCTCTGAGGCCAGTGGCAGGCTCATGGCTGCTGGCTGTCATTGTGAAGTCACAGCAGCCCCAGTGCCTCCTCTGCCAGTGTCAGCCTCATGGCTGCTGGCTGTGCTTCTGAGGTCACAGCAGCCTCAGTGTCTCCGTGGATAGTACCATGCTCATGGCTGCTGGCTGTGCTTGTGAGGTCACAGCAGCCTCAGTGCCTCTGAGGCCAGTATCATGCCTATGGCTGCTGGCTGTGCTTGTGAGGTCACAGCAGCCTGAATGCCTCTGAGGCCAGTGGCAGGCTCATGGCTGCTGGCTGTGCTTGTGAGGTCACAGCAGCCTCAGTGCCTCATAGTTTAGAGTCCAGCGTCCCCTCCTGGCTATGATTGTGAGGTCACAGCAGCCTCAGTGACTCCTAAGTTAGTGTGCAGGGCCCCCTGCTGGCTGTGCTTGTGAGGTCACAGCAGCCTCAGTGCCTCTCAGGCCAGTATCAGGCTCATGGCTGTTGGCTGTACTTCTGAGGTCACAGAAGCCTGAATGCATCCTAGGCCTGTGGCAGGCTCATGGCTGCTGGCTGAGACTGTGAGGTCACAGCAGACTCAGTGCCTCATAGTTTAGTGTCCAGCATCCCCTACTGGCTGTGCTTGTGAGGTCACAGCAGCCTCGGAGCCTCTGAGGCCAGTGGCAGGCTCATGGCTGCTGGCTGTGCTTGTGAGGTCACAGCAGCCTCAGTGCCTCCTAGGTTAGTCTTCATCGCCCCCTGCTGGCTGTGCTTGTGAGGTCACAGCAGACTCAGTTCCTGATAGGTTTTCTCCAGTGCCCCCTGCTGGCTGTGCTTCTGAGGTCACAGCAGCCTCAGTGCCTCTCAGGCCAGTATCATGCTCATGGCTGCTGGCTGTGCTTGTGAGGTCACAGCAGACTCAGTGCCTCATAGTTTAGTGTGCAGCGCCCCCTGCTGGCTGTGCTTGTGACGTCACAGAAGCCTGAGTGCCCCCTCTGCCAGTGGCAGTCTCATGGCTGCTGGCTGTGCTTGTGAGCTCACAGCAGCCTCAGTGTCTCACAGGCCAGCATCAGGCTCATGGCTGCTGGCTGTGCTTGTGACGTCACAGAAGCCTCAGTGCCTCTGAGGCCCGTGGCAGGCTCATGGCTGCTGGCTGTGCTTGTGAGGTCACAGCAGCCTCAGTGCCTCTGAGGCCCGTGGCAGGCTCATGGCTGCTGGCTGTGCTTGTGAGGTCACAGCAGCCTCAGTGCCTCCGAGGCCAGTATCAGGCTCATGGCTGCTGACTGTGCTTCTGAGGTCACAGAAGCCTGAATGCCTCCTAGGACAGTGGCAGGCTCATGGCTGCTGGCTGTGCTTCTGACGTCACAGCAGCCTCAGTGCCTCATAGTTTAGTGTCTAGCGTCCCCTGCTTGCTTTGCTTGTGAGGTCACAGCAGCTTCAGTGCCTCAAAAGTTAGTGTGCAGCGCCCCCTGCTGGCTGTGCTTGTGAGGTCACAGCAGCCTCAGTGCCTCTCAGGCCAGTATCAGGCTCACGGCTGCTGGCTGTGCTTATGACGTCACAGCAGCCTGAGTGCCTCCTAGGCCAGTGTCAGGTTCATGGTTGCTGGCTGTGCTTGTGAGGTCACAGCAGCCTGAGTGCCTCCTAGACCAGTGTCAGGCTCATGGCTGCTGGCTGTGCTTGTGAGGTCAGAGCAGCCTGAGTGCCCCCTAGGCCCGTGGCAGTCTCATGGCTGCTGGCTGTGCTTGTGAGGTCACAGAAGCCTCAGTGCCTCCTCTGCCAGTGGCAGGGTCATGGCTGCTGGCTATGATTGTGAGGTCACAGCAGCCTCAGTGTCTCCGTGGATAGTGCCATGCTCATGGCTGCTGGCTGTGCTTGTGACGTCACAGCAGCCTCAAATCCTCCTAGGTTAGTGTCCAGCGTCCCCTGCTGGCTGTGCTTGTGAGGTCACAGCAGACTCAGTGCCTCAAAAGTTACTGTGCAACGCCCCCTGCTGGCTGTGCTTGTGAGGTCATAGCAGCCTCAGTGCCTCTCAGGCCAGTATCAGGCTCATGGCTGATGGCTGTGCTTGTGACGTCACAGCAGCCTCAGTGCATCCTAGGCCAGTATCAGGCTCATGGCTGCTGGCTGTGCTTGTGAGGTCACAGCAGCCTCAGTGCCTCATAGTTTACTGTCTAGCGTCCTCTGCTGGCTGTGATTGTGAGGTCACAGCAGACTCAGTGCCTCAAAAGTTAGTGTCCAGCGCCCCCGGCTGGCTGTGCTTTTGAGGTCACAGCAGCCGCGGTGCCTCCTCTGCCAGTGTCAGGCTCATGGCTGCTGGCTGTGCTTGTGAGGTCACAGCAGCCTCAGTGCCTCATAGTTTAGTGTCCAGCGTCCCCTGTTGGCCCTGCTTGTGAGGTCACAGCAGCCTCAGTGCCTCTGAGGCCAGTGGCAGTCTCATGGCTGCTGGCTGTGCTTGTGAGGTAACAGAAGCCTCAGTGCCTCTGAGGCCAGTGGCAATCTCATGGCTGATGGCTGTGCTTCTGAGGTCACAGCAGCCTCAGTGACTCCTAAGTTAGTGTGCAGGGCCCCCTGCTGGCTGTGCTTGTGAGGTCACAGCAGCCTCAGTGCCTCTCAGGCCAGTATCAGGCTCATGGCTGTTGGCTGTACTTCTGAGGTCACAGAAGCCTGAATGCATCCTAGGCCTGTGGCAGGCTCATGGCTGCTGGCTGATACTGTGAGGTCACAGCAGACTCAGTGCCTCATAGTTTAGTGTCCAGCATCCCCTACTGGCTGTGCTTGTGAGGTCACAGCAGCCTCGGAGCCTCTGAGGCCAGTGGCAGGCTCATGGCTGCTGGCTGTGCTTGTGAGGTCACAGCAGCCTCAGTGCCTCCTAGGTTAGTCTTCATCGCCCCCTGCTGGCTGTGCTTGTGAGGTCACAGCAGACTCAGTTCCTGATAGGTTTTCTCCAGTGCCCCCTGCTGGCTGTGCTTCTGAGGTCACAGCAGCCTCAGTGCCTCTCAGGCCAGTATCATGCTCATGGCTGCTGGCTGTGCTTGTGAGGTCACAGCAGACTCAGTGCCTCATAGTTTAGTGTGCAGCGCCCCCTGCTGGCTGTGCTTGTGACGTCACAGAAGCCTCAGTGCCCCCTCTGCCAGTGGCAGTCTCATGGCTGCTGGCTGTGCTTGTGAGCTCACAGCAGCCTCAGTGTCTCACAGGCCAGCATCAGGCTCATGGCTGCTGGCTGTGCTTGTGACGTCACAGAAGCCTCAGTGCCTCTGAGGCCCGTGGCAGGCTCATGGCTGCTGGCTGTGCTTGTGAGGTCACAGCAGCCTCAGTGCCTCTGAGGCCCGTGGCAGGCTCATGGCTGCTGGCTGTGCTTGTGAGGTCACAGCAGCCTCAGTGCCTCCGAGGCCAGTATCAGGCTCATGGCTGCTGACTGTGCTTCTGAGGTCACAGAAGCCTGAATGCCTCCTAGGACAGTGGCAGGCTCATGGCTGCTGGCTGTGCTTCTGACGTCACAGCAGCCTCAGTGCCTCATAGTTTAGTGTCTAGCGTCCCCTGCTTGCTCTGCTTGTGAGGTCACAGCAGCTTCAGTGCCTCAAAAGTTAGTGTGCAGCGCCCCCTGCTGGCTGTGCTTGTGAGGTCACAGCAGCCTCAGTGCCTCTCAGGCCAGTATCAGGCTCACGGCTGCTGGCTGTGCTTATGACGTCACAGCAGCCTGAGTGCCTCCTAGGCCAGTGTCAGGTTCATGGTTGCTGGCTGTGCTTGTGAGGTCACAGCAGCCTGAGTGCCTCCTAGACCAGTGTCAGGCTCATGGCTGCTGGCTGTGCTTGTGAGGTCAGAGCAGCCTGAGTGCCCCCTAGGCCCGTGGCAGTCTCATGGCTGCTGGCTGTGCTTGTGAGGTCACAGAAGCCTCAGTGCCTCCTCTGCCAGTGGCAGGGTCATGGCTGCTGGCTATGATTGTGAGGTCACAGCAGCCTCAGTGTCTCCGTGGATAGTGCCATGCTCATGGCTGCTGGCTGTGCTTGTGACGTCACAGCAGCCTCAAATCCTCCTAGGTTAGTGTCCAGCGTCCCCTGCTGGCTGTGCTTGTGAGGTCACAGCAGACTCAGTGCCTCAAAAGTTACTGTGCAACGCCCCCTGCTGGCTGTGCTTGTGAGGTCATAGCAGCCTCAGTGCCTCTGAGGCCAGTATCAGGCTCATGGCTGATGGCTGTGCTTGTGACGTCACAGCAGCCTCAGTGCATCCTAGGCCAGTATCAGGCTCATGGCTGCTGGCTGTGCTTGTGAGGTCACAGCAGCCTCAGTGCCTCATAGTTTACTGTCTAGCGTCCTCTGCTGGCTGTGATTGTGAGGTCACAGCAGACTCAGTGCCTCAAAAGTTAGTGTCCAGCGCCCCCGGCTGGCTGTGCTTTTGAGGTCACAGCAGCCGCGGTGCCTCCTCTGCCAGTGTCAGGCTCATGGCTGCTGGCTGTGCTTGTGAGGTCACAGCAGCCTCAGTGCCTCATAGTTTAGTGTCCAGCGTCCCCTGTTGGCCCTGCTTGTGAGGTCACAGCAGCCTCAGTGCCTCTGAGGCCAGTGGCAGTCTCATGGCTGCTGGCTGTGCTTGTGAGGTAACAGAAGCCTCAGTGCCTCTGAGGCCAGTGGCAATCTCATGGCTGATGGCTGTGCTTCTGAGGTCACAGCAGCCTCAGTGTCTCCGTGGATAGTGCCATGCTCATGGCTGCTGCCTGTGCTTGTGAGGTCACAGCAGCCTGAATGCCTCCTAGGTTAGTGTCCAGCACCCCCTGCTGGCTGTGCTTGTGAGGTCACAGCAGACTCAGTGCCTCAAAAGTTAGTGTGCAGCGCCCCCTGCTGGCTGTGCTTGTGAGGTCACAGCAGCCGCAGTGCCTCCTCTGCCAGTGTCAGGCTCATGGCTGCTGGCTGTGCTTGTGAGGTCACAGCAGCCTCAGTGCCTCCTCTGCCAGTGACGATGCCATGGCTGCTGGGTGTGCTTGTGAGGTCACAGAAGCCTCAGTGCCTCCTCTGCCAGTGGCAGGCTCATAGCTGCTGGCTGTGCTTCTGAGGTCACAGTAGCCTCAGTGCCTCATAGTTTAGTGTCCAGCGTCCCCTGCTGGCTCTAGTTGTGAGGTCTCAACAGACTCAGCGCCTCAAAAGTTAGTGTCCAGCCACCCCTGCTGGCTGTGCTTGTGAGGTCACAGCAGCCTCAGTGCCTCTCAGGCCAGTATCATGCTCATGCCTGCTGGCTGTGCTTCTGAGGTCACTGAAGCCTGAATGCCTCCTAGGCCCGTGGCAGTCTCATGGCTGCTGGCTGTGCTTGTGACGTCACAGCAGCCTCAGTGCCTCCTAGGCCCGTGGCAGTGTCATGGCTGCTGGCTGTGCTTGTGAGGTCACAGCAGCCTGAGTGCCTCATAGGCCAGTGGCAGTCTCATGGCTGCTGGCTGTGCTTGTGAGGTCACACAAGCCTCAGTGCCTCCTGTGCCAGTGGCAGTCTCATAGCTGCTGGCTATGCTTGTGAGGTCACAGCAGACTCAGTGCCTCAAAAGTTAGTGTCCAGCGCCTCCTGCTGGCTGTGCTTGTGACGTCACAGCAGCCTCAGTGCCTCTCAGGCCAGTATCATGCTCATGCCTGCTGGCTGTGCTTCTGAGGTCACTGAAGCCTGAATGCCTCCTAGACCAGTGTCAGGCTCATGGCTGCTGGCTGTGCTTGTGAGGTCACAGAAGCCTGAATGCCTTCTAGGCCAGTGGCAGGCTCATGGCTGCTGGCTGTGCTTGTGAGGTCACAGCAGCCTCAGTGCCTCCTCTGCCAGTGGCAGTCTCATGGCTGCTGGCTGTGCTTGTGAGGTCACAGCAGACTCAGTGCCTCACAGGCCAATTTCAGGCTCATGGCTGATGGCTGTGCTTGTGACGTCACAGCAGCCTCAGTGCCTCCTAGGCCAGTGGCAGTCTCATGGCTGCTGGCTGTGCTTGTGAGGTCACAGCAGCCTCAGTGCCTCATAGTTTAGTGTCCAGTGTCCCCTGCTGGCTCTGCTTGTGAGGTCACAGCAGACTCAGTGCCTCACAGGCCAATTTCAGGCTCATGGCTAATGGCTGTGTTTGTGACGTCACAGCAGCCTCAGTGCATCCGAGGATAGTGCCATGCTCATGGCTGCTGGCTGTGCTTGTGAGGTCACAGCAGTCTCAATGCCTCTTAGTTTAGTGCCCTGTGTCCCCTACTGGCTCTGCTTGTAAGGTCACAGCAGCCTCAGTGCCTCTCAGGCCAGTGTCAGGGTCATGGCTGCTGGCTGTGCTTGTGAGGTCACAGCAGCCTCAGTGCCTCATAGTTTAGTGTCCAGCGTCCCCTGCTGGCTGTGCTTGTGAGGTCAGAATAGACTCAGTGCCGCATACCTTAGAGTCCAGTGCCCCCTACGGGCTGTGCTCGTGAGGTCACAGCAGACTCAGTGCCTCCTAGGCCCGTGGCAGGCTCATGGCTGCTGGCTGTGCTTGTGACATCACAGCAGCCTCAGTGCCTCCTCTGCCAGGGGCAATCTCAGGGCTGCTGGCTGTGCTTGTGAGGTCACAGCAGCCTCAGTGCCTCCTAGGTTAGTGTCCGTCGCCCCCTACTGGCTGTACTTGTGAGGTCACAGCAGCCTCAGTGCCTCATAGTTTAGTGTCCAGTGTCCCCTGCTGGCTCTGCTTGTGAGGTCACAACAGACTCAGTGCCTCAAAAGGTAGTGTGCAGCGCCTCCTGCTGGCTGTACTTGTGAGGTCACAGCAGCCTCAGTGCCTCCTAGGCCAGTGTCAGGCTCATGGCTGCTGGCTGAGCTTGGGAGGTCACAGCAGTCTGAGTGCCTCCTAGGCCAGTGGCAGTCTCATGGCTGCTGGCTGTGCTTGTGAGGTCACAGCAGCCTCAGTGCCTCCTCTGCCAGTGCCATGCTCATGGCTGCTGGCTGTGCTTTTCAGGTCAAAGCAACCTCACTGCCTCTCAGGCCAGTATCAGGCTCATGGCTGCGGGCTGTGCTTGTGAGGTCACAGAAGCCTGAATGCCTCCTCTGCCAGTGGCAGGCTCATGGCTGCTGGCTGGGATTGTGAGGTCACAGCAGCCTCAGTGCCTCATAGTTTAGTGTCCAGCGTGCCCTGCTGGCTGTGCTTCTGAGGTCACAGCAGCCTCAGTGCCTCATTGCTTAGTGTGCAGCACCGCCTGCTGGCTGTGCTTCTGAGGTCACAGCAGCCTCAGTGCCTCCTAGGCCCATGGCAGGCTCATGGCTGCTGGCTGTGCTTGTGAGGTCACAGCAGCCTCAGTGCCTCCTCTGCCAGTGGCAGTCTCATGGCTGCTGGCTGTGCTTGTGAGGTCACACAAGCCTCAGTGCCTCCTGTGCCAGTGGCAGTCTCATAGCTGCTGGCTATGCTTGTGAGGTCACAGCAGACTCAGTGCCTCAAAAGTTAGTGTGCAGCGCCTCCTGCTGGCTGTGCTTGTGACGTCACAGAAGCCTGAATGCCTTCTAGGCCAGTGGCAGGCTCATGGCTGCTGGCTGTGCTTGTGAGGCCACAGCAGCCTCAGTGCCTCCTCTGCCAGTGGCAGTCTCATGGCTGTTGGCTGTGCTTGTGAGCTCACAGCAGACTCAGTGCCTCACAGGCCAATATCAGGCTGATGGCTGATGGCTGTGCTTGTGACGTCACAGCAGCCTCAGTGCCTCCTAGGCCAGTGGCAGGCTCATGGCTGCTGGCTGTGCTTGTGGTGTCACAGCAGCCTCAGTGCCTCCTCTGCCAGTGGCAGTCTCATGGCTGTTGGCTGTGCTTGTGAGGTCACAGCAGACTCAGTGCCTCACAGGCCAATTTCAGGCTCATGGCTGATGGCTGTGCTTGTGACGTCACAGCAGCCTCAGTGCCTCCTAGGCCAGTGGCAGTCTCATGGCTGCTGGCTGTGCTTGTGAGGTCACAGCAGCCTCAGTGCCTCATAGTTTAGTGTCCAGTGTCCCCTGCTGGCTCTGCTTGTGAGGTCACAGCAGACTCAGTGTCTCATACGTTAGTGTGCAGCGCCCCCTGCTGGCTGTGCTTTTGAGGTCACAGCAGCCTCAGTGCCTCTCAGGCCAGTATCAGGCTCCTGGCTGCTGGCTGTGCTTCTGAGGTCACAGCAACCTCAGTGCCTCTCAGGCCAGTGTCAGGCTCATGGCTGCTGGCTGTGCTTGTGAGGTCACAGCAGCCTCAGTGCCCCCTCTGCCAGTAGCAGGCTCATGGCTGCTGGCTGTGCTTGTGAGGTCACAGCAGACTCAGTGCCTTAAAAGTTAGTGTCCAGCGCCCCCTGCTGGCTGTGCTTGTGAGGTCACAGCAGACTCAGTGCCTCCTAGGTTAGTGTCCTTCGCCCCCTACTGGCTGTGCTTCTGAGGTCACAGCAGACTCACTGCCTCCTCTGCCAGTGTCAGGCTCATGGCTGCTGGCTGTCCTTCTGAAGTCACAGCATCCTCAGTGTCTCCGTGGATAGTGCCATGCTCAAGGCTGCTGGCTGTGCTTTTGAGGTCACCGCAACCTCAGTGCCTCTCAGGCCAGTATCAGGCTCATGGCTGCTGGCTGTGCTTGTGAGCTCACAGCAGCCTGAATGCCTCCTAGCCCAGTGGCAGGCTCATGGCTGCTGGCTGTGCTTCTGAGATCACAGAACCCTGAATGCCTCCTAGGCCAGTGGCAGGCTCATGGCTGCTGGCTGTGCTTGTGAGGTCACAGCAGCCTCAGTGCCTCATAGTTTAGTGTGCAGCGCCCCCTGCTGGCTGTGCTTGTGAGGTCACAGCAGCCTGAGTGCCTCCTAGGCCCGTGGCAGGCTCATGGCTGCTGGCTGTGCTTGTGACGTCACAGCAGCCTCAGTGCCTTTCAGGCCAGTGGCATGCTCATGGCTGCTGGCTGTCCTTGTGAGGTCACAGAAGCCTCAGTGCCTCCTCTGCCAGTGTCAGTCTCATGGCTGCTGGCTGTGCTTGTGAGGTCACAGCAGCCTCAGTGCCTCTCAGGCCAGTATCATGCTCATGCCTGCTGGCTGTGCTTGTGACGTCACAGAAGCCTGAATGCCTTCTAGGCCAGTGGCAGGCTCATGGCTGCTGGCTGTGCTTGTGAGGTCACAGCAGCCTCAGTGCCTCCTCTGCCAGTGGCAGTCTCATGGCTGCTGGCTGTGCTTGTGAGGTCACAGCAGACTCAGTGCCTCACAGGCCAATATCAGGCTCATGGCTGATGGCTGTGCTTGTGAGGTCACAGCAGCCTCAGTGCCTCATAGTTTAGTGTCCAGTGTCCCCTGCTGGCTCTGCTTGTGAGGTCACAGCAGACTCAGTGTCTCATGCGTTAGTGTGCCGCGCCCCCTGCTGGCTGTGCTTGTGTGGTCACAGCAGCCTCAGTGCCTCTCAGGCCAGTATCAGGCTCCTGGCTGCTGGCTGTGCTTGTGAGGTCACAGCAACCTCAGTGCCTCTCAGGCCAGTGTCAGGCTCATGGCTGCTGGCTGTGCTTGTGAGGTCACAGCAGACTCAGTGCCTCACAGGCCAATATCAGGCTCATGGCTGATGGCTGTGCTTGTGACGTCACAGCAGCCTGAGTGCCTCCTAGGCCAGTGGCAGGCTCATGGCTGCTGGCTGTGCTTGTGAGGTCACAGCAGCCTCAGTGCCTCATAGTTTAGTGTCCAGTGTCCCCTGCTGGCTGTGCTTGTGAGGTCACAGCAGACTCAGTGTCTCATGCGTTAGTGTGCCGCGCCCCCTGCTGGCTGTGCTTGTGTGGTCACAGCAGCCTCAGTGCCTCTCAGGCCAGTATCAGGCTCCTGGCTGCTGGCTGTGCTTGTGAGGTCACAGCAACCTCAGTGCCTCTCAGGCCAGTGTCAGGCTCATGGCTGCTGGCTGTGCTTGTGAGGTCACAGCAGCCTCAGTGCCCCCTCTGCCAGTAGCAGGCTCATGGCTGCTGGCTGTGCTTGTGAGGTCACAGCAGACTCAGTGCCTTTAAAGTTAGTGTCCAGCGCCCCCTGCTGGCTGTGCTTGTGAGGTCACAGCAGCCTCAGTGCCTCCTAGGCCAGTATCAGGCTCATGGCTGCTGGCTGTGCTTGTGAGGTCACAGCAGCCTGACTGCCTCCTAGGCCAGTGGCAGGCTCATGGCTGCTGGCTGTGCTTCTGAGGTCACAGCAGCCTCAGTGCCTCCTCTGCCAGCGGCAGTCTCATACCTGCTGGCTGTGCTTGTGACGTCACAGCAGACTCAGTGCCTCAAAAGTTAGTGTGCAGCGCCTCCTGCTGGCTGTGCTTGTGAGGTCACAGCAGCCTCAGTGCCTCTCAGGCCAGTGTCAGGGTCATGGCTGCTGGCTGTGCTTGTGAGGTCACAGAAGCCTGAATGCCTGCTAGGCCAGTGGCAGTCTCATGGCTGCTGGCTGTGCTTGTGAGGTCACAGCAGCCTCAGTGCCTCCTCTGCCAGTGGCAGTCTCATGGCTGCTGGTTTTGCTTGTGAGGTCACAGCAGCCTCAGTGCCTCCTAGGCCAGTGGCAGGCTCATGGCTGCTGGCTGTGCTTGTGAGGTCACAGTAGCCTGAGTGCCTCCTAGGCCAGTGGCAGGCTCCTGGCTGCTGGCTGTGACTGTGAGGTCATAGCAGCCTCAGTGCCTCACAGGCCAATATCAGGCTCATGGCTGCTGGCTGTGGTTGTGACGTCACAGCAGCCTCAGTGCCTCCTAGGCCCGTGGCAGTGTCATGGCTGCTGGCTGTGCTTGTGAGGTCACAGAATACTCAGTGCCTCATAGTTTAATGTCCAGCGTTCCCTACTGGCTGTGCTTGTGAGGTCACAGCAGCCTCAGTGCCTCCTCTGCCAGTGTCAGGCTCATGGCTGCTGGCTCTGCTTGTGAGCTCACACCAGCCTCAGTGCCTCCTCTGCCAGTGCCATGCTCATGGCTGCTGGCTGTGCTTGTGAGGTCACAGCAGACTCAGTGCCTCCTCTGCCAGTGCCATGCTTATGGCTGCTGGCTGTGCTTGTGACGTCACAGCAGCCTCAGTGCCTCCTAGGACAGTTTCAGGCTCATGGCTGCTGGCTGTGCTTGTGAGGTCACAGCAGCCTCAGTGCCTCCTCTGCCAGTGCCATGCTCATGGCTGCTGGCTGTGCTTGTGAGGTCACAGCAGCCTCAGTGCCTCTTAGGTTAGTGTCCTGCGTCCCCTGCTGGCTCTGCTTGTGAGGTCACAGCAGACTGTGTGCCGCAAATGTTAGTGTGTACCGCCCCCTGCTGGCTGTGCTTGTGACGTCACAGCAGCCTCAGTGCCCTATAAGCCATTGGCAGTCTCATGGCTGCTAGTTGTGCTTGTGAGGTCACAGCAGCCTGAATGCCTCCTAGACCAGTGGCAGGGTCATGGCTGCTGGCTGTGCTTGTGTGGTCGCAGCAGCCTCAGTGCCATCTAGACCAGTGGCAGGCTCATGGCTGCTGGCTGTGTTTGTGGGGTTACAGCAGCCTCACTGCCCTATAAGTCAGTGGCAGGCTCATGTCTGCTGGCTGTGCTTGTTAGCTCACAGAAGCCTCAGTGACCCATAGGCCAGTGGCAGTCTCATGGTTGCTGCCTGTGCTCCTGAGGTCACAACAACCTCAGTGCCTCCGAGGATAGTGCCATGCTCATGGCTGCTGGCTGGGCTTGTGAGGTCACAGCAACCTCAGTGCCTCTCAGGTCAGCATCAGGCTCCTGGGTGCTGGCTGTGCTTGTGAGGTCACAGCAGCCTGAATGCCTCCCAGACCAGTGTCAGGGTCATGGCTGCTGGCTGTGCTTGTGACGTCACAGCAGCCTCAGTGCCATCTAGAACAGTGGCAGGCTTATGGCTGCTGGCTGTGTTTGTGCCGTAACAGCATCCTCAGTACCTCTGAGGCCAGTGGGAGTCTCATAGATGCTGGCTGTGCTTGTGAGGTCACAGCAGCCTCAGTGCCTCTCAGGCCAGTATCATGCTCATGGCTGCTGGCTGTGCTTGTGAGGTTACAGCAGCCTGAATGCCTCGTGGGCCAGTGTCAGGCTCATCGCTGCTGGCTGTGCTTGTGAGGTCACAGAAGCCTCAGTGCCTCACAGGCCAATATCAGGCTCATGGCTGATGGCTGTGCTTGTGAGGTCACAGCAGCCTCAGTGCCTCATAGTTTAGTGTCCAGTGTCCCCTGCTGGCTCTGCTTGTGAGGTCACAGCAGACTCACTGCCTCCTCTGCCAGTGTCAGGCTCATGGCTGCTGGCTGTCCTTCTGAAGTCACAGCATCCTCAGTGTCTCCGTGGATAGTGCCATGCTCAAGGCTGCTGGCTGTGCTTTTGAGGTCACCGCAACCTCAGTGCCTCTCAGGCCAGTATCAGGCTCATGGCTGCTGGCTGTGCTTGTGAGCTCACAGCAACCTGAATGCCTCCTAGCCCAGTGGCAGGCTCATGGCTGCTGGCTGTGCTTCTGAGATCACAGAACCCTGAATGCCTCCTAGGCCAGTGGCAGGCTCATGGCTGCTGGCTGTGCTTGTGAGGTCACAGCAGCCTCAGTGCCTCATAGTTTAGTGTGCAGCGCCCCCTGCTGGCTGTGCTTGTGAGGTCACAGCAGCCTGAGTGCCTCCTAGGCCCGTGGCAGGCTCATGGCTGCTGGCTGTGCTTGTGACGTCACAGCAGCCTCAGTGCCTTTCAGGCCAGTGGCATGCTCATGGCTGCTGGCTGTCCTTGTGAGGTCACAGAAGCCTCAGTGCCTCCTCTGCCAGTGTCAGTCTCATGGCTGCTGGCTGGGATTGTGAGGTCACAACAACCTCAGTGCCTCTCAGGCCAGTATCATGCTCATGCCTGCTGGCTGTGCTTGTGACGTCACAGAAGCCTGAATGCCTTCTAGGCCAGTGGCAGGCTCATGGCTGCTGGCTGTGCTTGTGAGGTCACAGCAGCCTCAGTGCCTCCTCTGCCAGTGGCAGTCTCATGGCTGCTGGCTGTGCTTGTGAGGTCACAGCAGACTCAGTGCCTCACAGGCCAATATCAGGCTCATGGCTGATGGCTGTGCTTGTGACGTCACAGCAGCCTGAGTGCCTCCTAGGCCAGTGGCAGGCTCATGGCTGCTGGCTGTGCTTGTGAGGTCACAGCAGCCTCAGTGCCTCATAGTTTAGTGTCCAGTGTCCCCTGCTGGCTGTGCTTGTGAGGTCACAGCAGACTCAGTGTCTCATGCGTTAGTGTGCCGCGCCCCCTGCTGGCTGTGCTTGTGTGGTCACAGCAGCCTCAGTGCCTCTCAGGCCAGTATCAGGCTCCTGGCTGCTGGCTGTGCTTGTGAGGTCACAGCAACCTCAGTGCCTCTCAGGCCAGTGTCAGGCTCATGGCTGCTGGCTGTGCTTGTGAGGTCACAGCAGCCTCAGTGCCCCCTCTGCCAGTAGCAGGCTCATGGCTGCTGGCTGTGCTTGTGAGGTCACAGCAGACTAAGTGCCTTAAAAGTTAGTGTCCAGCGCCCCCTGCTGGCTGTGCTTGTGAGGTCACAGCAGCCTCAGTGCCTCCTAGGCCAGTATCAGGCTCATGGCTGCTGGCTGTGCTTGTGAGGTCACAGCAGCCTGACTGCCTCCTAGGCCAGTGGCAGGCTCATGGCTGCTGGCTGTGCTTGTGAGGTCACAGCAGCCTCAGTGCCTCCTCTGCCAGTGGCAGTCTCATAGCTGCTGGCTGTGCTTGTGACGTCACAGCAGACTCAGTGCCTGAAAAGTTAGTGTGCAGCGCCTGCTGCTGGCTGTGCTTGTGAGGTCACAGCAGCCTCAGTGCCTCTCAGGCCAGTGTCAGGCTCATGGCTGCTGGCTGTGCTTGTGAGGTCACAGAAGCCTGAATGCCTGCTAGGCCAGTGGCAGTCTCATGGCTGCTGGCTGTGCTTGTGAGGTCACAGCAGCCTCAGTGCCTCCTCTGCCAGTGGCAGTCTCATGGCTGCTGGTTTTGCTTGTGAGGTCAGAGCAGCCTCAGTGCCTCCTAGGCCAGTGGCAGGCTCATGGCTGCTGGCTGTGCTTGTGAGGTCACAGTAGCCTGAGTGCCTCCTAGGCCAGTGGCAGGCTCCTGGCTGCTGGCTGTGACTGTGAGGTCATAGCAGCCTCAGTGCCTCACAGGCCAATATCAGGCTCATGGCTGCTGGCTGTGCTTGTGACGTCACAGCAGCCTCAGTGCCTCCTAGGCCCGTGGCAGTGTCATGGCTGCTGGCTGTGCTTGTGAGGTCACAGAATACTCAGTGCCTCATAGTTTAATGTCCAGCGTTCCCTACTGGCTGTGCTTGTGAGGTCACAGCAGCCTCAGTGCCTCCTCTGCCAGTGTCAGGCTCATGGCTGCTGGCTCTGCTTGTGAGCTCACACCAGCCTCAGTGCCTCCTCTGCCAGTGCCATGCTCATGGCTGCTGGCTGTGCTTGTGAGGTCACAGCAGACTCAGTGCCTCCTCTGCCAGTGCCATGCTTATGGCTGCTGGCTGTGCTTGTGACGTCACAGCAGCCTCAGTGCCTCCTAGGACAGTTTCAGGCTCATGGCTGCTGGCTGTGCTTCTGAGGTCACAGCAGCCTCAGTGCCTCCTCTGCCAGTGCCATGCTCATGGCTGCTGGCTGTGCTTGTGAGGTCACAGCAGCCTCAGTGCCTCTTAGGTTAGTGTCCTGCGTCCCCTGCTGGCTCTGCTTGTGAGGTCACAGCAGACTGTGTGCCGCAAATGTTAGTGTGTACCGCCCCCTGCTGGCTGTGCTTGTGACGTCACAGCAGCCTCAGTGCCCTATAAGCCATTGGCAGTCTCATGGCTGCTAGTTGTGCTTGTGAGGTCACAGCAGCCTGAATGCCTCCTAGACCAGTGGCAGGGTCATGGCTGCTGGCTGTGCTTGTGTGGTCGCAGCAGCCTCAGTGCCATCTAGACCAGTGGCAGGCTCATGGCTGCTGGCTGTGTTTGTGGGGTTACAGCAGCCTCACTGCCCTATAAGTCAGTGGCAGGCTCATGTCTGCTGGCTGTGCTTGTTAGCTCACAGAAGCCTCAGTGACCCATAGGCCAGTGGCAGTCTCATGGTTGCTGCCTGTGCTCCTGAGGTCACAACAACCTCAGTGCCTCCGAGGATAGTGCCATGCTCATGGCTGCTGGCTGGGCTTGTGAGGTCACAGCAACCTCGGTGCCTCTCAGGTCAGCATCAGGCTCCTGGGTGCTGGCTGTGCTTGTGAGGTCACAGCAGCCTGAATGCCTCCCAGACCAGTGTCAGGGTCATGGCTGCTGGCTGTGCTTGTGACGACACAGCAGCCTCAGTGCAATCTAGAACAGTGGCAGGCTTATGGCTGCTGGCTGTGTTTGTGCCGTCACAGCAGCCTCAGTACCTCTGAGGCCAGTGGGAGTCTCATAGATGCTGGCTGTGCTTGTGAGGTCACAGCAGCCTCAGTGCCTCTCAGGCCAGTATCATGCTCATGGCTGCTGGCTGTGCTTGTGAGGTCACAGCAGCCTGAATGCCTCGTGGGCCAGTGTCAGGCTCATCGCTGCTGGCTGTGCTTGTGAGGTCACAGAAGCCTCAGTGCCTCATAGGTTAGTGTCCAGCGTGCCCTGCTGGCTGTGCTTCTGAGGTCACAGCAGCCTCAGTGCCTCATAGCTTAGTGTGCAGCACCGCCTGCTGGCTGTGCTTCTGAGGTCACAGCAGCCTCAGTGCCTCCTAGGCCTGTGGCAGTCTCATGGCTGCTGGCTGTGCTTGTGACGTCACAGCAGCCTCAGTGCCTCCTAGGCCCGTGGCAGTGTCATGGCTGCTGGCTGCGCTTGTGAGGTCACAGCAGACTCAGTGCCTCCTCTGCCAGTGGCAGTCTCATGGCTGCTGGCTGTGCTTGTGAGGTCACACAAGCCTCAGTGTCTCCTCTGCCAGTGGCAGTCTCATAGCTGCTGGCTGTGATTGTGAGGTCACAGCAGACTCAGTGCCTCAAAAGTTAGTGTGCAGCGCCTCCTGCTGGCTGTGCTTGTGACGTCACAGCAGCCTCAGTGCCTCTCAGGCCAGTATCATGCTCATGCCTGCTGGCTGTGCTTGTGAGGTCACAGCAGCCTGAATGCCTCCTAGACCAGTGTCAGGGTCATGGCTGCTGGCTGTGCTTGTGAGGTCACAGCAGCCTCAGTGCCTCCTCTGCCTGTGACAGTCTCATGGCTGCTGGCTGTGCTTGTGAGGTCACAGCAGACTCAGTGCCATCTAGGCCCATGGCAGGGTCGTGGCTGCTGGCTGTGCTTGTGAGGTCACAGCAGACACAGTGCCTCACAGGTTTTTCTAAAGCACCGCCTGCTGGCTGTGCTTGTGAGGTCACAGCAGCCTGAGTGCCTCCTAGGCCAGTGGCAGGCTCATGGCTGCTGGCTGTGCTTGTGAGGTCACAGCAGACTCAGTTCCTCATAGTTTAGTGTCCAGTGCCCGCTGCTGCCTATGGTTCTGACGTCACAGCAGCCTGAATGCCTCCAAGGCCAGTGGTGGGCTCATGGCTACTGCCTGTGCTTGTGAGGCCACAGCAGCCTCAGTGCCTCCACGGCCAGTGGCAGGCTCCTGGCTGCTGGCTGTGCTTCTGAGGTTACAGCAGCCTCAGTGCCTCATAGATTAGTGTCCAGCGTCCCCTACGGGCTGTGATTGTGAGGTCACAGCAGCCTCAGTGCCTCATAGATTATCTCCAGTGCCCGCTGCAGGCTGTGCTTGTGACTTCACAGCAGCCTGAGTGCCCAATAGGCCAGTGGCAGGCTCCTGGCTGCTGGCTGTGCTTGTGAGGTCACAGCAGCCTCACTGCCTCCGAGGCCAGTGCTAGGCTCATGGCTGCTGGCTGTGCTTATGAGGTCACAGCAGCCTCAGTGCCTCCGAGGCCAGTTGCAGTCTGCTGGCTGTGCTTGTGAGGTCACAGCACAGTAACTTTACTCATAGCTTAGTCTACCGTGCCGCCTGTTGGCTGTGCTTCTGAGGTCACAGCACACTCAGTGACTCATAGGTTAGTATCCAGCGCCCCCTGCTGGCTGTGCTTGGGACGTCACAGCAGCCTCAGTGCCAGCCAGGCCAGTGGCAGGCTCGTGGCTGCTGGCTGTGGTTGTGAGGTCACAGCAGCCTCAGTGCCACCTAGGTTTGTCTACAGCACCGCCTGTTGGCTGTGCTTGTGACGTCACAGCAGCCTGAGTGCCTCCTAGGCCAGTGGCAGGCTCATGGCTGCTGGTTGTGCTTGTGAGGTCACAGCAGCCTCAGTGTCTCCTAGGCTACTAGCAGTCTCGTGGCTGCTGGCAGTGCTTGTGAGGTCACAGCAACCTCATTGCCTCAAAGGCCAGTGTCAGTCTCATGGCTGCTGGCTGTGCTTGTGAGGTCACAGCAGGCTGACTGCCTCCGAGGCCAGTGTCAGTCTCATGGCTGCTGGCTGTGCTTGTGAGGTCACAGCAGGCTGACTGCCTCCGAGGCCAGTGGCAGGCTTATGGCTGCTGGCTGTGCTTGTGAGGTCACAGCAGCCTCAGTGCCAGCTAGGCCAGTGCCAGGCTCGTGGCTGCTGGCTGTGCTTGTGAGGTCACAGCAGCCTCAGTGCCACCTAGGTTTGTCTACAGCACCGCCTGCTGGCTGTGCTTGTGACGTCACAGCAGCATGAGTGCCTCCTAGGCCAGTGGCAGGCTCATGGCTGCTGGCTGTGCTTGTGAGGTCACAGCAGCCTCAGTGCCTCCTATGCCATTTGCAGGCTGCTGGCTGTGCTTGTGAGGTCACAGCACACTCAGTGCCTAATACGTTAGTGTCCAGCGCCCCCTGCTGGCGGTGCTTGTGAGGTCACAGCAGCCTCAGTGCCTCCTAGGCCAGTGGCAGGCTCATGTCTGCTGGCTGTGCTTGTGAGGTCACAGCAGAGTCAGTGCCTCTGAGGCCAGTTTCAGGCTCATGGCTACTGGCTGTGCTTGTGAGGTCACAGCAGCCTCAGTACCTCCTTGGTTAGTCTACAGCGCCCCCTGCTGGCTGTGCTTATGAGGTCACAGCAGCCTGAGTGCCTCCTAGGCCAGTGGCAGGCTCGTGGCTGCTGGCTGTGCTTGTGAGGTCACAGCAGCCTCAGTGCCTCATAGGTTAATCTACAGCGCGCCTTGCTGGCTGTGCTTGTGACGTCACAGCAGGCTGACTGCAACTAAGGCCAGTGTCAGGCTCATGGCTGCTGGCTGTTCTTGTGACTTCAGAGCAACCGCAGTGCCTCCTAGGTTGGTCTACATCACCCCCTGCTGGCAATGCTTGTGAGGTCACAGCAGACTCAGTGCCTCATAGGTTTGTCTACAGCACCGCCTGCTGGCTGTGCTTGTGAGATCACAGCAGCCTGAGTGCCTCCTAGGCCAGTGGCAGGCTCCTGGCTGCTGGCTGTGCTTGTGAGGTCACAGCACACTCAGTGCCTCATAAATTAGTTTCCAGCACTCCCTGCTGGCTGTGCTTCTGAGGTCACAGCAGCCTGAGTGCCTCCTAGGCCAGTGGTGGGCTCATGGCTGCTGGCTGTGCTTGTGACGTCACAGCAGCCTCAGTGACTAATAGCTTAGTATACCATGCCCCCTCCTGTCTGTGCTTGTGAGGACACAGCAGACTAAGTGCCTCATAGGGTAGTTTCCAGCGCCCCCTGCTGGCTGTGCTTGTGAGTTCACAGCATCCTCAGTGCCCTCTTGGCCAGGGGCAGGTTTGTGGGTGCTGGCTGTGCTTGTGAGGTCACAGCAGACTCAGTGCCTCATAGGTTTGTCTACAGCACCACCTGCTGGCTGTGCTTGTGAGGTCACAGCAGCCTCAGTGCCTCCTAGGCCACTGGCAAGCTCGTGGCTGCTGGCTGTGCTTCTGACCTCACAGCAGCCTCAGTGCATCTGAGGACAGTGGCAAGCTCATGGCTGCTGGCTGTGCTTGTGAGGTCACAGCACACTGAGTGCCTCATAGGTTAGTGTCCAGCACCCCCTGCTGGCCGTGCTTCTAAGGTCACAGCAGCCTGAGTGCCATCAACGCCATTGGAGCGTTCGTGGCTGTGCTTGTGAGGTCACAGCAGCCTCAGTGCCTCCGAGGCCAGTGGCAGGCTCATGGCTGCTGGCTGTGCTTCTGACATCACAGCAGCCTCAGTGCCTCATACATTAGTGTCCAGCACGCCCTGCTGGCTGTGCTTGTGAGGTCACAGCAGCCTGAGTGCCTCCTAGGCCAGTGGCAGGCTCATGGCTGCTGGCTGTGCTTGTGAGGTCACAGGAGCCTCAGTGTCTCCTAGGCTACTAGCAGTCTCGTGGCTGCTGGCAGTGCTTGTGAGGTCACAGCAACCTCATTGCCTCACAGGCCAGTGTCAGTCTCATGGCTGCTGGCTGTGCTTGTGACGTCACAGCAGCCTGAATGCCTCCTAGACCAGGGTCAGGCTCATGGCTGCTGGCTGTGCTTGTGAGGTCACAGCAGGCTGACTGCCTCCGAGGCCAGTGGCAGGCTTATGGCTGCTGGCTGTGCTTGTGAGGTCACAGCAGACTCAGTGCCTCATAGTTTATCTCCAGTGCCCGCTGCTGGCTGTGCTTGTGACGTCACAGCAGCCTCAGTGCCCAATAGGCCAGTGCTGTGCTCCTGGCTGCTGGCTGTGCTTGTGACGTCACAGCAGCCTCAGTGCCTCCAAGGCCAGTGCTAGGCTCATGGCTGCTGGCTGTGCTTATGAGGTCACAGCAGCATGAGTGCCTCATAGGTTAGTGTATAGCACCCCCTGCTGGCTGTGCTTGTGAGGTCACAACAGCCTCAGTGCCTCCTATGCCAGTTGCAGGCTGCTGGCTGTGCTTGTGAGGTCACAGCACACTCAGTGCCTAATAATTTAGTGTCCAGCGCCCCCTGCTGGCGGTGCTTGTGAGGTCACAGCAGCCTCAGTGCCTCCTAGGCCAGTGCCAGGCTCATGTCTGCTGGCTGTGCTTGTGAGGTCACAGGAGCCTCAATGTCTCCTAGGCCAGTGGCAGGCTCATGGCTGCTGCCTGCACTTTTGAGGTCACAGCAGCCTGAGTGCCTCCTAGACCAGTGGCAGGCTCATGGCTGCTGGCTGTGCTTCAGACGTCACAGCAGGCTGACTGCCCCCGAGGCTAGTAGCAGGCTCATGTCTGCTGGCTGTGCTTGTGAGGTCACAGCAGACACAGTGCCTCCTTGGTTAGTCTACAGCGCCCCCGGCTGGCATTGCTTGTGAGGTCACAGCAGCCTGAGTGCCTCCTAGGCCAGTGGCAGGCTCATGGCTGCTGGCTGTGCTTCAGACGTCACAGCAGGCTGACTGCCCCCGAGGCTAGTAGCAGGCTCATGGCTGCTGGCTGTGCTTGCGAGGTCACAGCAGACTCAGTGCCTCATAGTTTAGTGTCCAGTGCCCGCTGCTTCCTGTGGTTCTGACGTCACAGCAGCCTGATTACCTCCAACGCCAGTGGTGGGCTCATGGCTGCTGCCTGTGCTTGTGAGGCCACAGCAGCCTCAGTGCCTCCACGGCCATTGGCAGGCTCATGGCTGCAGGCTGTGCTTGTGAGGTCACAGCAGCCTCAGTGCCTCATAGATTAGTGTCCAGCATCCCCTACGGGCTGTGATTGTGAGGTCACAGCAGCCTCAGTGCCTCATAGATTATCTCCAGTGCCCGCTGCTGGCTGTGCTTGTGACGTCACAGCAGCCTGAGTGCCCAATAGGCCAGTGGCAGGCTCCTGGCTGCTGGCTGTGCTTGTGAGGTCACAGCAGCCTCACTGCCTCCGAGGCCAGTGCTAGGCTCATGGCTGCTGGCTGTGCTTATGAGGTCACAGCAGCCTCAGTGCCTCCGAGGCCAGTTGCAGTTTGCTGGCTGTGCTTGTGAGGTCACAGCAGTCACTGACTCATAGCTTAGTCTACCATGCCGCCTGTTGGCTGTGCTTCTGAGGTCACAGTACACTCAGAGCCTCATAAGTTAGTATCCAGCGCCCCCTGCTGGCTGTGCTTGGGACGTCACAGCATCCTCAGTGCCAGCTAGGCCAGTGGCAGGCTCGTGGCTGCTGGCTGTGCTTGTGAGGTCACAGCAGCCTCAGTGCCACCTAGGTTTGTCTACAGCACCGCCTGCTGGCTGTGCTTGTGAGGTCACAGCAGCATGAGTGCCTCCTAGGCCAGTGGCAGGCTCATGGCTGCTGGCTGTGCTTGTGAGGTCACAGCAGCCTCAGTGCCTCCTATGCCATTTGCAGGCTGCTGGCTCTGCTTGTGAGGTCACAGCACACTCATTGCCTAATAAGTTAGTGTCCAGCGCCCCCTGCTGGCTGTGCTTGTGAGGTCACAGCAGACTCAGTGTCTCATACGTTAGTGTGCAGCGCCCCCTGCTGGCTGTGCTTTTGAGGTCACAGCAGCCTCAGTGCCTCTCAGGCCAGTATCAGGCTCCTGGCTGCTGGCTGTGCTTGTGAGGTCACAGCAACCTCAGTGCCTCTCAGGCCAGTGTCAGGCTCATGGCTGCTGGCTGTGCTTGTGAGGTCACAGCAGCCTCAGTGCCCCCTCTGCCAGTAGCAGGCTCATGGCTGCTGGCTGTGCTTGTGAGGTCACAGCAGACTCAGTGCCTTAAAAGTTAGTGTCCAGCGCCCCCTGCTGGCTGTGCTTGTGAGGTCACAGCAGCCTGCATGCCTCCTAGGTTAGTGTCCTTCGCCCCCTACTGGCTGTGCTGGTGAGGTCACAGCAGACTCACTGCCTCCTCTGCCAGTGTCAAGCTCATGGCTGCTGGCTGTCCTTCTGAAGTCACAGCATCCTCAGTGTCTCCGTGGATAGTGCCATGCTCAAGGCTGCTGGCTGTGCTTTTGAGGTCACAGCAACCTCAGTGCCTCTCAGGCCAGTATCAGGCTCATGGCTGCTGGCTGTGCTTGTGAGGTCACAGCAGCCTGAATGCCTCCTAGCCCAGTGGCAGGCTCATGGCTGCTGGCTGTGCTTCTGAGATCACAGAAGCCTGAATGCCTCCTAGGCCAGTGGCAGGCTCATGGCTGCTGGCTGTGCTTGTGAGGTCACAGCAGCCTCAGTGCCTCATAGCTTAGTGTGCAGCGCCCCCTGCTGGCTGTGCTTGTGAGGTCACAGCAGCCTGAGTGCCTCCTAGGCCCGTGGCAGGCTCATGGCTGCTGGCTGTGCTTGTGACGTCACAGCAGCCTCAGTGCCTTTCAGGCCAGTGGCATGCTCATGGCTGCTGGCTGTCCTTGTGAGGTCACAGAAGCCTCAGTGCCTCCTCTGCCACTGTCAGTCTCATGGCTGCTGGCTGGGATTGTGAGGTCACAGCAACCTCAGTGCCTCTCAGGCCAGTATCATGCTCATGGCTGCTGGCTGTGCTTGTGAGGTCACAGCAGCCTCAGTGCCTCCTCTGCCAGTGGCAGTCTCATGGCTGCTGGCTGTGCTTGTGAGGTCACAGCAGACTCAGTGCCTCACAGGCCAATATCAGGCTCATGGCTGATGGCTGTCCTTGTGACGTCACAGCAGCCTGAGTGCCTCCTAGGCCAGTGGCAGGCTCATGGCTGCTGGCTGTGCTTGTGAGGTCACAGCAGCCTCAGTGCCTCATAGTTTAGTGTCCAGTGTCCCCTGCTGGCTCTGCTTGTGAGGTCACAGCAGACTCAGTGCCTCAAAAGTTAGTGTGCAGCGCCCCCTGCTGGCTGTGCTTGTGTGGTCACAGCAGCCTCAGTGCCTCTCAGGCCAGTATCAGGCTCCTGGCTGCTGGCTGTGCTTGTGAGGTCACAGCAATCTCAGTGCCTCTCAGGCCAGTGTCAGGCTCATGGCTGCTGGCTGTGCTTGTGAGGTCACAGCAGCCTCAGTGCCCCCTCTGCCAGTAGCAGGCTCATGGCTGCTGGCTGTGCTTGTGAGGTCACAGCAGACTCAGTGCCTTTAAAGTTAGTGTCCAGCGCCCCCTGCTGGCTCTGCTTGTGAGGTCACAGCAGCCTCAGTGCCTCCTAGGCCAGTATCAGGCTCATGGCTGCTGGCTGTGCTTGTGACGTCACAGCAGCCTGACCGCCTCCTAGGCCAGTGGCAGGCTCATGGCTGCTGGCTGTGCTTCTGAGGTCACAGCAGCCTCAGTGCCTCCTCTGCCAGTGGCAGTCTCATAGCTGCTGGCTGTGCTTGTGAGGTCACAGCAGACTCAGTGCCTCAAAAGTTAGTGTGCAGCGCCTCCTGCTGGCTGTGCTTGTGAGGTCACAGCAGCCTCAGTGCCTCTCAGGCCAGTGTCAGGGTCATGGCTGCTGGCTGTGCTTGTGAGGTCGCAGAAACCTGAATGCCTCCTAGGCCAGTGGCAGGCTCATGGCTGCTGGCTGTGCTTGTGAGGTCACAGTAGCCTCAGTGCCTCCTCTGCCAGTGGCAGTCTCATGGCTGCTGGTTTTGCTTGTGAGGTCACAGCAGCCTCAGTGCCTCCTAGGCCAGTGGCAGGCTCATGGCTGCGGGCTGTGCTTGTGAGGTCACAGTAGCCTGAGTGCCTCCTAGGCCAGTGGCAGGCTCCTGGCTGCTGGCTGTGACTGTGAGGTCATAGCAGCCTCAGTGCCTCACAGGCCAATATCAGGCTCATGGCTGCTGGCTGTGCTTGTGACGTCACAGCAGCCTCAGTGCCTCCTAGGCCCGTGGCAGTGTCATGGCTGCTGGCTGTGCTTGTGAGGTCACAGTATACTCAGTGCCTCATAATTTAATGTCCAGCGTTCCCTACTGGCTGTGCTTGTGACGTCACAGCAGCCTCAGTGCCTCCTAGGCCCGTGGCAGTGTCATGGCTGCTGGCTGTGCTTCTGAGGTCACAGCAGCCTGACTGCCTCCTAGGCCAGTGGCAGGCTCAGGGTCGCTGGCTGTGCTTGTGAGGTCACACAAGCCTCAGTGTCTCCTCTGCCAGTGGCAGTCTCATGGCTGGTGGCTGTGCTTGTGAGGTCACAGCAGACTCAGTGCCTCAAAAGTTAGTGTGCAGCTCCTCCTGCTGGCTGTGCTTGTGACGTCACAGCAGCCTCAGTGCCTCTCAGGCCAGTATCATGCTCATGCCTGCTGGCTGTGCTTGTGAGGTCACAGCAGCCTGAATGCCTCCTAGACCAGTGTCAGGGTCATGGCTGCTGGCTGTTCTTGTGAGGTCACAGAAGCCTGAATGCCTCCTAGGCCAGTGGCAGTGTCATGGCTGCTGGCTGTGCTTGTGAGGTCACAGCAGCCTCAGTGCCTCCTAGGCCAGTGGCAGTCTCATGGCTGCTGGCTGTGCTTGTGAGGTCACAGCAGCCTCAGTGCCATCTAGGCCCATGGCAGGCTCATGGCTGCTGGCTGTGCTTGTGAGGTCACAGCAGACACAGTGCCTCACAGGTTTTTCTAAAGCACCGCCTGCTGGCTGTGCTTGTGAGGTCACAGCAGCCTGATTGCCTCCTAGGCCAGTGGCAGGCTCATGGCTGCTGGCTGTGCTTGTGAGGTCACAGCAGACTCAGTGCCTCATAGTTTAGTGTCCAGTGCCCGCTGCTGCCTATGGTTCTGACGTCACAGCAGCCTGAATGCCTCCAAGGCCAGTGGTGGGCTCATGGCTACTGCCTGTGCTTGTGAGGCCACAGCAGCCTCAGTGCCTCCACGGCCAGTGGCAGGCTCCTGGCTGCTGGCTGTGCTTCTGAGGTCACAGCAGCCTCAGTGCCTCATAGGTTAGTGTCCAGCGTCCCCTACGGGCTGTGATTGTGAGGTCACAGCAGCCTCAGTGCCTCATAGATTATCTCCAGTGCCCGCTGCAGGCTGTGCTTGTGACTTCACAGCAGCCTGAGTGCCCAATAGGCCAGTGCTAGGCTCCTGGCTGCTGGCTGTGCTTATGAGGTCACAGCAGCCTCAGTGCCTCCGAGGCCAGTTGCAGTCTGCTGGCTGTGCTTGTGAGGTCACAGCACAGTCACTTTACTCATAGCTTAGTCTACCATACCGCCTGTTGGCTGTGCTTCTGAGGTCACAGTACACTCAGAGCCTCATAAGTTAGTATCCAGCGCCCCCTGCTGGCTGTGCTTGGGACGTCACAGCAGCCTCAGTGCCAGCTAGGCCAGTGCCAGGCTCGTGGCTGCTGGCTGTGCTTGTGAGGTCACAGCAGCCTCAGTGCCACCTAGGTTTGTCTACAGCACCGCCTGCTGTCTGTGCTTGTGACGTCACAGCAGCATGAGTGCCTCCTAGGCCAGTGGCAGGCTCATGGCTGCTGGCTGTGCTTGTGAGGTCACAGCAGCCTCAGTGCCTCTTATGCCATTTGCAGGCTGCTGGCTGTGCTTGTGAGGTCACAGCACACTCAGTGCCTAATACGTTAGTGTCCAGCGCCCCCTGCTGGCTGTGCTTGGGACGTCACAGCAGCCTCAGTGCCTCCTAGGCCAGTGGCAGTCTCATGTCTGCTGGCTGTGCTTGTGAGGTCACAGCAGAGTCAGTGCCTGCTAGTTTAGTGGCCACTGCCCCCTGCTGGCTGTGCTTGTGAGGTCACAGCAGACTAAGTGCCTCTGAGGCCAGTGTCAGGCTCATGGCTACTGGCTGTGCTTGTGAGGTCACAGCAGCCTCAGTACCTCCTTGGTTAGTCTACAGCGCCCCCTGCTGGCTGTGCTTATGAGGTCACAGCAGCCTGAGTGCCTCCTAGGCCAGTGGCAGGCTCGTGGCTGCTGGCTGTGCTTGTGAGGTCACAGCAGCCTCAGTGCCTCATAGGTTAGTCTACAGCGCGCCTTGCTGGCTGTGCTTGTGACGTCACAGCAGGCTGACTGCAACTAAGGCCAGTGGCAGGCTCATGGCTGCTGGCTGTGCTTGTGAGGTCACAGCACACTCAGTGCCTCATAAATTAGTTTCCAGCACTCCCTGCTGGCTGTGCTTCTGAGGTCACAGCAGCCTGAGTGCCTCCTAGGCCAGTGGTGGGCTCATGGCTGCTGGCTGTGCTTGTGACGTCACAGCAGCCTCAGTGACTAATAGCTTAGTATACCATGCCCGCTCCTGTCTGTGCTTGTGAGGACACAGCAGACTAAGTGCCTCATAGGGTAGTTTCCAGCGCCCCCTGCTGGCTGTGCTTGTGAGTTCACAGCATCCTCAGTGCCCTCTTGGCCAGGGGCAGGTTTGTGGGTGCTGGCTGTGCTTGTGAGGTCACAGCAGACTCAGTGCCTCATAGGTTTGTCTACAGCACCACCTGCTGGCTGTGCTTGTGAGGTCACAGCAGCCTCAGTGCCTCCTAGGCCACTGGCAAGCTCGTGGCTGCTGGCTGTGCTTCTGACCTCACAGCAGCCTCAGTGCATCTGAGGACAGTGGCAAGCTCATGGCTGCTGGCTGTGCTTGTGAGGTCACAGCACACTGAGTGCCTCATAGGCCCGTGGCAGGCTCTTGGCTGCTGGCTGTGCTTGTGAGGTCACAGCAGCCTCAGTGCCTCCTAGGCCAGTGGCAGGCTCATGTCTGCTGGCTGTGCTTGTGAGGTCACAGCAGAGTCAGTGCCTGCTAAGTTAGTGTCCACTGCTCCCTGCTGGCTGTGCTTGTGAGGTCACAGCAGACTAAGTGCCTCTGAGGCCAGTGTCAGGCTCATGGCTACTGGCTGTGCTTGTGAGGTCACAGCAGCCTCAGTGACTCCTTGGATAGTCTACAGCGCCCCCTGCTGCCTGTGCTTGTGAGGTCACAGCAGCCTGAGTGCCTCCGAGGCCAGTGCTAGGCTCATGGCTGATGGCTGTGCTTGTGAGGTCACAGCAGCCTCAGTGCCTCCTATGCCAGTTGCGGGCTGCTGGCTGTGCTTGTGAGGTCACAGCACACTCAGTGCCTAATAAGTTAGTGTCCAGCGCCCCCTGCTGGCGGTGCTTGTGAGGTCACAGCAGGCTCAGTGCCTCCTAGGCCAGTGGCAGGCTCATGTCTGCTGGCTGTGCTTGTGAGGTCACAGCAGAGTCAGTGCCTGCTAAGTTAGTGTCCACTGCCCCCTGCTGGCTGTGCTTGTGAGGTCACAGCAGCCTCAGTGCCTCCGAGGCCAGTGCCAGGCTCATGGCTGCTGGCTGTGCTTGTGAGGTCACAGCAGACTCAGTGCCTCCGAGGCCAGTGTCAGTCTCATGGCTGCTGGCTGTGCTTGTGACGTCACAACAGCCTCAGTGTCTCATAGCTTAGTGTACCGTGCCCCGTCCTGGCTGTGCTTGTGAGGTCACAGCACACTCACTGCCTCCTAGAGTAGTATCCAGCGCCCCCTGCTTGCTGTGCTTGTGAAGTCACAGCAGCCTCAGGGCCTCCCAGGCCAGTGGCAAACTCGTGGCTGCTGGCTGTGCTTGTGAGGTCACAGCAGACTCAGTGCCTTATGGATTAGTGTACAGCACCACCTGCTGGCTGTGCTTGTGGGGTAACAGCGGCCTCATTGCCTCCTAGGCCAGTATCAGGCTCATGGCTGCTGGCTGTGCTTGTGAGGCCACAGCACACTCAGTGCCTCATAGCTTAGTGTCCAGCGTGCCCTGCTGGCTGTGCTTGTGAGGTCACAGCAGCCTGAGTGCCATGAAGGCCAGTGGCGGGTTCGTGGCTGTGCTTGTGAGTTCACAGCAGCCTCACTGCCTCCGAGGCCAGTGCCAGGCTCATGGCTGCTGGCTGTGTTTGTGAGGTCACAGCAAACTTAGTGCCTCCGAGTATAGTGGCAGGCTCATGGCTGCTGGCTGTGCTTGTGAGATCACAGGAGCCTCAGTGCCTCATAGGTAACTCTGGAGCTCCCCCTGCTGGCTGTGCTTGTGACGTCATAGCAGCCTGAGTGCCTCCGAGGCCAATGGCCGGCTCAGGGCTGCTGGCTGTGCTTGTGACATCACAGCACCCTCAGTGCCTCATGGCTTAGTCTACCGTGCCCCCTGCTGGCTCTGCTTGAGAGGTCACAGCACACTCAGTGCCTCATAGGTTAGTATCCAGCGCCCGGTGCTGGCTATGCTTGTGAGGTCACAGCAGCCTCAGTGCCATCAAGGCCCATGGCAGGCTCGTGGCTGCTGGCTGTGCTTGTGAGGTCACAGCAGACTCAGTGCCTCATAGGTTTTTCTAAAGCACCGCCTGCTGGCTGTGCTTGTGAGATCACAGAAGTCTGAGTGCCTCCAGGGCAGTGGCAGGCTCATGGCTGCTGGCTGTGCTTGGGACGTCACAGCAGCCTCAGTGCCAACTAGGCCAGTGGCAGGCTCGTGGCTGCTGGCTGTGCTTGTGAGGTCACAGCAGACTCAGTGCCACCTAGGTTTGTCTACAGCACCGCCTGCTGGCTGTGCTTGTGAGATCACAGCAGCCTGAGTGCCTCCTAGGCCAGTGGCAAGCTCGTGGCTGCGGGCTGTGCTTGTGACCTCACAGCAGCCTCAGTGCCTCCGAGGCTAGTGGCAGGCTAATGGCTGCTGGCTGTGCTTGTGAGGCCACAGCAGCCTCAGTGCCTCCACGGCCAGTGGCATGCTCATGGCTGCAGGCTGTGCTTGTGAGGTCACAGCAGCCTGAATGCCTCCTAGACCAGGGTCAGGCTCATGGCTGCTGGCTGTGCTTGTGAGGTGAAAGCAGCTTGACTGCCACCGAGGACAGTGGCAGGCTCATGGCTGCTGGCTGTGCTTGTGAGGTCACAGCACACTCAGTGCCTCCTTGATTAGTCTACAGCGCCCCCTGCTGGCTGAGCTTGTGAGGTCACAGCAGCCTGAGTGCCTCCTAGGCCAGTGGCAGGCTCATGGCTGCTGGCTGGGCTTGTGAGGTCACACTAGCCTCAGTGCCTCATAGATTATCTCCAGTGCCCGCTGCTGGCTGTGCTTCTGACGTCACAGCAGCCTCAGTGCCCAATAGGCCAGTGCTAGGCTCCTAGCTGCTGGCTGTGCTTGTGAGGTCACAGCAGCCTCAGTGCCTCCGAGGCCAGTGGCAGGCTTATGGCTGCTGGCTGTGCTTGTGAGGTCACAGCAGCCTCAGTGCCTCATAGATTATCTCCAGTGCCCGCTCCTGGCTGTGCTTGTGACTTCACAGCAGCCTCACTGCCTCCGAGGCCAGTGCTAGGCTCATGGCTGCTGGCTGTGCTTATGAGGTCACAGCAGCCTCAGTGCCTCCGAGGCCAGTTGCAGTCTGCTGGCTGTGCTTGTAAGGCCACAGCACACTCAGTGATTCACAGCTTAGTATAACATGCCCCCTCCTGTTTGTGCTTGTGAGGTCACAGCAGACTAAGTGCCTCATAGGTTAGTATCCAGCGCTCCCTGCTGGCTGTGCTTGTGAGCTCACAGCAGCCTCAGTGCCACCTAGGTTTGTCTACAGCACCGCCTGCTGGCTGTGCTTGTGACGTCACAGCAGCCTGAATGCCCAATAGGCCAGTGGCAGGCTCGTGGCTGCTGGCTGTGCCTGTGAGGTCACACCAGCCTCATTGCCTCCGAGGTCAGTGCTAGGCTCCTAGCTGCTGGCTGTGCTTGTGAGGTCACAGCAGCCTCAGTGCCTCCGAGGCCAGTGCTAGGCTCATGGCTGCTGGCTGTGCTTATGAGGTCACAGCAGCCTCAGTGCCTCCTATGCCAGGTGCAGGCTGCTGGCTGTGCTTGTGAGGTCACAGCACAGTCACTGACTCAAAGCTTAGTCTACCGTGCCGCCCGCTGGCTGTTCTTGTGAGGTCACAGCACACTCAGTGCCTCATAGGTAAGTATCCAGCGCCCCCTGCTGGCTGTGCTTGGGACGTCACAACAGCCTCAGTGCCATCTAGGCCAGTGGCAGGCTCGTGGCTGCTGGCTGTGCTTGTGAGGTCACAGCAGCCTCAGTGCCACCCAGGTTTGTCTACAGCACCGCCTGCTGGCTGTGCTTGTGACGTCACAGCAGCCTGAGTGCCTCCTAGGCCAGTGGCAGGCTCATGGCTGCTGGCTGTGCTTGTGACATCACAGCAGCCTCAGTGTCTCCTAGGCTACTAGCAGTCTCGTGGCTGCTGGCAGTGCTTGTGAGGTCACAGCAACCTCTTCGCCTCACAGGGCAGTGTCAGTCTCATGGCTGCTGGCTGTGCTTGTGAGGTCACAGCAGCCTGAATGCCTCCTAGGCCAGTGTCAGGCTCATGGCTGCTGGCTGTGCTTGTGAGGTCACAGCAGCCTCAGTGCCATCTAGGCCCATGGCAGGCTCGTGGCTGCGGGCTGTGCTTCTGAGGTCACAGCAGACTCAGTGCCTCATAGTTTAGTGTCCAGTGCCCGCTGCTTCCTGTGGTTCTGACGTCACAGCAACCTGATTACCTCCAAGGCCAGTGGTGGGCTCATGGCTGCTGGCTGAGCTTGTGAGGCCAGAGCAGCCTCAGTGCCTCCACGGCCAGTGGCAGTGTGCTGGCTGTGCTTGTGACGTCACAGCACACTCAGTGACTCATAGCTTAGTATACCATGCCCCCTCTTGTCTGTGCTTGTGAGGTCACAGCAGACTAAGTGCCTCATAGGTTAGTATCCAGCGCCCCCTGCTGGCTGTCCTTGTGAGGTCACAGCAGCCTCAGTGCCACCTAGGTTTGTCTATAGCACCGCCTCCTGGCTGTGCTTGTGAGGTCACAGCAGCCTCAGTGCTTCACAGGCCAGTATCAGGCTCATGCCTGCTGGCTGTGCTTGTGAGGTCACAGCAGCCTCAGTGCCTCCTAGGCCAGTGCCAGGCTCATGGCTGCTGGCTGTGCTTGTGAGGTCACAGCAGCCTCAATGTCTCCTAGGCCAGTGGCAGGCTCATGGCTGCTGGCTGCACTTTTGAGGTCACAGCAGCCTGAGTGCCTCCTAGACCAGTGGCAGGCTCATGGCTGCTGGCTGTGCTGCAGACGTCACAGCAGGCTGACTGCCCCCGAGGCTAGTGGCAGGCTCATGGCTGCTGGCTGTGCTTGTGAGACCACAGCAGCCTCAGTGCCTCCTTGGTTAGTCTACAGCGCCCCCGGCTGGCATTGCCTGTGAGGTCACAGCAGCCTCAGTGCCTCATATGTTCGTATCCAGCGCCCCCTGCTGGCTGTGCTTGTGTGGTCACAGCAGCCTCAGTGCCGCCTTGGTTAGTCTACAGCGCCCCCTGCTGGCTGTGCTTGTGACATCACAGCAGCCTGAGTGCCTCCTAGGCCAGTGGCAGGCTTATGGCTGCTGGCTGTGCCTGTGAGGTGACAGCAGCTTGACTGCCAACGAGGACAGTGGCAGGCTCATGGCAGCTGGCTGAGCTTGTGAAGTCACAGCACACTCAGTGCCTCCTTGATTAGTCTACAGCGCCCCCTGCTGGCTGTGCTTGTGAGGTCACAGCAGCCTGAATGCCTCCTAGAGCAGTGGCAGGCTCATGGCTGCTGGCTGTGCTTGTGAGGTCATAGCAACCTTACTGCCTCATAGTTTAGTGTACAGCACCCCCTGCTGGCTGTCCTTGTGACGTCACAGCAGCCTGAGTGTTTCCTATGCCAGTTGAAGGCTGCTGGCTGTGCTTGTGAGGTCACAGCACACTCACTGACTCATAGGATAGTATCCAGCGCCCCCTGCTGGCTGTGCTTGTGACGTCACAGCAGACTCAGTGGCACCTAGGTTTGTCTACAGCACCGCGTGCTGGCTGTGCTTGTGACGTCACAGCAACCTGAGTACCCCCGAGGACAGTGGCAGGCTCATGGCTGCTGGCTGTGCTTGTGAGGTCACAGCAGCCTCAGTGCCTGCTAGGTTAGTCTAGAGCGCCCCCTGCTGGCTGTGCTTGTGAGGTCACGGTACACTCACTGCCATCTAGGCCAGTGGCAGGCCCATGACTGCTGGCTGTGCTTGTGCGGTCACAGGAGACTCAGTGCCTCATAGATTAGTGTACAGCACCACCTGCTGGCTGTGCTTGTGAGGTCACAGCACACTCAGTGCCTCATAGGTTAGTATCCAGCGCCCCCTGCTGGCTGTGCTTGGGACGTCACAGCAGCCTCAGTGCCAGCTAGGCCAGTGGCAGGCTCGTGGCTGTTGGCTGTGCTTGTGAGGTCACAGCAGCCTCAGTGCCACCTAGGTTTGTCTACAGCACCACCTGCTGGCTGTGCTTGTGAGGTCACAGCAGCCTGAGTGCCTCCTCTGCCAGTGGCAGGCTCATGGCTGCTGGCTGTGCTTGTGAGGTCACAGCAGCCTCAGTGTCTCCTAGGCTACTAGCAGTCTCGTGGCTGCTGGCAGTGCTTGTGAGGTCACAGCAACCTCATTGCCTCACAGGCCAGTGTCAGTCTCATGGCTGCTGGCTGTGCTTGTGAGGTCACAGCAGCCTGAATGCCTCCTAGACCAGGGTCAGGCTCATGGCTGCTGGCTGTGCTTGTGAGGTGACAGCAGGTTGACTGCCACCGAGGACAGTGGCAGGCTCATGGCAGCTGGTGTGGCTTTTGAGGTCACAGCAGCCTCACTGCCTCATAGCTTAGTGTCCAGAGCCCCACACTGGCTGTTCTTGTGAGGTCACAGCAGCCTGAATGCCTCCTAGAGCAGTGGCAGGCTCATGGCTGCTGGCTGTGCTTGTGAGGTCACAGCAACCTTACTGCCTCATAGTTTAGTGTATAGCAACCCATGCTGGCTGTGCTTGTGAGGTCACAGCAGCCTGAGTGCCTCCTAATGCCAGTTGCAGGCTGCTGGCTGTGCTTGTGAGGTCACAGCACACTCAGTGCCTCATAGGTTAGTATCCAGCGCCCCCTGCTGGCTGTGCTTGGGACGTCACAGCACCCTCAGTGCCATCTAGGCCAGTGGCAGGCTCGTGGCTGCTGCCTGTGCTTGTGAGGTCACAGCAGCCTCAGTGCCACCTAGGTTTGTCTACAGCACCGCCTGCTGGCTGTGCTTGTGACGTCACAGCAGCCTGAGTGCCCCCGAGGACACTAGCAGGCTCATGGCTGCTGGCAGTGCTTGTGAGGTCACAGCAGCCTCTTTGCCTCATAGGTTTGTCTACAGCACTGCCTGCTGGCTGTGCTTGTGAGGTCACAGCAGACTCAGTGCCGTATAGATTAGTGTCCAGTGTGCCCTGCTGGCTGTGCTTGTGAGGTCACAGCAGCCTGAGTGCCATCTAGGCCAGTGGCAGGCTCGTGGCTGTTGGCTGTGCTTGTGAGGTCACAGCAGCCTGAGTGCCTCCTAGGCCCGTGGCAGGCTCATGGCTGCTGGCTGTGCTTGTGAGGTCACAGCAGCCTCAGTGTCTCATAGGCTACTAGCAGTCTCGTGGCTGCTGGCAGTGCTTGTGAGGTCACAGCAGCCTCTTTGCCTCACAGGCCAGTGTCAGTCTCATGGCTGCTGGCTGTGTTTGTAAGATCACAGCAGCCTGAATGCCTCCTAGACCAGGGTCAGGCTCATGGCCGGTGGCTGAGCTCGTGAGGTCACAGCACACTCAGTGCCTCCTTGGTTAGTCTACAGCGTCCCCTGCTGCCTGTGCTTGTGAGGTCACAGCACACTCAGTGCCTCATTGATTAGTATCCAGCGCCCCCTGCTGGCTGTGCTTGTGACGTCACAGCAGCCTCAGTGCCATCTAGGCCAGTGGCAGGCTCTTGGCTGCTGGCTGTGCTTGTGAGGTCACAGCAGACTCAGTGCCTCATAGGTTTGTCTACAGCGCCCCCTGCTGGCTGTGCTTGTGAGGTCACAGCAGACTCAGTGCCACCTAGGTTTGTCTACACCTCCCCCTGCTGGCTGTGCTTGTGAGGTCACAGCACACTCAGTGCCTCCCAGGCCAGTGGCAGGCTCATGGCTGCTGGCTGTGCTTGTGAGGTCCCAGTGGACTCAATGACTCTCAGGCCAGTGGCAGGGTCATGGCTGCTAGCTGTTATTGTGACGTCACAGCAGCCTCAATGCTTCCTAGGCCAGTGGCAGGCTCATGGCTGCTGGCTGCACTTGTGAGGTCACAGCAGCCTGAAAGCCTCCTAGGCCAGTGGCAGGCTCCTGGCTGCTGGCTGTGCTTGTGAGGTCACAGCAGCCTGAATGCCTCTTAGACCAGTGTCAGGCTCATGGCTGCTGGCTGTGCTTGTGAGGTCACAGCACACTCAGTGCCTCATAGGTTAGTCTAGAGCGTCCCCTGCTGGCTGTGCTTGTGAGGTCACGGTACACTCACTGCCATCTAGGCCAGTGGCAGCCTCATGGCTGCTGCCTGTGCTTGTGAGGTCACAGCACACTCAGTGCCTCCTACGTTAGTATCCAGCGCCCCCTGCTTGCTGTGCTTGTGAGGTGACAGCAGCTTGACTGCCACCGAGGACAGTGGCAGGCTCATGGCCGCTAGCTGAGCTCGTGAGGTCACAGCATACTCAGTGCCTCCTTGGTTAGTCTACAGCACCCCCTGCTGGCTGTGCTTGTGAGGTCACAGCACACTCAGTACCTCATAGGTTAGTTTCCAGCGCCCCCTGCTGGCTGTGCTTGTGAGGTCACAGCAGACTCAGTGCCTCCTAGGTTTGTCTACAGCGCCCCCTGCTGGCTGTGCTTGTGACGTCACAGCAGTCTGAGTGCCTCCGAGGACATTGGCAGGCTCATGGCTGCTGGCTGTGCTTGTGACTTCAGAGCAGCCTCAGTGCCTCCTAGGTTAGTCTACAGCGCCCCCTGCTGGCTGTGCTTGTGACGTCATAGCAGGCTCAGTGCCACCTAGGTTTGTCTACAGCTCCGCTTGGTGGCTGTCCTAGTGAGGTCACAGCAGCCTCAGTGCCTCCTAGGCCAGTGGCAGGCTCATGGCTGCTGGCTGTGCTTGTGAGGACCCAGAGGACTCCGTGCCTCTCAGGCCAGTGGCAGGGTCATGGCTGCTAGCTGTGCTTGTGACGTCACAGCAGCCTCAAAGCCTCCTAGGCCAGTGGCAGGCTCATGGCTGCTGGCTGCACTTGTGAGGTCACAGCAGCCTGAAAGCCTCCTAGGCCAGTGGCAGGCTCCTGGCTGCTGGCTCTGCTTGTGAGGTCACAGCAGCCTGAATGCTTCCTAGACCAGTGGCAGGCTCCTGGCTGCTGCCTGTGCTTGTGAGGTCACAGCAGCCTGAATGCCTCCTAGACCAGGGTCAGGCTCATGGCTGCTGGCTGTGCTTGTGAGGTCACAGCAGCCTGAGTGCCTCCTAGGCCCGTGGCAGGCTCATGGCTGCTGGCTGTGCTTGTGAGGTCACAGCAGCCTCAGTGTCTCCTAGGCTACTAGCAGTCTCGCGGCTGCTGGCAGTGCTTGTGAGGTCACAGCAACCACATTGCCTCACAGGCCAGTGTCAGTCTCATGGCTGCTGGCTGTGCTTGTGAGGTCACAGCAGCCTGAATGCCTCCTAGACCAGGGTCAGGCTCATGGCTGCTGGCTGTGCTTGTGAGGTGACAGCAGGTTGACTGCCACCGAGGACAGTGGCAGGCTCATGGCAGCTGGTGTGGCTTGTGAGGTCACAGCAGCCTCACTGCTCATGGCTTAGTGTCCAGAGCCCCCCGCTGGCTGTTCTTGTGAGGTCACAACAGCGTGAGTGCCTCCTCTGCCAGTGGCAGGCTCATGGCTGCTGGCTGTGCTTGTGAGGTCACAGCAACCTTACTGCCTCATAGGTTAGTGTATAGCAACCCATGCTGGCTGTGCTTGTGAGGTCACAGCAGCCTGAGTGCCTCCTAATGCCAGTTGCAGGCTGCTGGCTATGCTTGTGAGATCACAGCAGCCTCAGTGACTCATAGCTTAGTCTACCATGCCCCCTGCTGGCTGTGCTTGTGAGGTCACAGCACACTCAGTGCCTCATAGGTTAGTATCCAGCGCCCCGTGCTGGCTGTGCTTGGGACGTCACAGCAGCCTCAGTGCCATCTAGGCCAGTGGCAGGCTCGTGGCTGCTGGCTGTGCTTGTGAGGTCACAGCACACTCAGTGCCACCTAGGTTTGTCTACAGCACCGCCTGCTGGCTGTGCTTGTGACGTCACAGCAGCCTGAGTGCCCCCAGGGACAGTAGCAGGCTCATGGCTGCTGGCTGTGCTTGTGAGACCACAGCAGACTCAGTGCCTCATAGGTTTGTCTACAGCACTGCCTGCTGGCTGTGCTTGTGAGACCACAGCAGACTCAGTGCCTCATAGGTTTGTCTACAGCACTGCCTGCTGGCTGTGCTTGTGAGGTCACAGCAGCCTGAGTGCCTCCTAGGCCAGTGGCAGGCTCAGGGGCCCTGGCTGTGGTTGTGAGGTCACAGCATACTCAGTGCCGCATAGATTAGTGTCCAGTGTGCCCTGCTGGCTGTGCTTGTGAGGTCACAGCAGCCTGAGTGCCATCTAGGCCAGTGGCAGGCTCGTGGCTGTTGGCTGTGCTTGTGAGGTCACAGCAGCCTGAGTGCCTCCTAGGCCCGTGGCAGGCTCATGGCTGCTGGCAGTGCTTGTGAGGTCACAGCAGCCTGAATGCCTCCTAGACCAGGGTCAGGCTCATGGCTGCTGGCTGTGCTTGTGAGGTGACAGCAGCTTGACTGCCACCGACGATAGTGGCAGGCTCATGGCCGCTGGCTGAGCTCGTGAGGTCACAGCACACTCAGTGCCTCCTTGGTTAGTCTACAGCGCCCCCTGCTGCCTGTGTTTGTGAGGTCACAGCACACTCAGTGCCTCATAGGTTAGTATCCAGCGCCCCCTGCTGGCTGTGCTTGTGACGTCACAGCAGCCTCAGTGCCATCTAGGCCAGTGGCAGGCTCGTGGCTGCTGGCTGTGCTTGTGAGGTCACAGCAGACTCAGTGCCTCCTAGGTTTGTCTACAGCGCCCCCTGCTGGCTGTGCTTGTGACGTCACAGCAGTCTGAGTGCCTCCGAGGACATTGGCAGGCTCATGGCTGCTGGCTGTGCTTGTGACTTCAGAGCAGCCTCAGTGCCTCCTAGGTTAGTCTACAGCGCCCCCTGCTGGCTGTGCTTGTGACGTCATAGCAGGCTCAGTGCCACCTAGGTTTGTCTACAGCTCCGCTTGGTGGCTGTGCTAGTGAGGTCACAGCAGCCTCAGTGCCTCCTAGGCCAGTGGCAGGCTCATGGCTGCTGGCTGTGCTTGTGAGGACCCAGAGGACTCCGTGCCTCTCAGGCCAGTGGCAGGGTCATGGCTGCTAGCTGTGCTTGTGACGTCACAGCAGCCTCAAAGCCTCCTAGGCCAGTGGCAGGCTCATGGCTGCTGGCTGCACTTGTGAGGTCACAGCAGCCTGAAAGCCTCCTAGGCCAGTGGCAGGCTCCTGGCTGCTGGCTCTGCTTGTGAGGTCACAGCAGCCTGAATGCTTCCTAGACCAGTGGCAGGCTCCTGGCTGCTGCCTGTGCTTGTGAGGTCACAGCAGCCTGAATGCCTCCTAGACCAGGGTCAGGCTCATGGCTGCTGGCTGTGCTTGTGAGGTCACAGCAGCCTGAGTGCCTCCTAGGCCCGTGGCAGGCTCATGGCTGCTGGCTGTGCTTGTGAGGTCACAGCAGCCTCAGTGTCTCCTAGGCTACTAGCAGTCTCGCGGCTGCTGGCAGTGCTTGTGAGGTCACAGCAACCACATTGCCTCACAGGCCAGTGTCAGTCTCATGGCTGCTGGCTGTGCTTGTGAGGTCACAGCAGCCTGAATGCCTCCTAGACCAGGGTCAGGCTCATGGCTGCTGGCTGTGCTTGTGAGGTGACAGCAGGTTGACTGCCACCGAGGACAGTGGCAGGCTCATGGCAGCTGGTGTGGCTTGTGAGGTCACAGCAGCCTCACTGCTCATGGCTTAGTGTCCAGAGCCCCCCGCTGGCTGTTCTTGTGAGGTCACAACAGCGTGAGTGCCTCCTAGAGCAGTGGCAGGCTCATGGCTGCTGGCTGTGCTTGTGAGGTCACAGCAACCTTACTGCCTCATAGGTTAGTGTATAGCAACCCATGCTGGCTGTGCTTCTGAGGTCACAGCAGCCTGAGTGCCTCCTAATGCCAGTTGCAGGCTGCTGGCTATGCTTGTGAGATCACAGCAGCCTCAGTGACTCATAGCTTAGTCTACCATGCCCCCTGCTGGCTGTGCTTGTGAGGTCACAGCACACTCAGTGCCTCATAGGTTAGTATCCAGCGCCCCCTGCTGGCTGTGCTTGGGACGTCACAGCAGCCTCAGTGCCATCTAGGCCAGTGGCAGGCTCGTGGCTGCTGGCTGTGCTTGTGAGGTCACAGCAGACTCAGTGCCACCTAGGTTTGTCTACAGCACCGCCTGCTGGCTGTGCTTGTGACGTCACAGCAGCCTGAGTGCCTCCGGGGACAGTAGCAGGCTCATGGCTGCTGGCTGTGCTTGTGAGACCACAGCAGACTCAGTGCCTCATAGGTTTGTCTACAGCACTGCCTGCTGGCTGTGCTTGTGAGGTCACAGCAGCCTGAGTGCCTCCTAGGCCAGTGGCAGGCTCAGGGGCCCTGGCTGTGGTTGTGAGGTCACAGCATACTCAGTGCCGCATAGATTAGTGTCCAGTGTGCCCTGCTGGCTGTGCTTGTGAGGTCACAGCAGCCTGAGTGCCATCTAGGCCAGTGGCAGGCTCGTGGCTGTTGGCTGTGCTTGTGAGGTCACAGCAGCCTGAGTGCCTCCTAGGCCCGTGGCAGGCTCATGGCTGCTGGCAGTGCTTGTGAGGTCACAGCAGCCTGAATGCCTCCTAGACCAGGGTCAGGCTCATGGCTGCTGGCTGTGCTTGTGAGGTGACAGCAGCTTGACTGCCACCGACGATAGTGGCAGGCTCATGGCCGCTGGCTGAGCTCGTGAGGTCACAGCACACTCAGTGCCTCCTTGGTTAGTCTACAGCGCCCCCTGCTGCCTGTGTTTGTGAGGTCACAGCACACTCAGTGCCTCATAGGTTAGTATCCAGCGCCCCCTGCTGGCTGTGCTTGTGACGTCACAGCAGCCTCAGTGCCATCTAGGCCAGTGGCAGGCTCGTGGCTGCTGGCTGTGCTTGTGAGGTCACAGCAGACTCAGTGCCTCCTAGGTTTGTCTACAGCGCCCCCTGCTGGCTGTGCTTGTGACGTCACAGCAGTCTGAGTGCCTCCGAGGACATTGGCAGGCTCATGGCTGCTGGCTGTGCTTGTGACTTCAGAGCAGCCTCAGTGCCTCCTAGGTTAGTCTACAGCGCCCCCTGCTGGCTGTGCTTTTGACGTCACAGCAGCCTCAGTGCCACCTAGGATTGTCTACAGCTCCCCCTGGTGGCTGTGCTAGTGAGGTCACAGCAGCCTCAGTGCCTCCTAGGCCAGTGGCAGGCTCATGGCTGCTGGCTGTGCTTGTGAGGTCCCAGAGGACTCCGTGCCTCTCAGGCCAGTGGCAGGGTCATGGCTGCTAGCTGTGCTTGTGACGTCACAGCAGCCTCAATGCCTCCTAGGCCAGTGGCAGGCTCATGGCTGCTGGCTGCACTTGTGAGGTCACAGCAGCCTGAAAGCCTCCTAGGCCAGTGGCAGGCTCCTGGCTGCTGCCTGTGCTTGTGAGGTCACAGCAGCCTGAATGCTTCCTAGACCAGTGGCAGGCTCCTGGCTTCTGCCTGTGCTTGTGAGGTCACAGCAGCCTGAATGCCTCCTAGACCAGGGTCAGGCTCATGGCTGCTGGCTGTGCTTGTGAGGTCACAGCACACTCAGTGCCTCCCAGGCCCGTGGCAGGCTCATGGCTGCTGGCTGTGCTTGTGAGGTCACAGCAGCCTCAGTGTCTCCTAGGCTACTAGCAGTCTCGCGGCTGCTGGCAGTGCTTGTGAGGTCACAGCAACCTCATTGCCTCACAGGCCAGTGTCAGTCTCATGGCTGCTGGCTGTGCTTGTGAGGTCACAGCAGCCTGAATGCCTCCTAGACCAGGGTCAGGCTCATGGCTGCTGGCTGTGCTTGTGAGGTCACAGCAGGTTGACTGCCACCGAGGACAGTGGCAGGCTCATGGCAGCTGGTGTGGCTTGTGAGGTCACAGCAGCCTCACTGCTCATGGCTTAGTGTCCAGAGCCCCACACTGGCTGTTCTTGTGAGATCACAGCAGCCTGAATGCCTCCTAGAGCAGTGGCAGGCTCATGGCTGCTGGCTGTGCTTGTGAGGTCACAGCAACCTTACTGCCTCATGGGTTAGTGTATAGCAAGCCATGCTGGCTGTGCTTCTGAGGTCACAGCAGCCTGAGTGCCTCCTAATGCCAGTTGCAGCCTGCTGGCTATGCTTGTGAGGTGACAGCAGCCTCAGTGACCCACAGCTTAGTCTACCGTGCCCCCTGCTGGCTGTGCTTGTGAGGTCACAGCACACTCAGTGCCTCATAGGTTAGTATCCAGCGCCCCCTGCTGGCTGTGCTTGGGACGTCACAGCAGCCTCAGTGCCATCTAGGCCAGTGGCAGGCTCGTGGCTGCTGGCTGTGCTTGTGAGGTCACAGCAGACTCAGTGCCACCTAGGTTTGTCTACAGCACCGCCTGCTGGCTGTGCTTGTGACGTCACAGCAGCCTGAGTGCCCCCGAGGACAGTAGCAGGCTCATGGCTGCTGGCTGTGCTTGTGAGACCACAGCAGACTCAGTGCCTCATAGGTTTGTCTACAGCACTGCCTGCTGGCAGTGCTTGTGAGGTCACAGCAGCCTCTTTGCCTCACAGGCCAGTGTTAGTCTCATGGCTGCTGGCTGTGCTTGTGAGGTCACAGCAGCCTGAATGCCTCCTAGACCAGGGTCAGGCTCATGGCTGCTGGCTGTGCTTGTGAGGTGACAGCAGCTTGACTGCCACCGAGGATAGTGGCAGGCTCATGGCCGCTGGCTGAGCTCGTGAGGTCACAGCACACTCAGTGCCTCATAGGTTAGTATCCAGCATCCCCTGCTGGCTCTGCTTGTGACGTCACAGCAGCCTCAGTGCCATCTAGGCCAGTGGCAGGCTCGTAGCTGCTGGCTGTGCTTGTGAGGTCACAGCAGACTCAGTGCCTCCTAGGTTTGTCTACAGCGCCCCCTGCTGGCTGTGCTTGTGACGTCACAGCAGTCTGAGTGCCTCCGAGGACATTGGCAGGCTCGTGGCTGCTGGCTGTGCTTGTGACTTCAGAGCAGCCTCAGTGCCTCCTAGGTTAGTCTACAGCGCCTCCTGCTGGCTGTGCTTGTGACGTCATAGCAGGCTCAGTGCCACCTAGGTTTGTCTACAGCTCCCCCTGGTGGCTGTGCTAGTGAGGTCACAGCAGCCTCAGTGCCTCCTAGGCCAGTGGCAGGCTCATGGCTGCTGGCTGTGCTTGTGAGGTCCCAGAGGACTCCGTGCCTCTCAGGCCAGTGGCAGGGTCATGGCTGCTGGCTGTGCTTGTGAGGTCACAGCAGCCTCAATGTCTCCTAGGCCAGTGGCAGGCTCATGGCTGCTGGCTGCACTTGTGAGGTCACAGCAGCCTGAAAGCCTCCTAGGCCAGTGGCAGGCTCCTGGCTGCTGCCTGTGCTTGTGAGGTCACAGCAGCCTGAATGCCTCCTAGACCAGGGTCAGGCTCATGGCTGCTGGCTGTGCTTGTGAGGTGACAGCAGCTTGACTACCACCGAGGACAGTGGCAGGCTCATGGCCGCTGGCTGAGCTCGTGAGGTCACAGCACACTCAGTGCCTCCTTGGTTAGTCTACAGCGCCCCCTGCTGGCTGTGCTTGTGAGGTCACAGCACACTCAGTGCCTCATAGGTTAGTATCCAGCGCCCCCTGCTGGCTGTGCTTGTGAGGTCACAGCAGACTCAGTGCCTCCTAGATTTGTCTACAGCGCCCCCTGCTGGCTGTGCTTCTGACGTCACAGCAGTCGGAGTGCCTCCGAGGACATTGGCAGGCTCATGGCTGCTGGCTGTGCTTGTGAGGTCACAGCAGCCTCAGTGCCTCTGAGGCCAGTGGCAGGCTTATGGCTGCTGGCTGTGCTTGTGAGGTCACAGCAGCCTCAGTGCCTCATACGTTAGTCTAGAGCGCCCCCTGCTGGCTGTGCTTGTGAGGTAACAGCAGCCTGAGTGCCTCCGAGGCCAGTGGCAGGCTCGTGCCTGCTGGCTGTGCTTGTGAGGTCACAGCACACTCAGTGGCTCATAGCTTAGTGTCAAGCGTGCCCTGCTGGCTGTGCTTGTGAGGTCACAGCAGCCTGAGTGCCATGAAGGCCAGTGGCGGGTTCGTGGCTGTGGTTGTGACGTCACAGCAGCCTCAGTTCCTCCGAGGCCAGTGCCAGGCTCCCCCTGCTGGCTGTGCTTGTGAGGTCACAGCATCCTCAGCGCCACCGAGGCCAGTGGCAGGGTCATGGCTGCTAGCTGTGCTTGTGACGTCACAGCAGCCTCAATGCCTCCTAGGCCAGTGGCAGGCTCATGGCTGCTGGCTGCACTTGTGAGGTCAAAGCAGCCTGAAAGCCTCCTAGACCAGTGGCAGGCTCCTGGCTGCTGCCTGTGCTTGTGAGGTCACAGCAGCCTGAATGCCCCCTAGACCAGGGTCAGGCTCATGGCTGCTGGCTGTGCTTGTGAGGTGACAGCAGCTTGACTACCACCGAGGACAGTGGCAGGCTCATGGCCGCTGGCTGAGCTCGTGAGGTCACAGCACACTCAGTGCCTCCTTGGTTAGTCTACAGCGCCCCCTGCTGGCTGTGCTTGTGAGGTCCCAGCACACTCAGTGCCTCATAGGTTAGTATCCAGCGCCCCCTGCTGGCTGTGCTTGTGAGGTCACAGCAGCCTCAGTGCCTCCTAGGTTTGTCTACAGCACCCCCTGCTGGCTGTGTTTCTGACGTCACAGCAGTCTGAGTGCCTCCGAGGACATTGGCAGGCTCATGGCTGCTGGCTGTGCTTGTGACTTCAGAGCAGCCTCAGTGCCTCCTAGGTTAGTCTACAGCGCCCCCTGCTGGCTGTGCTTGTGACGTCACAGCAGCCTCAGTGCCACCTAGGTTTGTCTACAGCTCCCCCTGCTGGCTGTGCTAGTGAGGTCACAGCACACTCAGTGCCTCCTAGGCCAGTGGCAGGCTCATGGCTGCTGGCTGTGCTTGTGAGGTCCCAGAGGACTCCGTGCCTCTCAGGCCAGTGGCAGGGTCATGGCTGCTAGCTGTGCTTGTGACGTCACAGCAGCCTCAATGCCTCCTAGGCCAGTGGCAGGCTCATGGCTGCTGGCTGCACTTGTGAGGTCACAGAAGCCTCAGTGCCTCCTAGGCCAGTGGCAGGCTCCTGGCTGCTGCCTGTGCTTGTGAGGTCACAGCAGCCTGAATGCTTCCTAGACCAGTGGCAGGCTCCTGGCTTCTGCCTGTGCTTGTGAGGTCACAGCAGCCTGAATGCCTCCGAGGCCAGGGTCAGGCTCATGGCTGCTGGCTGTGCTTGTGAGGTCACAGCAGCCTGAGTGCCTCCTAGGCCCGTGGCAGGCTCATGGCTGCTGGCTGTGCTTGTGAGGTCACAGCAGCCTCAGTGTCTCCTAGGCTACTAGCAGTCTCGCGGCTGCTGGCAGTGCTTGTGAGGTCACAGCAACCTCATTGCCTCACAGGCCAGTGTCAGTCTCATGGCTGCTGGCTGTGCTTGTGAGGTCACAGCAGCCTGAATGCCTCCTAGACCAGGGTCAGGCTCATGGCTGCTGGCTGTGCTTGTGAGGTCACAGCAGGTTGACTGCCACCGAGGACAGTGGCAGGCTCATGGCAGCTGGTGTGGCTTGTGAGGTCACAGCAGCCTCACTGCTCATGGCTTAGTGTCCAGAGCCCCACACTGGCTGTTCTTGTGAGATCACAGCAGCCTGAATGCCTCCTAGAGCAGTGGCAGGCTCATGGCTGCTGGCTGTGCTTGTGAGGTCACAGCAACCTTACTGCCTCATGGGTTAGTGTATAGCAAGCCATGCTGGCTGTGCTTCTGAGGTCACAGCAGCCTGAGTGCCTCCTAATGCCAGTTGCAGCCTGCTGGCTATGCTTGTGAGGTGACAGCAGCCTCAGTGACCCACAGCTTAGTCTACCGTGCCCCCTGCTGGCTGTGCTTGTGAGGTCACAGCACACTCAGTGCCTCATAGGTTAGTATCCAGCGCCCCCTGCTGGCTGTGCTTGGGACGTCACAGCAGCCTCAGTGCCATCTAGGCCAGTGGCAGGCTCGTGGCTGCTGGCTGTGCTTGTGAGGTCACAGCAGACTCAGTGCCACCTAGGTTTGTCTACAGCACCGCCTGCTGGCTGTGCTTGTGACGTCACAGCAGCCTGAGTGCCCCCGAGGACAGTAGCAGGCTCATGGCTGCTGGCTGTGCTTGTGAGACCACAGCAGACTCAGTGCCTCATAGGTTTGTCTACAGCACTGCCTGCTGGCTGTGCTTGTGAGGTCACAGCAGCCTGAGTGCCTCCTAGGCCAGTGGCAGGCTCAGGGGCGCTGGCTGTGGTTGTGAGGTCACAGCACACTCAGTGCCGCATAGATTAGTGTCCCGTGTGCCCTGCTGGCTGTGCTTGTGAGGTAACAGCAGCCTGAGTGCCTCCTAGGCCAGTGGCAGGCTCGTGGCTGTTGGCTGTGCTTGTGAGGTCACAGCAGCCTGAGTGCCTCCTAGGCCCGTGGCAGGCTCATGGCTGCTGGCTGTGCTTGTGAGGTCACAGCAGCCTCAGTGTCTCCTAGGCTACTAGCAGTCTCGTGGCTGCTGGCAGTGCTTGTGAGGTCACAGCAGCCTCTTTGCCTCACAGGCCAGTGTTAGTCTCATGGCTGCTGGCTGTGCTTGTGAGGTCACAGCAGCCTGAATGCCTCCTAGACCAGGGTCAGGCTCATGGCTGCTGGCTGTGCTTGTGAGGTGACAGCAGCTTGACTGCCACCGAGGATAGTGGCAGGCTCATGGCCGCTGGCTGAGCTCGTGAGGTCACAGCACACTCAGTGCCTCATAGGTTAGTATCCAGCGTCCCCTGCTGGCTCTGCTTGTGACGTCACAGCAGCCTCAGTGCCATCTAGGCCAGTGGCAGGCTCGTAGCTGCTGGCTGTGCTTGTGAGGTCACAGCAGACTCAGTGCCTCCTAGGTTTGTCTACAGCGCCCCCTGCTGGCTGTGCTTGTGACGTCACAGCAGTCTGAGTGCCTCCGAGGACATTGGCAGGCTCGTGGCTGCTGGCTGTGCTTGTGACTTCAGAGCAGCCTCAGTGCCTCCTAGGTTAGTCTACAGCGCCTCCTGCTGGCTGTGCTTGTGACGTCACAGCAGGCTCAGTGCCACCTAGGTTTGTCTACAGCTCCCCCTGGTGGCTGTGCTAGTGAGGTCACAGCAGCCTCAGTGCCTCCTAGGCCAGTGGCAGGCTCATGGCTGCTGGCTGTGCTTGTGAGGTCCCAGAGGACTCCGTGCCTCTCAGGCCAGTGGCAGGGTCATGGCTGCTGGCTGTGCTTGTGAGGTCACAGCAGCCTCAATGCCTCCTAGGCCAGTGGCAGGCTCATGGCTGCTGGCTGCACTTGTGAGGTCACAGCAGCCTGAAAGCCTCCTAGGCCAGTGGCAGGCTCCTGGCTGCTGCCTGTGCTTGTGAGGTCACAGCAGCCTGAATGCCTCCTAGACCAGGGTCAGGCTCATGGCTGCTGGCTGTGCTTGTGAGGTGACAGCAGCTTGACTACCACCGAGGACAGTGGCAGGCTCATGGCCGCTGGCTGAGCTCGTGAGGTCACAGCACACTCAGTGCCTCCTTGGTTAGTCTACAGCGCCCCCTGCTGGCTGTGCTTGTGAGGTCACAGCACACTCAGTGCCTCATAGGTTAGTATCCAGCGCCCCCTGCTGGCTGTGCTTGTGAGGTCACAGCAGACTCAGTGCCTCCTAGATTTGTCTACAGCGCCCCCTGCTGGCTGTGCTTCTGACGTCACAGCAGTCGGAGTGCCTCCGAGGACATTGGCAGGCTCATGGCTGCTGGCTGTGCTTGTGAGGTCACAGCAGCCTCAGTGCCTCTGAGGCCAGTGGCAGGCTTATGGCTGCTGGCTGTGCTTGTGAGGTCACAGCAGCCTCAGTGCCTCATACGTTAGTCTAGAGCGCCCCCTGCTGGCTGTGCTTGTGAGGTAACAGCAGCCTGAGTGCCTCCGAGGCCAGTGGCAGGCTCGTGCCTGCTGGCTGTGCTTGTGAGGTCACAGCACACTCAGTGGCTCATAGCTTAGTGTCAAGCGTGCCCTGCTGGCTGTGCTTGTGAGGTCACAGCAGCCTGAGTGCCATGAAGGCCAGTGGCGGGTTCGTGGCTGTGGTTGTGACGTCACAGCAGCCTCAGTTCCTCCGAGGCCAGTGCCAGGCTCCCCCTGCTGGCTGTGCTTGTGAGGTCACAGCATCCTCAGCGCCTCCGAGGCCAGTGGCAGGGTCATGGCTGCTAGCTGTGCTTGTGACGTCACAGCAGCCTCAATGCCTCCTAGGCCAGTGGCAGGCTCATGGCTGCTGGCTGCACTTGTGAGGTCAAAGCAGCCTGAAAGCCTCCTAGACCAGTGGCAGGCTCCTGGCTGCTGCCTGTGCTTGTGAGGTCACAGCAGCCTGAATGCCCCCTAGACCAGGGTCAGGCTCATGGCTGCTGGCTGTGCTTGTGAGGTGACAGCAGCTTGACTACCACCGAGGACAGTGGCAGGCTCATGGCCGCTGGCTGAGCTCGTGAGGTCACAGCACACTCAGTGCCTCCTTGGTTAGTCTACAGCGCCCCCTGCTGGCTGTGCTTGTGAGGTCCCAGCACACTCAGTGCCTCATAGGTTAGTATCCAGCGCCCCCTGCTGGCTGTGCTTGTGAGGTCACAGCAGCCTCAGTGCCTCCTAGGTTTGTCTACAGCACCCCCTGCTGGCTGTGTTTCTGACGTCACAGCAGTCTGAGTGCCTCCGAGGACATTGGCAGGCTCATGGCTGCTGGCTGTGCTTGTGACTTCAGAGCAGCCTCAGTGCCTCCTAGGTTAGTCTACAGCGCCCCCTGCTGGCTGTGCTTGTGACGTCACAGCAGCCTCAGTGCCACCTAGGTTTGTCTACAGCTCCCCCTGCTGGCTGTGCTAGTGAGGTCACAGCACACTCAGTGCCTCCTAGGCCAGTGGCAGGGTCATGGCTGCTAGCTGTGCTTGTGACGTCACAGCAGCCTCAATGCCTCCTAGGCCAGTGGCAGGCTCATGGCTGCTGGCTGCACTTGTGAGGTCACAGAAGCCTCAGTGCCTCCTAGGCCAGTGGCAGGCTCCTGGCTGCTGCCTGTGCTTGTGAGGTCACAGCAGCCTGAATGCTTCCTAGACCAGTGGCAGGCTCCTGGCTTCTGCCTGTGCTTGTGAGGTCACAGCAGCCTGAATGCCTCCGAGGCCAGGGTCAGGCTCATGGCTGCTGGCTGTGCTTGTGAGGTCACAGCAGCCTGAGTGCCTCCTAGGCCCGTGGCAGGCTCATGGCTGCTGGCTGTGCTTGTGAGGTCACAGCAGCCTCAGTGTCTCCTAGGCTACTAGCAGTCTCGCGGCTGCTGGCAGTGCTTGTGAGGTCACAGCAACCTCATTGCCTCACAGGCCAGTGTCAGTCTCATGGCTGCTGGCTGTGCTTGTGAGGTCACAGCAGCCTGAATGCCTCCTAGACCAGGGTCAGGCTCATGGCTGCTGGCTGTGCTTGTGAGGTCACAGCAGGTTGACTGCCACCGAGGACAGTGGCAGGCTCATGGCAGCTGGTGTGGCTTGTGAGGTCACAGCAGCCTCACTGCTCATGGCTTAGTGCCCAGAGCCCCACACTGGCTGTTCTTGTGAGGTCACAGCAGCCTGAATGCCTCCTAGAGCAGTGGCAGGCTCATGGCTGCTGGCTGTGCTTGTGAGGTCACAGCAACCTTACTGCCTCATAGGTTAGTGTATAGCAACCCATGCTGGCTGTGCTTCTGAGGTCACAGCAGCCTGAGTGCCTCCTAATGCCAGTTGCAGCCTGCTGGCTATGCTTGTGAGGTCACAGCAGCCTCAGTGACTCATAGCTTAGTCTACCGTGCCCCCTGCTGGCTGTGCTTGTGAGGTCACAGCACACTCAGTGCCTCATAGGTTAGTATCCAGCGCCCCCTGCTGGCTGTGCTTGGGACGCCACAGCAGCCTCAGTGCCATCTAGGCCAGGGGCAGGCTCGTGGCTGCTGGCTGTGCTTGTGAGGTCACAGCAGACTCAGTGCCACCTAGGTTTGTCTACAGCACCGCCTGCTGGCTGTGCTTGTGACGTCACAGCAGCCTGAGTGCCCCCGAGGACAGTAGCAGGCTCATGGCTGCTGGCTGTGCTTGTGAGACCACAGCAGACTCAGTGCCTCATAGGTTTGTCTACAGCACTGCCTGCTGGCTGTGCTTGTGAGGTCACACCAGCCTGAGTGCCTCCTAGGCCAGTGGCAGGCTCAGGGGCGCTGGCTGTGGTTGTGAGGTCACAGCACACTCAGTGCCGCATAGATTAGTGTCCCGTGTGCCCTGCTGGCTGTGCTTGTGAGGTAACAGCAGCCTGAGTGCCTCCTAGGCCAGTGGCAGGCTCGTGGCTTTTGGCTGTGCTTGTGAGGTCACAGCAGCCTGAGTGCCTCCTAGGCCGGTGGCAGGCTCATGGCTGCTGGCTGTGCTTGTGAGGTCACAGCAGCCTCAGTGTCTCCTAGGCTACTAGCAGTCTCGTGGCTGCTGGCAGTGCTTGTGAGGTCACAGCAGCCTCTTTGCCTCACAGGCCAGTGTCAGTCTCATGGCTGCTGGCTGTGCTTGTGAGGTCACAGCAGCCTGAATGCCTCCTAGGCCAGTGGCAGGCTCATGGCTGCTGGCTGCACTTGTGAGGTCACAGCAGCCTGAAAGCCTCCTAGGCCAGTGGCAGGCTCCTGGCTGCTGCCTGTGCTTGTGAGGTCACAGCAGCCTGAATGCCTCCTAGACCAGGGTCAGGCTCATGGCTGCTGGCTGTGCTTGTGAGGTGACAGCAGCTTGACTACCACCGAGGACAGTGGCAGGCTCATGGCCGCTGGCTGAGCTCGTGAGGTCACAGCACACTCAGTGCCTCCTTGGTTAGTCTACAGCGCCCCCTGCTGGCTGTGCTTGTGAGGTCACAGCACACTCAGTGTCTCATAGGTTAGTATGCAGCGCCCCCTGCTGGCTGTGCTTGTGAGGTCACAGCAGACTCAGTGCCTCCTAGGTTTGTCTACAGCGCCCCCTGCTGGCTGTGCTTCTGACGTCACAGCAGTCGGAGTGCCTCCGAGGACATTGGCAGGCTCATGGCTGCTGGCTGTGCTTGTGAGGTCACAGCAGCCTCAGTGCCTCCTAGGCCAGTGGCAGGCTTATGGCTGCTGGCTGTGCTTGTGAGGTCACAGCAGCCTCAGTGCCTCATACGTTAGTCTAGAGCGCCCCCTGCTGGCTGTGCTTGTGAGGTAACAGCAGCCTGAGTGCCTCCGAGGCCAGTGGCAGGCTCGTGCCTGCTGGCTGTGCTTGTGAGGTCACAGCACACTCAGTGCCTCATAGCTTAGTGTCAAGCGTGCCCTGCTGGCTGTGCTTGTGAGGTCACAGCAGCCTGAGTGCCATGAAGGCCAGTGGCGGGTTCGTGGCTGTGGTTGTGACGTCACAGCAGCCTCAGTTCCTCCGAGGCCAGTGCCAGGCTCCCCCTGCTGGCTGTGCTTGTGAGGTCACAGCATCCTCAGCGCCTCCGAGGCCAGTGGCAGGCTCCTGGCTGCTGCCTGTGCTTGTGAGGTCACAGCAGCCTGAATGCCTCCTAGACCAGGGTCAGGCTCATGGCTGCTGGCTGTGCTTGTGAGGTGACAGCAGCTTGACTGCCACCGAGGACAGTGGCAGGCTCATGGCCGCTGGCTGAGCTCGTGAGGTCACAGCACACTCAGTGCCTCCTTGGTTAGTCTACAGCGTCCCCTGCTGCCTGTGCTTGTGAGGTCACAGCACACTCAGTGCCTCATAGGTTAGTGTCCAGCGCCCCCTGCTGGCTGTGCTTGTGACGTCACAGCAGCCTCAGTGCCAGCTAGGCCAGTGGCAGGCTCATGGCTGCTGGCTGTGCTTGTGAGGTCACAGCAGACTCAGTGCCTCCTAGGTTTGTCTACAGCGCCCCCTGCTGGCTGTGCTTGTGAGGTCACAGCAGACTCAGTGCCTCATAGGTTTGTCTACAGCACCCCCTGCTGGCTGTGCTTGTGAGGTCACAGCACACTCTGTGCCTCCCAGGCCAGTGGCAGGCTCATGGCTGCTGGCTGTGCTTGTGAGGTCCCAGTGGACTCAATGACTCTCAGGCCAGTGGCAGGGTCATGGCTGCTGGCAGTGCTTGTGAGGTCACAGCAGCCTCTTTGCCTCACAGGCCAGTGTCAGTCTCATGGCTGCTGGCTGTGCTTGTGAGGTCACAGCAGCCTGAATGCCTCCTAGGCCTGTATCAGGCTCATGGCTGATGGCTGTGCTTGTGAGGTGACAGCAGCTTGACTGCCACCGAGGATAGTGGCAGGCTCATGGCCGCTGGCTGAGCTCCTGAGGTCACAGCACACTCAGTGCCTCCTTGGTTAGTCTACAGCGCCCCCTGCTGCCTGTGTTTGTGAGGTCACAGCACACTCAGTGCCTCATAGGTTAGTATCCAGCGCCCCCTGCTGGCTGTGCTTGTGACGTCACAGCAGCCTCAGTGCCATCTAGGCCAGTGGCAGGCTCGTAGCTGCTGGCTGTGCTTGTGAGGTCACAGCAGACTCAGTGCCTCCTAGGTTTGTCTACAGCGCCCCCTGCTGGCTGTGCTTGTGAGGTCACAGCAGTCTGAGTGCCTCCGAGGACATTGGCAGGCTCATGGCTGCTGGCTGTGCTTGTGACTTCAGAGCAGCCTCAGTGCCTCCTAGGTTTGTCTACAGCGCCCCCTGCTGGCTGTGCTTGGGACGTCACAGCAGCCTCAGTGCCACCTAGGTTTGTCTACAGCTCCCCCTGGTGGCTGTGCTAGTGAGGTCACAGCAGCCTCAGTGCCTCCTAGGCCAGTGGCAAGCTCATGGCTGCTGGCTGTGCTTGTGAGGTCCCAGAGGACTCCGTGCCTCTCAGGCCAGTGACAGGGTCATGGCTGCTAGCTGTGCTTGTGACGTCACAGCAGCCTCAATGCCTCCTAGGCCAGTGGCAGGCTCATGGCTGCTGGCTGCACTTGTGAGGTCACAGCAGCCTGAAAGCCCCCTAGGCCAGTGGCAGGCTCATGGCTGCTGGCTGTGCTTGTGAGGTCACAGCAGCCTGAATGCTTCCTAGACCAGTGGCAGGCTCCTGGCTTCTGCCTGTGCTTGTGAGGTCACAGCACCCTCAGTGCCTGCTAGACCAGGGTCAGGCTCATGGCTGCTGGCTGTGCTTGTGAGGTCACAGCAGCCTGAAAGCCTCCTAGGCCAGTGGCAGGCTCATGGCTGCTGGCTGTGCTTGTGAGGTCACAGCAGCCTCAGTGTCTCCTAGGCTACTAGCCGTCTCGCGGCTGCTGGCAGTGCTTGTGAGGTCACAGCAACCTCATTGCCTCACAGGCCAGTGTCAGTCTCATGGCTGCTGGCTGTGCTTGTGAGGTCACAGCAGCCTGAATGCCTCCTAGACCAGGGTCAGGCTCATGGCTGCTGGCTGTGCTTGTGAGGTGACAGCAGGTTGACTGCCACCGAGGACAGTGGCAGGCTCATGGCAGCTGGTGTGGCTTGTGAGGTCACAGCAGCCTCACTGCTCATGGCTTAGTGTCCAGAACCCCACACTAGCTGTTCTTGTGAGGTCACAGCAGCCTGAATGCCTCCTAGAGCAGTGGCAGGCTCATCGCTGCTGGCTGTGCTTGTGAGGTCACAGCAACCTTACTGCCTCATAGGTTAGTGTATAGCAACCCATGCTGGCTGTGCTTCTGAGGTCACAGCAGCCTGAGTGCCTCCTAATGCCAGTTGCAGCCTGCTGGCTATGCTTGTGAGGTCACAGCAGCCTCAGTGACTCATAGCTTAGTCTACCGTGCCCCCTGCTGGCTGTGCTTGTGAGGTCACAGCACACTCAGTGCCTCATAGGTTAGTATCCAGCGCCCCCTGCTGGCTGTGCTTGGGACGCCACAGCAGCCTCAGTGCCATCTAGGCCAGTGGCAGGCTCATGGCTGCTGGCTGTGCTTGTGAGGTCCCAGAGGACTCCGTGCCTCTCAGGCCAGTGGCAGGCTCATGGCTGCTGGCCGCACTTGTGAGGTCACAGCAGCCTGAAAGCCTCCTAGGCCAGTGGCAGGCTCCTGGCTGCTGCCTGTGCTTGTGAGGTCACAGCAGCCTGAATGCCTCCTAGACCAGGGTCAGGCTCATGGCTGCTGGCTGTGCTTGTGAGGTGACAGCAGCTTGACTACCACCGAGGACAGTGGCAGGCTCATGGCCGCTGGCTGAGCTCCTGAGGTCACAGCACACTCAGTGCCTCCCTGGTTAGTCTACAGCGCCCCCTGCTGGCTGTGCTTGTGAGGTCACAGCACACTCAGTGCCTCATAGGTTAGTATCCAGCCCCCCCTGCTGGCTGCGCTTGTGAGGTCACAGCAGACTCATTGCCTCCTAGGTTTGTCTACAGCGCCCCCTGCTGGCTGTGCTTCTGACGTCACAGCAGTCGGAGTGCCTCCGAGGACATTGGCAGGCTCATGGCTGCTGGCTGTGCTTGTGAGGTCACAGCAGCCTCAGTGCCTCCTAGGCCAGTGGCAGGCTTATGGCTGCTGGCTGTGCTTGTGAGGTCACAGCAGCCTCAGTGCCTCATAGGTTAGTCTAGAGCGCCCCCTGCTGGCTGTGCTTGTGAGGTAACAGCAGCCTGAGTGCCTCCTAGGCCAGTGGCAGGCTCGTGCCTGCTGGCTGTGCTTGTGAGGTCACAGCACACTCAGTGCCTCATAGGTTAGTATGCAGCGCCCCCTGCTGGCTGTGCTTGTGACGTCACAGCAGCCTCAGTGCCATCTAGGCCAGTGGCAGGCTCGTAGCTGCTGGCTGTGCTTGTGAGGTCACAGCAGACTCAGTGCCTCCTAGGTTTGTCTACAGCGCCCCCTGCTGGCTGTGCTTGTGACGTCACAGCAGTCTGAGTGCCTCCGAGGACATTGGCAGGCTCGTGGCTGCTGGCTGTGCATGTGACTTCAGAGCAGCCTCAGTGCCTCCTAGGTTTGTCTACAGCTCCCCCTGGTGGCTGTGCTAGTGAGGTCACAGCAGCCTCAGTGCCTCCTAGGCCAGTGGCAGGCTCATGGCTGCTGGCTGTGCTTGTGAGGTCCCAGAGGACTCCGTGCCTCTCAGGCCAGTGGCAGGGTCATGGCTGCTAGCTGTGCTTGTGACGTCACAGCAGCCTCAATGCCTCCTAGGCCAGTGGCAGGCTCATGGCTGCTGGCTGCACTTGTGAGGTCACAGCAGCCTGAAAGCCTCCTAGGCCAGTGGCAGGCTCCTGGCTGCTGCCTGTGCTTGTGAGGTCACAGCAGCCTGAATGCCTCCTAGACCAGGGTCAGGCTCATGGCTGCTGGCTGTGCTTGTGAGGTGACAGCAGCTTGACTACCACCGAGGACAGTGGCAGGCTCATGGCCGCTGGCTGAGCTCGTGAGGTCACAGCACACTCAGTGCCTCCTTGGTTAGTCTACAGCGCCCCCTGCTGGCTGTGCTTGTGAGGTCACAGCACACTCAGTGCCTCATAGGTTAGTATCCAGCGCCCCCTGCTGGCTGTGCTTGTGAGGTCACAGCAGACTCAGTGCCTCCTAGGTTAGTCTAGAGCGCCCCCTGCTGGCTGTGCTTGTGAGATAACAGCAGCCTGAGTGCCTCCTAGGCCAGTGGCAGGCTCGTGCCTGCTGGCTGTGCTTGTGAGGTCACAGCACACTCAGTGCCTCATAGCTTAGTGTCAAGCGTGCCCTGCTGGCTGTGCTTGTGAGGTCACAGCAGCCTGAGTGCCATGAAGGCCAGTGGTGGGTTCGTGGCTGTGCTTGTGACGTCACAGCAGCCTCAGTTCCTCCGAGGCCAGTGCCAGGCTCCCCCTGCTGGCTGTGCTTGTGAGGTCACAGCATCCTCAGCGCCTCCGAGGCCAGTGGCAGGCTCCTGGCTGCTGCCTGTGCTTGTGAGGTCACAGCAGCCTGAATGCCTCCTAGACCAGGGTCAGGCTCATGGCTGCTGGCTGTGCTTGTGAGGTGACAGCAGCTTGACTGCCACCGAGGACAGTGGCAGGCTCATGGCCGCTGGCTGAGCTCGTGAGGTCACAGCACACTCAGTGCCTCCTTGGTTAGTCTACAGCGTCCCCTGCTGCCTGTGCTTGTGAGGTCACAGCACACTCAGTGCCTCATAGGTTAGTATCCAGCGCCCCCTGCTGGCTGTGCTTGGGACGTCACAGCAGCCTCAGTGCCTCCTAGGCCAGTGGCAGGCTCATGCCTGCTGGCTGTGCTTGTGAGGTCACAGCACACTCAGTGCCTCATAGGTTAGTCTAGAGCGCCCCCTGCTGGCTGTGCTTGTGAGATAACAACAGCCTGAGTGCCACCGAGGACAGTGGCAGGCTCGTGGCTGCTGGCTGTGCTTGTGAGGTCACAGCACACTCAGTGCCTCATAGCTTAGTGTCCAGCGTGCCCTGCTGGCTGTGCTTGTGAGGTCACAGCAGCCTGAGTGCCATGAAGGCCAGTGGCGGGTTCGTGGCTGTGCTTGTGACGTCACAGCAACCTCAGTGACTCCGAGGCCAGTGCCAGGCTACCCCTGCTGCCTGTGCTTGTGAGGTCACAGCATCCTCAGCGCCTCCTAGGCCAGTGGCAGGCTCCTGGCTGCTGCCTGTGCTTGTGAGGTCACAGCAGCCTCAGTGCCTCCTCTGCCAGTGGCAGTCTCATGGCTGCTGGCTGTGCTTGTGAGGTGACAGCAGCTTGACTGCCACCGAGGACAGTGGCAGGCTCATGGCCGCTAGATGAGCTCGTGAGGTCACAGCACACTCAGTGCCTCCTTGGTTAGTCTACAGCACCCCCTGCTGGCTGTGCTTGTGAGGTCACAGCACACTCAGTGCCTCATAGCTTAGTATCCAGAGCCCACTGCTGGCTGTGCTTGTGAGGTCACAGCAGCCTCAGTGCCTCCTAGGTTTGTCTACAGCGCCCCCTGCTGGCTGTGTTTGTGACGTCACAGCAGTCTGAGTGCCTCCGAGGACATTGGCAGGCTCATGGCTGCTGGCTGTGCTTGTGAGCTCACAGCAGACTAAGTGCCTCTGATGCTAATGGCATGCTCATGGCTGCTGGCTGTGCTTGTGACATCACAGCAGTCTCAGTGCCTCATACCTTAGTCTAGCGTTTCCCCTGCTGGCTGTGCTTGTGAGGTCACAGCACACTCAGTGCCTCATAGGTTAGTATCCAGCGCCCCCTGCTGGCTGTGCTTGTGAGGTCACAGCAGCCTGAGTGCCATCTAGGCCAGTGGCAGGCTCATGGCTGTTGGCTGTGCTTGTGAGGTCACAGCAGCCTCAGTGCCACCTAGGTTTGTCTACAGCACCGCCTGCTGGCTGTGCTTGTGACGTCACAGCAGCCTGAGTGCCAGCTAGGCCAGTGGCACGCTCGTGGCTGTTGGCTGCGGTTGTGAGGTCACAGCAGCCTCAGTGCCACCTAGGTTTGTCTACAGCAACGCCTGCTGGCTGTGCTTGTGAGGTCACAGCAGCCTCAGTGCCTCCTAGGCCAGTGGCAGGCTCATGGCTGCTGGCTGTGCTTGTGAGGTCACAGCAGCCTCAGTGTCTCCTAGGCTACTAGCAGCCTCGCGGCTGCTGGCAGTGGTTGTGGGGTCACAGCAACCTCATTGCCTCACAGGCCAGTGTCAGTCTCATGGCTGCTGGCTGTGCTTGTGAGGTCACAGCACACTCAGTGCCACCTAGGTTTGTCTACAGCACCGCCTGCTGGCTGTGCTTGTGACGTCACAGCAGCCTGAGTGCCCCCGAGGACAGTAGCAGGCTCATGGCTGCTGGCTGTGCTTGTGAGACCACAGCAGACTCAGTGCCTCATAGGTTTGTCTACAGCACTGCCTGCTGGCTGTGCTTGTGAGGTCACAGCAGCCTGAGTGCCTCCTAGGCCAGTGGCAGGCTCAGGGGCGCTGGCTGTGGTTGTGAGGTCACAGCACACTCAGTGCCGCATAGATTAGTGTCCAGTGTGCCCTGCTGGCTGTGCTTGTGAGGTAACAGCAGCCTGAGTGCCTCCTAGGCCAGTGGCAGGCTCATGGCTGCTGGCTGTGCTTGTGAGGTCACAGCACACTCAGTGCCTCCCAGGCCAGTGGCAGGCTCATGGCTGCTGGCTGTGCTTGTGAGGTCAGAGAGGACTCCGTGCCTCTCAGGCCAGTGGCAGGGTCATGGCTGCTAGCTGTGCTTGTGACGTCACAGCAGCCTCAGTGCCTCCTAGGCCAGTGGCAGACTTATGGCTGCTGGCTGTGCTTGTGAGGTCACAGCAGCCTCAGTGCCTCATAGGTAAGTCTAGAGCGCCCCCTGCTGGCTGTGCTTGTGAGGTAACAGCAGCCTGAGTGCCTCCTAGGCCAGTGGCAGGCTCGTGCCTGCTGGCTGTGCTTGTGAGGTCACAGCACACTCAGTGCCTCATAGCTTAGTGTCAAGCGTGCCCTGCTGGCTGTGCTTGTGAGGTCACAGCAGCCTGAGTGCCATGAAGGCCAGTGGCGGGTTCGTGGCTGTGCTTGTGACGTCACAGCAGCCTCAGTTCCTCCGAGGCCAGTGCCAGGCTCCCCCTGCTGGCTGTGCTTGTGAGGTCACAGCATCCTCAGCGCCTCCGAGGCCAGTGGCAGGCTCCTGGCTGCTGCCTGTGCTTGTGAGGTCACAGCAGCCTGAATGCCTCCTAGACCAGGGTCAGGCTCATGGCTGCTGGCTGTGCTTGTGAGGTGACAGCAGCTTGACTGCCACCGAGGACCGTGGCAGGCTCATGGCCGCTGGCTGAGCTCGTGAGGTCACAGCACACTCAGTGCCTCCTTGGTTAGCCTACAGCGTCCCCTGCTGCCTGTGCTTGTGAGGTCACAGCACACTCAGTGCCTCATAGGTTAGTATGCAGCGCCCCCTGCTGGCTGTGCTTGGGACGTCACAGCAGCCTCAGTGCCAGCTAGGCCAGTGGCAGGCTCGTGGCTGCTAGCTGTGTTTGTGAGGTCACAGCAGACTCAGTGCCTCGAAGGTTTGTCTACAACGCCCCCTGCTGGCTGTGCTTGTGAGGTCACAGCAGACTCAGTGCCTCATAGGTTTGTCTACAGCTCCCCCTGCTGGCTGTGCTTCTGAGGTCACAGCAGCCTCTTTGCCTCACAGGCCAGTGTCAGTCTCATGGCTGCTCGCTGTTCTTGTGAGGTCACAGCAGCCTGAATGCCTCCTAGACCAGGGTCAGGCTCATGGCTGCTGGCTGTGCTTGTGAGGTGACAGCAGCTTGACTGCCACCGAGGATAGTGGCAGGCTCATGGCCGCTGGCTGAGCTCGTGAGGTCACAGCACACTCAGTGCCTCCTTGGTTAGTCTACAGCGCCCCCTGCTGGCTGTGCTTGTGACGTCACAGCAGTCTGAGTGCCTCCGAGGACATTGGCAGGCTCATGGCTGCTGGCTGTGCTTGTGACTTCAGAGCAGCCTCAGTGCCTCCTAGGTTAGTCTACAGCGCCCCCTGCTGGCTGTGCTTGTGACGTCACAGCCGCCTCAGTGCCACCTAGGTTTGTCTACAGCTCCCCCTGCTGGCTGTGCTAGTGAGGTCACAGCAGCCTCAGTGCCTCCTAGGCCAGTGGCAGGCTCATGGCTGCTGGCTGTGCTTGTGAGGTGCCATAGGACTCCGTGCCTCTCAGGCCAGTGGCAGGGTCATGGCTGCTAGCTGTGCTTGTGACGTCACAGCAGCCTCAATGCCTCCTAGGCCAGTGGCAGGCTCATGGCTGCTGGCTGCACTTGTGAGGTCACAGCAGCCTGAAAGCCTCCTAGGCCAGTGGCAGGCTCCCCCTGCTGCCTGTGCTTGTGAGGTCACAGCAGCCTGAATGCTTCCTAGACCAGTGGCAGGCTCCTGGCTTCTGCCTGTGCTTGTGAGGTCACAGCAGCCTGAATGCCTCCTACACCAGGGTCAGGCTCATGGCTGCTGGCTGTGCTTGTGAGGTCACAGCAGCCTGAAAGCCTCCTAGGCCCGTGGCAGGCTCATGGCTGCTGGCTGTGCTTGTGAGGTCACAGCAGCCTCATTGCCTCTCAGGCCAGTGTCAGTCTCATGGCTGCTGGCTGTGCTTGTGAGGTCACAGCAGCCTCATTGCCTCCGAGGCCAGTGGCAGGCTCGTGCCTGCTGGCTGTGCTTGTGAGGTCACAGCACACTCAGTGCCTCATGGCTTAGTGTCCAGTGTGCCCTGCTGGCTGTGCTTGTGAGGTCACAGCAGCCTGAGTGCCATGAAGGCCAGTGGCGGGTTCGTGGCTGTGCTTGTGACGTCACAGCAACCTCAGTGCCTCCGAGGCCAGTGCCAGGCTCCCCCTGCTGGCTGTGCTTGTGAGGTCACAGCATCCTCAGCGCCTCCTAGGCCAGTGGCAGGCTCCTGGCTGCTGCCTGTGCTTGTGAGGTCACAGCAGCCTGAATGCCTCCTAGACCAGGGTCAGGCTCATGGCTGCTGGCTGTGCTTGTGAGGTGACAGCAGGTTGACTGCCACCGAGGACAGTGGCAGGCTCATGGTAGCTGGTGTGGCTTGTGAGGTCACAGCAGCCTCACTGCTCATGGCTTAGTGTCCAGAGCCCCACACTAGCTGTTCTTGTGAGGTCACAGCAGCCTGAATGCCTCCTAGAGCAGTGGCAGGCTCTTGGCTGCTGGCTGTGCTTGTGAGGTCACAGCAACCTTACTACCTCATAGGTTACTGTATAGGAACCCATGCTGGCTGTGCTTCTGAGGTCACAGCAGCCTGAGTGCCTCCTAATGCCAGTTGCAGCCTGCTGGCTATGCTTGTGAGGTCACAGCAGCCTCAGTGACTCATAGCTTAGTCTACCGTGCCCCCTGCTGGCTGTGCTTGTGAGGTCACAGCACACTCAGTGCCTCATAGGTTAGTATCCAGCGCCCCCTGCTGGCTGTGCTTGGGACGTCACAGCAGCCTGAGTGCCATCTAGGCCAGTGGCAGGCTCGTGGCTGCTGGCTGTGCTTGTGAGGTCACAGCACACTCAGTGCCACCTAGGTTTGTCTACAGCACCGCCTGCTGGCTGTGCTTGTGACGTCACAGCAGCCTGAGTGCCCCCGAGGACAGTAGCAGGCTCATGGCTGCTGGCTGTGCTTGTGAGACCACAGCAGACTCAGTGCCTCATAGGTTTGTCTACAGCACTGCCTGCTGGCTGTGGTTGTGAGGTCACAGCACACTCAGTGCCGCATAGATTAGTGTCCAGCGTGCCCTGCTGGCTGTGCTTGTGAGGTCACAGCAGCCTCAGTGCCACCTAGGCCAGTGGCAGGCTCGTGGCTGTTGGCTGTGCTTGTGAGGTCACAGCAGCCTGAGGGCCTCCTAGGCCCGTGGCAGGCTCATGGCTGCTGGCTGTGCTTGTGAGGTCACAGCAGCCTCTTTGCCTCACAGGCCAGTGTCAGTCTCATGGCTGCTGGCTGTGCTTGTGAGGTCACAGCAGCCTGAATGCCTCCTAGACCAGGGTCAGGCTCATGGCTGCTGGCTGTGCTTGTGAGGTGACAGCAGCTTGACTACCACCGAGGACAGTGGCAGGCTCATGGCCGCTGGCTGAGCTCGTGAGGTCACAGCACACTCAGTGCCTCCTTGGTTAGTCTACAGCGTCCCCTGCTGCCTGCGCTTGTGAGGTCACAGCACACTCAGTGCCTCATAGGTTAGTATGCAGCGCCCCCTGCTGGCTGTGCTTGGGACGTCACTGCAGCCTCAGTGCCATCTAGGCCAGTGGCAGGCTCGTGGCTGCTGGCTGTGCTTGTGAGGTCACAGCAGACTCAGTGCCTCATAGGTTTGTCTACAGCGCCCCCTGCTGGCTGTGCTTGTGAGGTCACAGCAGACTCAGTGCCTCATAGGTTTGTCTACAGCTCGCCCTGCTGCCTGTGCTTGTGAGGTCACAGCACACTCAGTGCCTCCCAGGCCAGTGGCAGGCTCATGGCTGCTGGCTGTGCTTGTGACGTCACAGCAACCTCAGTGCCTCCTAGGCCAGTGCCAGGCTCCCCCTGCTGCCTGTGCTTGTGAGGTCACAGCATCCTCAGCGCCTCCTAGGCCAGTGGCAGGCTCCTGGCTGCTGCCTGTGCTTGTGAGGTCACAGCAGTCTGATTGCCTCCTAGGCCCATGGCAGGCTCATGGCTGCTGGCTGTGCTTGTGAGGTCACAGCAGCCTCAGTGCCTCCTCTGCCAATGACAGTCGCATGGCTGCTGGCTGTGCTTGTGAGGTGACAGCAGCTTGACTGCCACCGAGGACAGTGGCAGGCTCATGGCCGCTAGATGAGCTCGTGAGGTCACAGCACACTCAGTGCCTCCTTGGTTAGTCTACAGCACCCCCTGCTGGCTGTGCTTGTGAGGTCACAGCACACTCAGTGCCTCATAGCTTAGTATCCAGAGCCCCCTGCTGGCTGTGCTTGTGAGGTCACAGCAGATTCAGTGCCTCCTAGGTTTGTCTACAGCGCCCCCTGCTGGCTGTGCTTGTGACGTCACAGCAGTCTGAGTGCCTCCGAGGACATTGGCAGGCTCATGGCTGCTGGCTGTGCTTGTGACATCACAGCAGTCTCAGTGCCTCATACCTTAGTCTAGCGTTTCCCCTGCTGGCTGTGCTTGTGAGGTCACAGCACACTCAGTGCCTCATAGGTTAGTATCCAGCGCCCCCTGCTGGCTGTGCTTGGGACGTCACAGCAGCCTCAGTGCCAGCTAGGCCAGTGGCAGGCTCGTGGCTGCTGGCTGTGCTTGTGAGGTCACAGCAGCCTCAGTGCCACCTAGGTTTGTCTACAGCAACGCCTGCTGGCTGTGCTTGTGAGGTCACAGCAGCCTGAGTGCCTCCTAGGCCAGTGGCAGGCTCATGGCTGCTGGCTGTGCTTGTGAGGTCACAGCAGCCTCAGTGTCTCCTAGGCTACTAGCAGTCTCGCGGCTGCTGGCAGTGCTTGTGAGGTCACAGCAACCTCATTGCCTCATAGGCCAGTGTCAGTCTCATGGCTGGTGGCTGTGCTTGTGAGGTCACAGCACACTCAGTGCCACCTAGGTTTGTCTACATCACCGCCTGCTGGCTGTGCTTGTGACGTCACAGCAGCCTGAGTGCCCCCGAGGACAGTAGCAGGCTCATGGCTGCTGGCTGTGCTTGTGAGACCACAGCAGACTCAGTGCCTCATAGGTTTGTCTACAGCACTGCCTGCTGGCTGTGCTTGTGAGGTCACAGCAGCCTGAGTGCCTCCTAGGCCAGTGGCAGGCTCAGGGGCGCTGGCTGTGGTTGTGAGGTCACAGCACACTCAGTGCCGCATAGATTAGTGTCCAGTGTGCCCTGCTGGCTGTGCTTGTGAGGTCACAGCAGCCTGAGTGCCTCCTAGGCCAGTGGCAGGCTCGTGGCTGCTGGCTGTGCTTGTGAGGTCACAGCACACTCAGTGCCTCATAGCTTAGTGTCAAGCGTGCCCTGCTGGCTGTGCTTGTGAGGTCACAGCAGCCTGAGTGCCATGAAGGCCAGTGGCGGGTTCGTGGCTGTGCTTGTGACGTCACAGCAACCTCAGTGCCTCCGAGGGCAGTGCCAGGCTCCCCCTGCTGGCTGTGCTTGTGAGGTCACAGCACACTCAGTGCCTCCCAGGCCAGTGGCAGGCTCATGGCTGCTGGCTGTGCTTGTGAGGTTACAGCAGCCTGAGGGCCTCCTAGGCCCGTGGCAGGCTCATGGCTGCTGGCTGTGCTTGTGAGGTCACAGCAGCCTCTTTGCCTCACAGGCCAGTGTCAGTCTCATGGCTGCTGGCTGTGCTTGTGAGGTCACAGCAGCCTGAATGCCTCCTAGACCAGGGTCAGGCTCATGGCTGCTGGCTGTGCTTGTGAGGTGACAGCAGCTTGACTACCACCGAGGACAGTGGCAGGCTCATGGCCGCTGGCTGAGCTCGTGAGGTCACAGCACACTCAGTGCCTCCTTGGTTAGTCTACAGCGTCCCCTGCTGCCTGCGCTTGTGAGGTCACAGCACACTCAGTGCCTCATAGGTTAGTATGCAGCGCCCCCTGCTGGCTGTGCTTGGGACGTCACAGCAGCCTCAGTGCCATCTAGGCCAGTGGCAGGCTCGTGGCTGCTGGCTGTGCTTGTGAGGTCACAGCAGACTCAGTGCCTCATAGGTTTGTCTACAGCGCCCCCTGCTGGCTGTGCTTGTGAGGTCACAGCAGACTCAGTGCCTCATAGGTTTGTCTACAGCTCGCCCTGCTGCCTGTGCTTGTGAGGTCACAGCACACTCAGTGCCTCCCAGGCCAGTGGCAGGCTCATGGCTGCTGGCTGTGCTTGTGACGTCACAGCAACCTCAGTGCCTCCTAGGCCAGTGCCAGGCTCCCCCTGCTGCCTGTGCTTGTGAGGTCACAGCATCCTCAGCGCCTCCTAGGCCAGTGGCAGGCTCCTGGCTGCTGCCTGTGCTTGTGAGGTCACAGCAGTCTGATTGCCTCCTAGGCCCATGGCAGGCTCATGGCTGCTGGCTGTGCTTGTGAGGTCACAGCAGCCTCAGTGCCTCCTCTGCCAGTGGCAGTCGCATGGCTGCTGGCTGTGCTTGTGAGGTGACAGCAGCTTGACTGCCACCGAGGACAGTGGCAGGCTCATGGCCGCTAGATGAGCTCGTGAGGTCACAGCACACTCAGTGCCTCCTTGGTTAGTCTACAGCACCCCCTGCTGGCTGTGCTTGTGAGGTCACATCACACTCAGTGCCTCATAGCTTAGTATCCAGAGCCCCCTGCTGGCTGTGCTTGTGAGGTCACAGCAGACTCAGTGCCTCCTAGGTTTGTCTACAGCGCCCCCTGCTGGCTGTGCTTGTGACGTCACAGCAGTCTGAGTGCCTCCGAGGACATTGGCAGTCTCATGGCTGCTGGCTGTGCTTGTGACATCACAGCAGTCTCAGTGCCTCATACCTTAGTCTAGCGTTTCCCCTGCTGGCTGTGCTTGTGAGGTCACAGCACACTCAGTGCCTCATAGGTTAGTATCCAGCGCCCCCTGCTGGCTGTGCTTGGCACGTCACAGCAGCCTCAGTGCCAGCTAGGCCAGTGGCAGGCTCGTGGCTGCTGGCTGTGCTTGTGAGGTCACAGCAGCCTGAGTGCCTCCTAGGCCCGTGGCAGGCTCATGGCTGCTGGCTGTGCTTGTGAGGTCACAGCAGCCTCAGTGTCTCCTAGGCTACTAGCAGTCTCGCGGCTGCTGGCAGTGCTTGTGAAGTCACAGCAACCTCATTGCCTCATAGGCCAGTGTCAGTCTCATGGCTGCTGGCTGTGCTTGTGAGGTCACAGCACACTCAGTGCCACCTAGGTTTGTCTACAGCACCGCCTGCTGGCTGTGCTTGTGACGTCACAGCAGCCTGAGTGCCCCCGAGGACAGTAGCAGGCTCATGGCTGCTGGCTGTGCTTGTGAGACCACAGCAGACTCAGTGCCTCATAGGTTTGTCTACAGCACTACCTGCTGGCTGTGCTTGTGAGGTCACAGCAGCCTGAGTGCCTCCTAGGCCAGTGGCAGGCTCAGGGGCGCTGGCTGTGGTTGTGAGGTCACAGCACACTCAGTGCCGCATAGATTAGTGTCCAGTGTGCCCTGCTGGCTGTGCTTGTGAGGTCACAGCAGCCTGAGTGCCTCCTAGGCCAGTGGCAGGCTCGTGGCTGCTGGCTGTGCTTGTGAGGTCACAGCACACTCAGTGCCTCATAGCTTAGTGTCAAGCGTGCCCTGCTGGCTATGCTTGTGAGGTCACAGCAGCCTGAGTGCCATGAAGGCCAGTGGCGGGTTCGTGGCTGTGCTTGTGACGTCACAGCAACCTCAGTGCCTCCGAGGCCAGTGCCAGGCTCCCCCTGCTTCCTGTGCTTGTGAGGTCACAGCACACTCAGTGCCTCCCAGGCCAGTGGCAGGCTCATGGCTGCTGGCTGTGCTTGTGAGGTAACAGCAGCCTGAGTGCCTCCTAGGCCAGTGGCAGGCTCGTGCCTGCTGGCTGTGCTTGTGAGGTCACAGCACACTCAGTGCCTCATAGCTTAGTGTCAAGCGTGCCCTTCTGGCTGTGCTTGTGAGGTCACAGCAGCCTGAGTGCCATGAAGGCCAGTGGCGGGTTCGTGGCTGTGCTTGTGACGTCACAGCAACCTCAGGGCCTCCGAGGCCAGTGCCAGGCTCCCCCTGCTGGCTGTGCTTGTGAGGTCACAGCATCCTCAGCGCCTCCTAGGCCAGTGGCAGGCTCCTGGCTGCTGCCTGTGCTTGTGAGGTCACAGCTGCCTGAATGCCTCCTAGACCAGGGTCAGGCTCATGGCTGCTGGCTGTGCTTGTGAGGTGACAGCAGCTTGACTGCCACCGAGGACAGTGGCAGGCTCATGGCCGCTGGCTGGCCTCGTGAGGTCACAGCACACTCAGTGCCTCCTTGGTTAGTCTACAGCGGCCCCTGCTGACTGTGCTTGTGAGGTCACAGCAGCCTGAATGCCTCCTAGAGCAGTGGCAGGCTAATGGCTGCTGGCTGTGCTTGTGAGGTCACAGCACACTCAGTGCCACCTAGGTTTGTCTACAGCACCGCCTGCTGGCTGTGCTTGTAACGTCACAGCAGCCTGAGTGCCCCCGAGGACAGTGGCAGGCTCATGGCAGCTGGTGTGGCTTGTGAGGTCACAGCAGCCTCACTGCTCATGGCTTAGTGTCCAGAGCCCCCCGCTGGCTGTTCTTGTGAGGTCACAGCAGCCTGAATGCCTCCTAGAGCAGTGGCAGGCTCATCGCTGCTGGCTGTGCTTGTGAGGTCACAGCAACCTTACTGCCTCATAGTTTAGTGTATAGCAACCCCTGCTGGCTGTGCTTCTGAGGTCACAGCAGCCTGAGTGCCTCCTAATGCCAGTTGCAGCCTGCTTGCTATGCTTGTGAGATCACAGCAGCCTCAGTGACTCATAGCTTAGTCTACCGTGCCCCCTGCTGGCTGTGCTTGTGAGGTCACAGCACACTCAGTGCCTCATAGGTTAGTATCCAGCGCCCCCTGCTGGCTGTGCTTGGGACGTCACAGCAGCCTGAGTGCCATCTAGGCCAGTGGCAGGCTCGTGGCTGCTGGCTGTGCTTGTGAGGTCACAGCACACTCAGTGCCACCTAGGTTTGTCTACAGCACCGCCTGCTGGCTGTGCTTGTGACGTCACAGCAGCCTGAGTGCCCCCGAGGACAGTAGCAGGCTCATGGCTGCTGGCTGTGCTTGTGAGACCACAGCAGACTCAGTGCCTCATAGGTTTGTCTACAGCACTGCCTGCTGGCTGTGCTTGTGAGGTCACAGCAGCCTGAGTGCCTCCTAGGCCAGTGGCAGGCTCAGGGGCGCTGGCTGTGCTCGTGAGGTCACAGCACACTCAGTGCCGCATAGGTTAGTATCCATCGCCCCCTGCTGGCTGTGCTTGTGAGGTCACAGCAGCCTGAGTGCCATCTAGGCCAGTGGCAGGCTCAGGGGCCCTGGCTGTGGTTGTGAGGTCACAGCATACTCAGTGCCGCATAGATTAGTGTCCAGTGTGCCCTGCTGGCTGTGCTTGTGAGGTCACAGCAGCCTGAGTGCCATCTAGGCCAGTGGCAGGCTCGTGGCTGTTGGCTGTGCTTGTGAGGTCACAGCAGCCTGAGTGCCTCCTAGGCCCGTGGCAGGCTCATGGCTGCTGGCTGTGCTTGTGAGGTCACAGCAGCCTCAGTGTCTCCTAGGCTACTAGCAGTCTCGTGGCTGCTGGCAGTGCTTGTGAGGTCACAGCAGCCTCTTTGCCTCACAGGCCAGTGTCAGTCTCATGGCTGCTGGCTGTGCTTGTGAGGTCACAGCAGCCTGAATGCCTCCTAGACCAGGGTCAGGCTCATGGCTGCTGGCTGTGCTTGTGAGGTGACAGCAGCTTGACTACCACCGAGGACAGTGGCAGGCTCATGGCCCCTGGCTGAGCTCGTGAGGTCACAACACACTCAGTGCCTCCTTGGTTAGTCTACAGCACCGCCTGCTGGCTGTGCTTGTGACGTCACAGCAGCCTGAGTGCCCCCGAGGACAGTAGCAGGCTCATGGCTGCTGGCTGTGCTTGTGAGACCACAGCAGACTCAGTGCCTCATAGGTTTGTCTACAGCACTACCTGCTGGCTGTGCTTGTGAGGTCACAGCAGCCTGAGTGCCTCCTAGGCCAGTGGCAGGCTCAGGGGCGCTGGCTGTGGTTGTGAGGTCACAGCACACTCAGTGCCGCATAGATTAGTGTCCAGTGTGCCCTGCTGGCTGTGCTTGTGAGGTCACAGCAGCCTGAGTGCCTCCTAGGCCAGTGGCAGGCTCGTGGCTGCTGGCTGTGCTTGTGAGGTCACAGCACACTCAGTGCCTCATAGCTTAGTGTCAAGCGTTCCCTGCTGGCTATGCTTGTGAGGTCACAGCAGCCTGAGTGCCATGAAGGCCAGTGGCGGGTTCGTGGCTGTGCTTGTGACGTCACAGCAACCTCAGTGCCTCCGAGGCCAGTGCCAGGCTCCCCCTGCTTCCTGTGCTTGTGAGGTCACAGCACACTCAGTGCCTCCCAGGCCAGTGGCAGGCTCATGGCTGCTGGCTGTGCTTGTGAGGTAACAGCAGCCTGAGTGCCTCCTAGGCCAGTGGCAGGCTCGTGCCTGCTGGCTGTGCTTGTGAGGTCACAGCACACTCAGTGCCTCATAGCTTAGTGTCAAGCGTGCCCTTCTGGCTGTGCTTGTGAGGTCACAGCAGCCTGAGTGCCATGAAGGCCAGTGGCGGGTTCGTGGCTGTGCTTGTGACGTCACAGCAACCTCAGGGCCTCCGAGGCCAGTGCCAGGCTCCCCCTGCTGGCTGTGCTTGTGAGGTCACAGCATCCTCAGCGCCTCCTAGGCCAGTGGCAGGCTCCTGGCTGCTGCCTGTGCTTGTGAGGTCACAGCTGCCTGAATGCCTCCTAGACCAGGGTCAGGCTCATGGCTGCTGGCTGTGCTTGTGAGGTGACAGCAGCTTGACTGCCACCGAGGACAGTGGCAGGCTCATGGCCGCTGGCTGGCCTCGTGAGGTCACAGCACACTCAGTGCCTCCTTGGTTAGTCTACAGCGGCCCCTGCTGACTGTGCTTGTGAGGTCACAGCAGCCTGAATGCCTCCTAGAGCAGTGGCAGGCTAATGGCTGCTGGCTGTGCTTGTGAGGTCACAGCACACTCAGTGCCACCTAGGTTTGTCTACAGCACCGCCTGCTGGCTGTGCTTGTAACGTCACAGCAGCCTGAGTGCCCCCGAGGACAGTGGCAGGCTCATGGCAGCTGGTGTGGCTTGTGAGGTCACAGCAGCCTCACTGCTCATGGCTTAGTGTCCAGAGCCCCCCGCTGGCTGTTCTTGTGAGGTCACAGCAGCCTGAATGCCTCCTAGAGCAGTGGCAGGCTCATCGCTGCTGGCTGTGCTTGTGAGGTCACAGCAACCTTACTGCCTCATAGTTTAGTGTATAGCAACCCCTGCTGGCTGTGCTTCTGAGGTCACAGCAGCCTGAGTGCCTCCTAATGCCAGTTGCAGCCTGCTTGCTATGCTTGTGAGATCACAGCAGCCTCAGTGACTCATAGCTTAGTCTACCGTGCCCCCTGCTGGCTGTGCTTGTGAGGTCACAGCACACTCAGTGCCTCATAGGTTAGTATCCAGCGCCCCCTGCTGGCTGTGCTTGGGACGTCACAGCAGCCTGAGTGCCATCTAGGCCAGTGGCAGGCTCGTGGCTGCTGGCTGTGCTTGTGAGGTCACAGCACACTCAGTGCCACCTAGGTTTGTCTACAGCACCGCCTGCTGGCTGTGCTTGTGACGTCACAGCAGCCTGAGTGCCCCCGAGGACAGTAGCAGGCTCATGGCTGCTGGCTGTGCTTGTGAGACCACAGCAGACTCAGTGCCTCATAGGTTTGTCTACAGCACTGCCTGCTGGCTGTGCTTGTGAGGTCACAGCAGCCTGAGTGCCTCCTAGGCCAGTGGCAGGCTCAGGGGCGCTGGCTGTGGTTGTGAGGTCACAGCACACTCAGTGCCGCATAGAGTAGTGTCCAGTGTGCCCTGCTGGCTGTGCTTGTGAGGTCACAGCAGCCTGAGTGCCATCTAGGCCAGTGGCAGGCTCAGGGGCCCTGGCTGTGGTTGTGAGGTCACAGCATACTCAGTGCCGCATAGATTAGTGTCCAGTGTGCCCTGCTGGCTGTGCTTGTGAGGTCACAGCAGCCTGAGTGCCATCTAGGCCAGTGGCAGGCTCGTGGCTGTTGGCTGTGCTTGTGAGGTCACAGCAGCCTGAGTGCCTCCTAGGCCCGTGGCAGGCTCATGGCTGCTGGCTGTGCTTGTGAGGTCACAGCAGCCTCAGTGTCTCCTAGGCTACTAGCAGTCTCGTGGCTGCTGGCAGTGCTTGTGAGGTCACAGCAGCCTCTTTGCCTCACAGGCCAGTGTCAGTCTCATGGCTGCTGGCTGTGCTTGTGAGGTCACAGCAGCCTGAATGCCTCCTAGACCAGGGTCAGGCTCATGGCCCCTGGCTGAGCTCGTGAGGTCACAGCACACTCAGTGCCTCCTTGGTTAGTCTACAGCGCCCCCTGCTGCCCGTGCTTGTGAGGTCACAGCACACTCAGTGCCTCATAGGTTAGTATCCAGCGCCCCCTGCTGGCTGTGCTTGTGAGGTCACAGCAGCCTCAATGCCATCTAGGCCAGTGGCAGGCTCGTAGCTGCTGGCTGTGCTTGTGAGGTCACAGCAGACTCAGTGCCTCCTAGGTTTGTCTACAGCGCCCCCTGCTGGCTGTGCTTGTGAGGTCACAGCACACTCAGTGCCTCCGAGGACATTGGCAGGCTCGTGGCTGCTGGCTGTGCTTGTGACTTCAGAGCAGCCTCAGTGCCTCCTAGGTTAGTCTACAGCGCCTCCTGCTGGCTGTGCTTGTGACGTCACAGCAGCCTCAGTGCCACCTAGGTTTGTCTACAGCTCCCCCTGCTGGCTGTGCTAGTGAGGTCACAGCACGCTCAGTGCCTCCTAGGCCAGTGGCAGGCTCATGGCTGCTGGCTGTGCTTGTGAGGTCCCAGAGGACTCCGTGCCTCTCAGGCCAGTGGCAGGGTCATGGCTGCTAGCTGTGCTTGTGACGTCACAGCAGCCTCAATGCCTCCTAGGCCAGTGGCAGGCTCATGCTGCTGGCTGCACTTGTGAGGTCACAGCAGCCTGAAAGCCTCCTAGGCCAGTGGCAGGCTCCTGGCTGCTGCCTGTGCTTGTGAGGTCACAGCAGCCTGAATGCCTCCTAGACCAGGGTCAGGCTCATGGCTGCTGGCTGTGCTTGTGAGGTGACAGCAGCTTGACTACCACCGAGGACAGTAGCAGGCTCATGGCCCCTGGCTGAGCTCGTGAGGTCACAGCACACTCAGTGCCTCCTTGGTTAGTCTACAGCGCCCCCTGCTGGCTGTGCTTGTGAGGTCACAGCACACTCAGTGCCTCACAGGCCAGTGTCAGTCTCATGGCTGCTGGCTGTGTTTGTGAGGTCACAGCAGCCTGAGTGCCTCCTAGACCAGGGTCAGGCTCATGGCTGCTGGCTGTGCCTCTGAGGTCACAGCAGCTTGACTGCCACCGAGGACAGTGGCAGGCTCATGGCAGCTGGCGTGGCTTGTGAGGTCACAGCAGCCTCACTGCCTCATGGCTTAGTGTCCAGTGCCCCCCGCTGGCTGTTCTTGTGAGGTCACAGCAGCCTGAATGCCTCCTAGAGCAGTGGCAGGCTCATGGCTGCTGGCTGTGCTTGTGAGGTCACAGCAGCCTGAGTGCCTCCTAATGCCAGTTGCAGGCTGCTGGCTATGCTTGTGAGGTCACAGCAGCCTCAGTGACTCATAGCTTAGTCTACCGTGCCCCCTGCTGGCTGTGCTTGTGAGGTCACAGCACACTCAGTGCCTCATAGGTTACTATCCAGCGCCCCCTGCTGGCTGTGCTTGGGACGTCACAGCAGCCTCAGTACCAGCTAGGCCAGTGGCAGGCTCATGGCTGCTGGCTGTGCTTGTGAGGTCGCAGCACACTCAGTGCCACCTAGGTTTGTCTACAGCACCGCCTGCTGGCTGTGCTTGTGACGTCACAGCAGCCTGAATGCCCCCGAGGACAGTAGCAGGATCATGGCTGCTGGCTGTGCTTGTGAGGTCACAGCAGCCTGAGTGCCTCCTAGGCCAGTGGCAGGCGCATGGCTGCTGGCTGTGCTTGTGAGGTCACAGCAGCCTCAGTGTCTCCTAGGCTACTAGCAGTCTCGTGGCTGCTGGCAGTGCTTGTGAGGTCACAGCATCCTCATTGCCTCACAGGCCAGTGTCAGTCTGATGGCTGCTGGCTGTGCTTGTGAGGTCACAGCAGCCTGAATGCCTCCTAGACCAGGGTCAGGCTCATGGCTGCTGTCTGTGCTTGTGAGGTGACAGCAGGTTGACTGCCACCGAGGACAGTGGCAGGCTCATGGCAGCTGGTGTGGCTTGTGAGGTCACAGCAGCCTCACTGCCTCACGGCTTAGTGTCCAGAGCCCCCCGCTGGCTGTTCTTGTGAGGTCACAGCAGCCTGAATGCCTCCTAGAGCAGTGGCAGGCTCATGGCTGCTGGCTGTGCTTGTGAGGTCACAGCAACCTTACTGCCTCATAGGTTGGTGTATAGCAAACCATGCTGGCTGTGCTTGTGAGGTCACAGCAGCCTGAGTGCCTCCTAATGCCAGTTGCAGGCTGCTGGCTATGCTTGTGAGATCACAGCAGCCTCAGTGACTCATAGCTTAGTCTACCGTGCCCCCTGCTGGCTGTGCTTGTGAGGTCACAACACACTCAGTGCCTCATAGGTTAGTATCCAGCGCCCCCTGCTGGCTGTGCTTGGGATGTCACAGCAGCCTCAGTGCCAGCTAGGCCAGTGGCAGGCTCGTAGCTGCTGGCTGTGCTTGTGAGGTCACAGCAGACTCAGTGCCATCTAGTTTTGTCTACAGCACTGCCTGCTGGCTGTGCTTGTGAGGTCACAGTAGCCTGAGTGCCTCCTAGGCCCGTGGCAGGCTCATGGCTGCTGGCTGTGCTTGTGAGGTCACAGCAGCCTCAGTGTCTCCTAGGCTACTAGCAGTCTCGTGGCTGCTGGCAGTGCTTGTGAGGTCACAGCAGCCTCTTTGCCCCTCAGGCCAGTGTCAGTCCCATGGCTGCTGGCTGTGCTTGTGAGGTCACAGCAGCCTGAATGCCTCCTAGACCAGGATCAGGCTCATGGCTGCTGGCTGTCCTTGTGAGGTGACGGCAGCTTGGCTGCCACTGACGATAGTGGCAGGCTCATGGCCGCTGGCTGAGCTCGTGAGGTCACAGCAGCCTCAGTGACTCATAGCTTAGTCTACAGCGTCCCCTCCTGCCTGTGCTTGTGAGGTCACAGCACACTCAGTGACTCATAGGTTAGTATCCAACGCCCCCTGCTGGCTGTGCTTGGGACGTCACAGCAGCCTGAGTGCCAGCTAAGCCAGTGGCAGGCTCGTGGCTCCTGGCTGTGCTTGTGAGGTCACAGCACACTCAGTGCCGCATAGGTTAGTATCCAGCGCCCCCTGCTGGCTGTGCTTGGGACGTCACAGCAGCCTCAGTGCCAGCTAGGCCAGTGGCAGGCTCGTGGCTGTTGGCTGTGCTTGTGAGGTCACAGCAGCCTCAGAGCCACCTAGGTTTGTCTACAGCACCGCCTGCTGGCTGTGCTTGTGACATCACAGCAGCCTGAGTGCCTCCTAGGCCAGTGGCAGGCTCATGGCTGCTGGCTGTGCTTGTGAGGTGACAGCAGCTTGACTGCCACCGAGGACAGTGGCAGGCTCATGGCAGCTGGCGTGGCTTGTGAGGTCACAGCAGCATCACTGCCTCATGGCTTAGTGTCCAGTGCCCGCCGCTGGCTGTGCTTGTGAGGTCACAGCAGCCTCAGTGTCTCCTAGGCTACTAGCAGTCTCGTGGCTGCTGGCAGTGCTTGTGAGGTCACAGCAACCTCATTGCCTCACAGGCCAGTGTCTGTCTCATGGCTGCTGGCTGTGCTTGTGAGGTCACAGCAGCCTGAATGCCTCCTAGACCAGGTTCAGGCTCATGGCTGCTGGCTGTGTTTGTGAGGTGACAGCAGGTTGACTGCCACCGAGGACAGTGGCAGGCTCATGGCAGCTGGAGTGGCTTGTGAGGTCACAGCAGCCTCACTGCCTCATGGCTTAGTTACCAGTGCCCCCCGCTGGCTGTGCTTGTGAGGTCACAGCAACCTGAATGCCTCCTAGAGCAGTGGCAGGCTGATGGCTGCTGGCTGTGCTTGTGAGGTCACAGCAACATTACTGCCTCATAGGTTAGTGTATAGCAAGCCATGCTGGCTGTGCTTGTGAGGTCACAGCAGCCTGAGTGCCTCCTAATGCCAGTTGCAGGCTGCTGGCTATGCTTCTGAGGTCACAGCACACTCAGTGACTCATAGCTTAGTCTACCGTGCCCCCTGCTGCCTCTGCTTGTGAGGTCACAGCACACTCAGTGCCTCATAGGTTAGTATCCAGCGCCCCCTGCTGGCTGTGCTTGGGACGTCACAGCAGCCTCAGTGCCATCTAGGCCAGTGGCAGGCTCGTGGCTGCTGGCTGTGCTTGTGAGGTCACAGCACACTCAGTGCCTCCTAGGTTTGTCTACAGCGCCCCCTGCTGGCTGTGCTTGTGACGTCACAGCAGTCTGAGTGCCTTCGAGGACATTGGCAGGCTCATGGCTGCTGGCTGTGCTTGTGAATTCAGAGCAGCCTCAGTGCCTCCTAGGTTAGTCTACAGCGCCCCCTGCTGGCTGTGCTTGTGACGTCACAGCAGCCTCAGTGCCACCTAGGTTTGTCTACACCTCCCCCTGCTGGCTGTGCTAGTGAAGTCACAGCACGCTCAGTGCCTCCTAGGCCAGTGGCAGGCTCATGGCTGCTGGCTGTGCTTGTGAGGTCCCAGAGGACTCCGTGCCTCTCAGGCCAGTGGCAGGGTCATGGCTGCTAGCTGTGCTTGTGACGTCACAGCAGCCTCAATGCCTCCTAGGCCAGTGGCAGGCTCATGGCTGCTGGCTGCACTTTTGAGGTCACAGCAGCCTGAAAGCCTCCTAGGCCAGTGGCAGGCTCATGGCTGCCGGCTGTGCTTGTGAGGTCACAGCAGCCTGAATGCCTCCTGGACCAGGGTCAGGCTCATGGCTGCTGGCTGTGCTTGTGAGGTCACAGCAGACTCAGTGCCTCATAGGTTTGTCTACAGCACTGCCTGCTGGCTGTGCTTGTGAGGTCACAGCAGCCTGAGTGCCTCCTAGGCCAGTGGCAGGCTCAGGGGCGCTGGCTGTGGTTGTGAGGTCACAGCACACTCAGTGCCGCATAGTTTAGTATCCAGCGCCCCCTGCTGGCTGTGCTTGGGACGTCACAGCAGCCTCAGTACCAGCTAGGCCAGTGGCAGGCTCGTGGCTGCTGGCTGTGCTTGTGAGGTCACAGCAGACTCAGTGCCACCTAGGTTTGTCTACAGCACCGCCTGCTGGCTGTGTTTGTGACGTCACAGCAGCCTGAGTGCCCCCGAGGACAGCAGCAGGCTCATGGCTGCTGGCTGTGCTTGTGAGGTCACAGCAGACTCAGTGCCTCATAGGTTTGTCTACAGCTCGCCCTGCTGGCTGTGCTTGTGAGGTCACAGCACACTCAGTGCCTCCCAGGCCAGGGGCAGGCTCATGGCTGCTGGCTGTGCTTGTGAGGTCCCAGTGGACTCAATGACTCTCAGGCCAGTGGCAGGGTCATGGCTGCTAGCTGTTATTGTGACGTCACAGCAGCCTCAATGCTTCCTAGGCCAGTGGCAGGCTCATGGCTGCTGGCTGTGCTTGTGAGGCCACAGCAGCCTGAATGCCTCTTTGACCAGTGTCAGGCTCATGGCTGCTGGCTCTGCTTGTGACGTCACAGCAGCCTCAGTGCCTCTGAGGCCAGTGGCAGGCTCATGGCTGCTGGCTGTGCTTGTGAGGTCACAGCACACTCAGTGACTCATAGGTTAGTCTAGAGCGCCCCCTGCTGGCTGTGCTTGTGAGATAACAGCAGCCTGCGTGCCTCCTAGGCCAGTGGCAGGCTCGTGCCTGCTGGCTGTGCTTGTGAGGTCACAGCACACTCAGTGCCTCATAGCTTAGTGTCCAGCGTGCCCTGCTGGCTGTGCTTGTGAGGTCACAGCAGCCTGAGTGCCATGAAGGCCAGTGGCGGGTGCGTGACTGTGCTTGTGAGGTCACAGCAGCCTCAGTGCCTCCTCTGCCAGTGCCAGGCTCCCCCTGCTGCCTGTGCTTGTGAGGTCACAGCATCCTCAGCGCCTCCTAGGCCAGTGGCAGGCTCCTGGCTGCTGCCTGTGCTTTTGAGGTCACAGCAGTCTGATTGCCTCCTAGGCCCATGGCAGGCTCATGGCTGCTGGCTGTGCTTGTGAGGTCACAGCAGCCTCAGTGTCTCCTAGGCTACTAGCAGTCTTGTGGCTGCTGGCAGTGCTTGTGAGTTCACAGCAGCCTCATTGCCTCCCAGGCCAGTGTCAGTCTCATGGCTGCTGGCTGTACTTGTGAGGTCAGAGCAGACTCAGTGCCTCCTAGGTTTGTCTACAGCGCCCCCTGCTGGCTGTGCTTGTGACGTCACAGCAGACTCAGTGCCTCCTAGGTTTGTCTACAGCTCCCCCTGCTGGCTGTGCTTGTGAGGTCACAGCACACTCAGTGCCTCCCAGGCCAGTGGCAGGCTCATGGCTGCTGGCTGTGCTTGTGAGGTCCCAGTGGACTCAATGACTCTCAGGCCAGTGGCAGGGTCATGGCTGCTAGCTGTTATTGTGACGTCACAGCAGCCTGAATGCCTCTTAGACCAGTGTCAGTCTCATGGCTGCTGGCTGTGCTTGTGACGTTACAGCAGCCTCAGTGCCTCTGAGGCCACTGGCAGGCTCATGGCTGCTGGCTGTGCTTGTGAGGTCACAGCACACTCAATACCTCATAGGTTAGTCTAGAGCGCCCCCTGCTGGCTCTGCTTGTGAGGTCACGGTACACTCACTGCCATCTAGGCCAGTGGCAGGCTCATGGCTGCTGGCTGTGCTTGTGAGGTCACAGCACACTCAGTGCCTCCTACGTTAGTATCCAGCGCCCCCTGCTTGCTGTGCTTGTGAGGTAACAGCAGTCTGATTGCCTCCTAGGCCCATGGCAGGCTCATGGCTGCTGGCTGTGCTTGTGAGGTCACAGCAGCCTCAGTGTCTCCTAGGCTACTAGCAGTCTCGTGGCTGCTGGCAGTACTTGTGAGTTCACAGCAGCCTCATTGCCTCACAGGCCAGTGTCAGTCTCATGGCTGCTGGCTGTCCTTGTGAGGTCACAGCAGCCTGAATGCCTCCTAGACCAGGGTCAGGCTCATGGCTGCTGGCTGTGCTTGTCAGGTGACAGCAGCTTGACTGCCACCGAGGACAGTGGCAGGCTCATGGCCGCTAGCTGAGCTCGTGAGGTCACAGCACACTCAGTGCCTCCTTGGTTAGTCTACAGCGCCCCCTGCTGGCTGTGCTTGTGAGGTCACAGCACACTCAGTGCCTCCTAGGTTAGTATCCAGCGCCCCCTGCTGGCTGTGCTTCTCAGGTCACAGCAGACTCAGTGCCTCCTAGGTTTGTCTACAGCGCCCCCTGCTGGCTGTGCTTGTGACGTCACAGCAGTCTGAGTGCCTCCGAGGACATTGGCATGCTCATGGCTGCTGGCTGTGCTTGTGACATCACAGCAGCCTCAGTGCCTCATACCTTAGTCTAGCGTTTCCCCTGCTGGCTGTGCTTGTGAGGTCACAGCACACTCAGTGCCTCATAGGTTAGTATCCAGCGCCCCCTGCTGGCTGTGCTTGGGACGTCACAGCAGCCTGAGTGCCAGCTAGGCCAGTGGCAGGCTCGTGGCTGTTGGCTGTGCTTGTGAGGTCACAGCAGCCTCAGTGCCACCTAGGTTTGTCTACAGCACCGCCTGCTGGCTGTGCTTGTGACATCACAGCAGCCTGAGTGCCTCCTAGCCCAGTGGCAGGCTCATGGCTGCTGGCTGTGCTTGTGAGGTCACAGCAGCCTCAGTGTCTCCTAGGCTACTAGCAGTCTCGTGGCTGCTGGCAGTGCTTGTGAGGTCACAGCAACCTCATTGCCTCACAGGCCAGTGTCAGTCTCATGGCTGCTGGCTGTGCTTGTGAGGTCACAGCAGCCTGAATGCCTCCTAGACCAGGGTCAGGCTCATGGCTGCTGGCTGTGCTTGTGAGGTGACAGCAGCTTGACTGCCACCGAGGACAGTGGCAGGCTCATGGCAGCTGGCGTGGCTTGTGAGGTCACAGCAGCCTCACTGCCTCATGGCTTAGTGTCCAGTGCCCCCCGCTGGCTGTTCTTGTGAGGTCACAGCAGCCTGAATGCCTCCTAGAGCAGTGGCAGGCTCATGGCTGCTGGCTGTGCTTGTGAGGTCACAGCAACCTTACTGCCTCATAGGTTAGTGTATAGCAACCCATGCTGGCTGTGCTTGTGAGGTCACAGCAGCCTGAGTGACTCCTAATGACAGTTGCAGGCTGCTGGCTATGCTTGTGAGATCACAGCAGCCTCAGTGACTCATAGCTTAGTCTACCGTGCCCCGTGCTGGCTGTGCTTGTGAGGTCACAGCACACTCAGTGCCTCATAGGTTAGTATCCAGCGCCCCCTGCTGGCTGTGCTTGGGACGTCACAGCAGCCTCAGTACCAGCTAGGCCAGTGGCAGGCTCGTGGCTGCTGGCTGTGCTTGTGAGGTCACAGCAGACTCAGTGCCTCCTAGGTTTGTCTACAGCACTGCCTGCTGGCTGTGCTTGTGACGTCACAGCAGCCTGAGTGCCTCCGAGGACAGTGGCAGGCTCAGGGGCGCTGGCTGTGCTCGTGAGGTCACAGCACACTCAGTGCCGCATACTTTAGTATCCAGCGCCCCCTGCTGGCTGTGCTTGGAACGTCACAGCAGCCTCAGTACCAGCTAGGCCAGTGGCAGGCTCGTGGCTGCTGGCTGTGCTTGTGAGGTCGCAGCACACTCAGTGCCACCTAGGTTTGTCTACAGCACCGCCTGCTGGCTCTGCTTGTGACATCACAGCAGCCTGAGTGCCTCCTAGGCCAGTGGCAGGCTCATGGCTGCTGGCTGTGCTTGTGAGGTCACAGCAGCCTCAGTGTCTCCTAGGCTACTAGCAGTCTCATGGCTGCTGGCTGTGCTTGTGAGGTCACAGCAGACTCAGTGCCACCTAGGTTTGTCTACAGCGCCCCCTGCTGGCTGTGCTTGTGAGATAACAGCAGCCTGCGTGCCTCCTAGGCCAGTGGCAGGCTCGTGCCTGCTGGCTGTGCTTGTGAGGTCACAGCACACTCAGTGCCTCATAGCTTAGTGTCCAGCGTGCCCTGCTGGCTGTGCTTGTGAGGTCACAGCAGCCTGAGTGCCATGAAGGCCAGTGGCGGGTGCGTGACTGTGCTTGTGAGGTCACAGCAGCCTCAGTGCCTCCTCTGCCAGTGCCAGGCTCCCCCTGCTGCCTGTGCTTGTGAGGTCACAGCATCCTCAGCGCCTCCTAGGCCAGTGGCAGGCTCCTGGCTGCTGCCTGTGCTTTTGAGGTCACAGCAGTCTGATTGCCTCCTAGGCCCATGGCAGGCTCATGGCTGCTGGCTGTGCTTGTGAGGTCACAGCAGCCTCAGTGTCTCCTAGGCTACTAGCAGTCTTGTGGCTGCTGGCAGTGCTTGTGAGTTCACAGCAGCCTCATTGCCTCCCAGGCCAGTGTCAGTCTCATGGCTGCTGGCTGTACTTGTGAGGTCAGAGCAGACTCAGTGCCTCCTAGGTTTGTCTACAGCGCCCCCTGCTGGCTGTGCTTGTGACGTCACAGCAGACTCAGTGCCTCCTAGGTTTGTCTACAGCTCCCCCTGCTGGCTGTGCTTGTGAGGTCACAGCACACTCAGTGCCTCCCAGGCCAGTGGCAGGCTCATGGCTGCTGGCTGTGCTTGTGAGGTCCCAGTGGACTCAATGACTCTCAGGCCAGTGGCAGGGTCATGGCTGCTAGCTGTTATTGTGACGTCACAGCAGCCTGAATGCCTCTTAGACCAGTGTCAGTCTCATGGCTGCTGGCTGTGCTTGTGACGTTACAGCAGCCTCAGTGCCTCTGAGGCCACTGGCAGGCTCATGGCTGCTGGCTGTGCTTGTGAGGTCACAGCACACTCAATACCTCATAGGTTAGTCTAGAGCGCCCCCTGCTGGCTCTGCTTGTGAGGTCACGGTACACTCACTGCCATCTAGGCCAGTGGCAGGCTCATGGCTGCTGGCTGTGCTTGTGAGGTCACAGCACACTCAGTGCCTCCTACGTTAGTATCCAGCGCCCCCTGCTTGCTGTGCTTGTGAGGTAACAGCAGTCTGATTGCCTCCTAGGCCCATGGCAGGCTCATGGCTGCTGGCTGTGCTTGTGAGGTCACAGCAGCCTCAGTGTCTCCTAGGCTACTAGCAGTCTCGTGGCTGCTGGCAGTACTTGTGAGTTCACAGCAGCCTCATTGCCTCACAGGCCAGTGTCAGTCTCATGGCTGCTGGCTGTCCTTGTGAGGTCACAGCAGCCTGAATGCCTCCTAGACCAGGGTCAGGCTCATGGCTGCTGGCTCTGCTTGTCAGGTGACAGCAGCTTGACTGCCACCGAGGACAGTGGCAGGCTCATGGCCGCTAGCTGAGCTCGTGAGGTCACAGCACACTCAGTGCCTCCTTGGTTAGTCTACAGCGCCCCCTGCTGGCTGTGCTTGTGAGGTCACAGCACACTCAGTGCCTCCTAGGTTAGTATCCAGCGCCCCCTGCTGGCTGTGCTTCTCAGGTCACAGCAGACTCAGTGCCTCCTAGGTTTGTCTACAGCGCCCCCTGCTGGCTGTGCTTGTGAGGTCACAGCAGTCTGAGTGCCTCCGAGGACATTGGCATGCTCATGGCTGCTGGCTGTGCTTGTGACATCACAGCAGCCTCAGTGCCTCATACCTTAGTCTAGCGTTTCCCCTGCTGGCTGTGCTTGTGAGGTCACAGCACACTCAGTGCCTCATAGGTTAGTATCCAGCGCCCCCTGCTGGCTGTGCTTGGGACGTCACAGCAGCCTGAGTGCCAGCTAGGCCAGTGGCAGGCTCGTGGCTGTTGGCTGTGCTTGTGAGGTCACAGCAGCCTCAGTGCCACCTAGGTTTGTCTACAGCACCGCCTGCTGGCTGTGCTTGTGACATCACAGCAGCCTGAGTGCCTCCTAGCCCAGTGGCAGGCTCATGGCTGCTGGCTGTGCTTGTGAGGTCACAGCAGCCTCAGTGTCTCCTAGGCTACTAGCAGTCTCGTGGCTGCTGGCAGTGCTTGTGAGGTCACAGCAACCTCATTGCCTCACAGGCCAGTGTCAGTCTCATGGCTGCTGGCTGTGCTTGTGAGGTCACAGCAGCCTGAATGCCTCCTAGACCAGGGTCAGGCTCATGGCTGCTGGCTGTGCTTGTGAGGTGACAGCAGCTTGACTGCCACCGAGGACAGTGGCAGGCTCATGGCAGCTGGCGTGGCTTGTGAGGTCACAGCAGCCTCACTGCCTCATGGCTTAGTGTCCAGTGCCCCCCGCTGGCTGTTCTTGTGAGGTCACAGCAGCCTGAATGCCTCCTAGAGCAGTGGCAGGCTCATGGCTGCTGGCTGTGCTTGTGAGGTCACAGCAACCTTACTGCCTCATAGGTTAGTGTATAGCAACCCATGCTGGCTGTGCTTGTGAGGTCACAGCAGCCTGAGTGACTCCTAATGACAGTTGCAGGCTGCTGGCTATGCTTGTGAGATCACAGCAGCCTCAGTGACTCATAGCTTAGTCTACCGTGCCCCGTGCTGGCTGTGCTTGTGAGGTCACAGCACACTCAGTGCCTCATAGGTTAGTATCCAGCGCCCCCTGCTGGCTGTGCTTGGGACGTCACAGCAGCCTCAGTACCAGCTAGGCCAGTGGCAGGCTCGTGGCTGCTGGCTGTGCTTGTGAGGTCACAGCAGACTCAGTGCCTCCTAGGTTTGTCTACAGCACTGCCTGCTGGCTGTGCTTGTGACGTCACAGCAGCCTGAGTGCCTCCGAGGACAGTGGCAGGCTCAGGGGCGCTGGCTGTGCTCGTGAGGTCACAGCACACTCAGTGCCGCATACTTTAGTATCCAGCGCCCCCTGCTGGCTGTGCTTGGAACGTCACAGCAGCCTCAGTACCAGCTAGGCCAGTGGCAGGCTCGTGGCTGCTGGCTGTGCTTGTGAGGTCGCAGCACACTCAGTGCCACCTAGGTTTGTCTACAGCACCGCCTGCTGGCTCTGCTTGTGACATCACAGCAGCCTGAGTGCCTCCTAGGCCAGTGGCAGGCTCATGGCTGCTGGCTGTGCTTGTGAGGTCACAGCAGCCTCAGTGTCTCCTAGGCTACTAGCAGTCTCATGGCTGCTGGCTGTGCTTGTGAGGTCACAGCAGACTCAGTGCCACCTAGGTTTGTCTACAGCGCCCCCTGCTGGCTGTGCTTGTGACGTCACAGCAGTCTGAGTGCCTCCGAGGACATTGGCAGGCTCATGGCTGCTGGCTCTGCTTGTGAGGTCACAGCAGACTAAGTGCCTCTGATGCTAATGGCATGCTCATGGCTGCTGGCTGTGCTTGTGACATCACAGCACACTCAGTGCCTCATACCTTAGTCTAGCGTTTCCCCTGCTGGCTGTGCTTGTGAGGTCACAGCACACTCAGTGCCTCATAGGTTAGTATCCAGCGCCCCCTGCTGGCTGTGCTTGTGACGTCACAGCAGCCTCAGTGCCATCTAGGCCAGTGGCAGGCTCGTAGCTGCTGGCTGTGCTTGTGAGGTCACAGCAGACTCAGTGCCTCCTAGGTTTGTCTACAGCGCCCCCTTCTGGTTGTGCTTGTGAGGTCACAGCACACTCAGTGCCTCATAGGTTAGTATCCAGCGCCCCCTGCTGGCTGTGCTTGGGACGTCACAGCAGCCTCAGTGCCATCTAGGCCAGTGGCAGGCTCGTGGCTGCTGGCTGTGCTTGTGAGGTCACAGCACACTCAGTGCCTCATAGGTTAGTATCCAGCGCCCCCTGCTGGCTGTGCTTGGGACGTCACAGCAGCCTCAGTACCAGCTAGGCCAGTGGCAGGCTCGTGGCTGTTGGCTGTGCTTGTGAGGTCACAGCAGCCTCAGTGCCACCTAGGTTTGTCTACAGCACCGCCTGCTGGCTGTGCTTGTGACATCACAGCAGCCTGAGTGCCTCCTAGCCCAGTGGCAGGCTCATGGCTGCTGGCTGTGCTTGTGAGATCACAGCAGCCTCAGTGTCTCCTAGGCTACTAGCAGTCTCTTGGCTGCTGGCAGTGCTTGTGAGGTCACAGCAACCTCATTGCCTCACAGGCCAGTGTCAGTCTCATGGCTGCTGCCTGTGCTTGTGAGGTCACAGCAGCCTGAATGCCTCCTAGACCAGGGTCAGGCTCATGGCTGCTGGCTGTGCTTGTGAGGTGACAGCAGGTTGACTGCCACCGAGGACAGTGGCAGGCTCATGGCAGCTGGTGTGGCTTGTGAGGTCACAGCAGCCTCACTGCCTCATGGCTTAGTGTCCAGTGCCCCCCGCTGGCTGTTCTTGTGAGGTCACAGCAGGCTGAATGCCTCCTAGAGCAGTGGCAGGCTCATGGCTGCTGGCTGTGCTTGTGAGGTCACAGCAACCTTACTGCCTCATAGGTTAGTGTATAGCAAGCCATGCTGGCGGTGCTTGTGAGGTCACAGCAGCCTGAGTGCCTCCTAATGCCAGTTGCAGCCTGCTGGCTATGCTTGTGAGGTCACAGCAGCCTCAGTGACTCATAGCTTAGTCTACCGTGCCCCCTGCTGGCTGTGCTTGTGAGGTCACAGCACACTCAGTGCCTCATAGGTTAGTATCCAGCGCCCCCTGCTGGCTGTGCTTGGGACGTCACAGCAGCCTGAGTGCCATCTAGGCCAGTGGCAGGCTCGTGGCTGCTGGCTGTGCTTGTGAGGTCACAGCAGACTCAGTGCCACCTAGGTTTGTCTACAGCACCGCCTGCTGGCTGTGCTTGTGACGTCACAGCAGCCTGAGTGCCCCCGAGGACAGTAGCAGGCTCATGGCTGCTGGCTGTGCTTGTGAGGTCACAGCAGACTCAGTGCCTCATAGGTTTGTCTACAGCTCGCCCTGCTGGCTGTGCTTGTGAGGTCACAGCACACTCAGTGCCTCCCAGGCCAGTGGCAGGCTCCTGGCTGCTGCCTGTGCTTGTGAGGTCACAGCTGCCTGAATGCCTCCTAGACCAGGGTCAGGCTCATGGCTGCTGGCTGTGCTTGTGAGGTGACAGCAGCTTGACTGCCACCGAGGACAGTGGCAGGCTCATGGCCGCTGGCTGAGCTCGTGAGGTCACAGCACACTCAGTGCCTCCTAGGTTAGTATCCAGCGCCCCCTGCTGGCTGTGCTTGGGACGTCACAGCAGCCTCAGTGCCATCTAGGCCAGTGGCAGGCTCGTGGCTGCTGGCTGTGCTTGTGACGTCACAGCACACTCAGTGCCTCATAGGTTAGTATCCAGCGCCCCCTGCTGGCTGTGCTTGTGAGGTCACAGCAGACTCAGTGCCACCTAGGTTTGTCTACAGCGCCCCCTGCTGGCTGTGCTTGTGACGTCACAGCAGTCTGAGTGCCTCCGAGGACATTGGCAGGCTCATGGCTGCTGGCTGTGCTTGTGAGGTCACAGCAGACTAAGTGCCTCTGATGCTAATGGCATGCTCATGGCTGCTGGCTGTGCTTGTGACATCACAGCAGTCTCAGTGCCTCATACCTTAGTCTAGCGTTTCCCCTGCTGGCTGTGCTTGTGAGGTCACAGCACACTCAGTGCCTCATAGGTTAGTATCCAGCGCCCCCTGCTGGCTGTGCTTGTGACGTCACAGCAGCCTCAGTGCCATCTAGGCCAGTGGCAGGCTCGTAGCTGCTGGCTGTGCTTGTGAGGTCACAGCAGACTCAGTGCCTCCTAGGTTTGTCTACAGCGCCCCCTGCTGGTTGTGCTTGTGAGGTCACAGCACACTCAGTGCCTCATAGGTTAGTATCCAGCGCCCCCTGCTGGCTGTGCTTGGGACGTCACAGCAGCCTCAGTGCCATCTAGGCCAGTGGCAGGCTCGTGGCTGCTGGCTGTGCTTGTGAGGTCACAGCACACTCAGTGCCTCATAGGTTAGTATCCAGCGCCCCCTGCTGGCTGTGCTTGGGACGTCACAGCAGCCTCAGTACCAGCTAGGCCAGTGGCAGGCTCGTGGCTGTTGGCTGTGCTTGTGAGGTCACAGCAGCCTCAGTGCCACCTAGGTTTGTCTACAGCACCGCCTGCTGGCTGTGCTTGTGACATCACAGCAGCCTGAGTGCCTCCTAGGCCAGTGGCAGGCTCATGGCTGCTGGCTGTGCTTGTGAGATCACAGCAGCCTCAGTGTCTCCTAGGCTACTAGCAGTCTCTTGGCTGCTGGCAGTGCTTGTGAGGTCACAGCAACCTCATTGCCTCACAGGCCAGTGTCAGTCTCATGGCTGCTGGCTGTGCTTGTGAGGTCACAGCAGCCTGAATGCCTCCTAGACCAGGGTCAGGCTCATGGCTGCTGGCTGTGCTTGTGAGGTGACAGCAGCTTGACTGCCACCGAGGACAGTGGCAGGCTCATGGCAGCTGGCGTGGCTTGTGAGGTCACAGCAGCCTCACTGCCTCATGGCTTAGTGTCCAGTGCCCCCCGCTGGCTGTTCTTGTGAGGTCACAGCAGGCTGAATGACTCCTAGAGCAGTGGCAGGCTCATGGCTGCTGGCTGTGCTTGTGAGGTCACAGCAACCTTACTGCCTCATAGGTTAGTGTATAGCAAGCCATGCTGGCGGTGCTTGTGAGGTCACAGCAGCCTGAGTGCCTCCTAATGCCAGTTGCAGGCTGTTGGCTATGCTTGTGAGGTCACAGCACACTCAGTGCCTCATAGGTTAGTATCCAGCGCCCCCTGCTGGCTGTGCTTGGGACGTCACAGCAGCCTCAGTACCAGCTAGGCCAGTGGCAGGCTCGTGGCTGCTGGCTGTGCTTGTGAGGTCACAGCACACTCAGTGCCACCTAGGTTTGTCTACAGCACTGCCTGCTGGCTGTGCTTGTGACGTCACAGCAGCCTGAGTGCCCCCGAGGACAGTAGCAGGCTCATGGCTGCTGGCTGTGCTTGTGAGGTCACAGCAGACTCAGTGCCTCATAGGTTTGTCTACAGCACTGCCTGCTGGCTGTGCTTGTGAGGTCACAGCAGCCTGAGTGCCTCCTAGGCCAGTGGCAGGCTCAGGGGCGCTGGCTGTGCTCGTGAGGTCACAGCACACTCAGTGCCGCATACTTTAGTATCCAGCGCCCCCTGCTGGCTGTGCTTGGGACGTCACAGCAGCCTGAGTGCCATCTAGGCCAGTGGCAGGCTCGTGGCTGCTGGCTGTGCTTGTGAGGTCACAGCACACTCAGTGCCACCTAGGTTTGTCTACAGCACCGCCTGCTGGCTGTGCTTGTGACGTCACAGCAGCCTGAATGCCGCCGAGGACAGTAGCAGGCTCATGGCTGCTGGCTGTGCTTGTGAGGTCACAGCAGACTCAGTGCCTCATAGGTTTGTCTACAGCTCGCCCTGCTGGCTGTGCTTGTGAGGTCACAGCACACTCAGTGCCTCCCAGGCCAGTGGCAGGCTCATGGCTGCTGGCTGTGCTTGTGAGGTCACAGCATCCTCAGCGCCTCCTAGGCAAGTGGCAGGCTCCTGGCTCCTGCCTGTGCTTGTGAGGTCACAGCTGCCTGAATGCCTCCTAGACCAGGGTCAGGCTCATGGCTGCTGGCTGTGCTTGTGAGGTGACAGCAGCTTGACTTCCACCGAGGACAGTGGCAGGCTCATGGCCGCTGGCTGAGCTCGTGAGGTCACAGCACACTCAGTGCCTCCTAGGTTAGTATCCAGCGCCCCCTGCTGACTGTGCTTGTGACGTCACAGCAGCCTCAGTGCCATCTAGGCCAGTGGCAGGCTCGTGGCTGCTGGCTGTGCTTGTGAGGTCACAGCAGACTCAGTGCCTCCTAGGTTTGTCTACAGCGCCCCCTGCTGGCTGTGCTTGTGAGGTCACAGCAGACTCAGTGCCTCATAGGTTTGTCTACAGCTCCCCCTGCTGGCTGTGCTTGTGAGGTCACAGCACACTCAGTGCCTCCCAGGCCAGGGGCAGGCTCATGGCTGCTAGCTGTTATTGTGACGTCACAGCATCCTCAATGCTTCCTAGGCCAGTGGCAGGCTCATGGCTGCTGGCTGCACTTTTGAGGTCACAGCAGCCTGAAAGCCTCCTAGGCCAGTGGCAGGCTCCTGGCTGCTGGCTGTGCTTGTGAGGCCACAGCAGCCTGAATGCCTCTTAGACCAGTGTCAGGCTCATGGCTGCTGGCTCTGCTTGTGACGTCACAGCAGCCTCAGTGCCTCTGAGGCCAGTGGCAGGCTCATGGCTGCTGGCTGTGCTTGTGAGGTCACAGCACACTCAGTGACACATAGGTTAGTCTAGAGCGCCCCCTGCTGGCTGTGCTTGTGAGATAACAGCAGCCTGAGTGCCTCCTAGGCCAGTGGCAGGCTCGTGCCTGCTGGCTGTGCTTGTGAGGTCACAGCACACTCAGTGCCTCATAGCTTAGTGTCCAGCGTGCCCTGCTGGCTGTGCTTGTGAGGTCACAGCAGCCTGAGTGCCATGAAGGCCAGTGGCGGGTGCGTGACTGTGCTTGTGACGTCACAGCAGCCTCAGTTCCTCCGAGGACAGTGCCAGGCTCCCCCTGCTGGCTGTGCTTGTGAGGTCACAGCATCCTCAGCGCCTCCTAGGCCAGTGGCAGGCTCCTGGCTGCTGCCTGTGCTTGTGACGTCACAGCAGCCTCAGTGTCTCCTAGGCCCATGGCAGGCTCATGGCTGCTGGCTGTGCTTGTGAGGTCACAGCAGCCTCATTGCCTCCCAGGCCAGTGTCAGTCTCATGGCTGCTGGCTGTGCTTGTGAGGTCAGAGCAGACTCAGTGCCTCCTAGGTTTGTCTACAGCGCCTCCTGCTGGCTGTGCTTGTGACGTCACAGCAGACTCAGTGCCTCCTAGGTTTGTCTACAGCTCCCCCTGCTGGCTGTGCTTGTGAGGTCACAGCACACTCAGTGCCTCCCAGGCCAGTGGCAGGCTCATGGCTGCTGGCTGTGCTTGTGAGGTCCCAGTGGACTCAATGACTCTCAGGCCAGTGGCAGGGTCATGGCTGCTAGCTGTTATTGTGACGTCACAGCAGCCTGAATGCCTCTTAGACCAGTGTCAGGCTCACGGCTGCTGGCTGTGCTTGTGACGTTACAGCAGCCTCAGTGCCTCTGAGGCCACTGGCAGGCTCATGGCTGCTGGCTGTGCTTGTGAGGTCACAGCACACTCAATGCCTCATAGGTTAGTCTAGAGCGCCCCCTGCTGGCTGTGCTTGTGAGGTCACGGTACACTCACTGCCATCTAGGCCAGTGGCAGGCTCATGGCTGCTGGCTGTGCTTGTGAGGTCACAGCACACTCAGTGCCTCCTACGTTAGTATCCAGCGCCCCCTGCTTGCTGTGCTTGTGAGGTAACAGCAGTCTGATTGCCTCCTAGGCCTATGGCAGGCTCATGGCTGCTGGCTGTGCTTGTGAGGTCACAGCATCCTCAGTGTCTCCTAGGCTACTCGCAGTCTTGTGGCTGCTGGCAGTGCTTGTGAGTTCACAGCAGCCTCATTCCCTCACAGGCCAGTGTCAGTCTCATGGCTGCTGGCTGTGCTTGTGAGGTCACAGCAGCCTGAATGCCTCCTAGACCAGGGTCAGGCTCATGGCTGCTGGCTGTGCTTGTGAGGTGACAGCAGCTTGACTGCCACCGAGGACAGTGGCAGGCTCATGGCCGCTAGCTGAGCTCGTGAGGTCACAGCACACTCAGTGCCTCCTTGGTTAGTCTACAGCGCCCCCTGCTGCCTGTGCTTGTGACGTCACAGCAGTCTGAGTGCCTCCGAGGACATTGGCATGCTCATGGCTGCTGGCTGTGCTTGTGACATCACAGCAGCCTCAGTGCCTCATACCTTAGTCTAGCGTTTCCCCTGCTGGCTGTGCTTGTGAGGTCACAGCACACTCAGTGCCTCATAGGTTAGTATCCAGCGCCCCCTGCTGGCTGTGCTTGGGACGTCACAGCAGCCTGAGTGCCAGCTAGGCCAGTGGCAGGCTCATGGCTGTTGGCTGTGCTTGTGAGGTCACAGCAGACTCAGTGCCACCTAGGTTTGTGTACAGCACCGCCTGCTGGCTGTGCTTGTGACATCACAGCAGCCTCAGTGCCTCCTAGGCCAGTGGCAGGCTCATGGCTGCTGGCTGTGCTTGTGAGGTCACAGCAGCCTCAGTGTCTCCTAGGCTACTAGCAGTCTCGTGGCTGCTGGCAGTGCTTGTGAGGTCACAGCAACCTGAATGCCTCACAGGCCAGTGTCAGTCTCATGGCTGCTGGCTGTGCTTGTGAGGTCACAGCAGCCTGAATGCCTCCTAGACCAGGGTCAGGCTCATGGCAGCTGGCGTGGCTTGTGAGGTCACAGCAGCCTCACTGCCTCATGGCTTAGTGTCCAGTGCCCCCCGCTGGCTGTTCTTGTGAGGTCACAGCAGCCTGAATGCCTCCTAGAGCAGTGGCAGGCTCATGGCTGCTGGCTGTGCTTGTGAGGTCACAGCAACCTTACTGCCTCATAGGTTAGTGTATAGCAACCCATGCTGGCTGTGCTTGTGAGGTCACAGCAGCCTGAGTGACTCCTAATGACAGTTGCAGCCTGCTGGCTATGCTTGTGAGGTCACAGCAGCCTCAGTGACTCACAGCTTAGTCTACCGTGCCCCCTGCTGGCTGTGCTTGGGACGTCACAGCAGCCTCAGTGCCATCTAGGCCAGTGGCAGGCTCGTGGCTGCTGGCTGTGCTTGTGAGGTCACAGCACACTCAGTGCCTCCTAGGTTTGTGTACAGCGCCCCCTGCTGGCTGTGCTTCTGACGTCACAGCAGACTCAGTGCCTCATAGGTTTGTCTACAGCTCCCCCTGCTGGCTGTGCTTGTGAGGTCGCAGCATCCTCAGCGCCTCCCAGGCCAGTGGCAGGCTCCTGGCTGCTGCCTGTGCTTGTGAGGTCACAGCAGTCTGATTGCCTCCTAGGCCCATGGCAGGCTCATGGCTGCTGGCTGTGCTTGTGAGGTCACAGCAGCCTCAGTGTCTCCTAGGCTACTAGCAGTCTTGTGGCTGCTGGCAGTCCTTGTGAGTTCACAGCAGCCTCATTGCCTCACAGGCCAGTGTCAGTCTCATGGCTGCTGGCTGTGCTTGTGAAGTCACAGCAGCCTGAATGCCTCCTAGACCAGGGTCAGGCTCATGGCTGCTGGCTGTGCTTGTGAGGTGACAGCAGCTTGACTACCACCGAGGACAGTGGCAGGCTCATGGCCGCTGGCTGAGCTCGTGAGGTCACAGCACACTCAGTGCCTCCTTGGTTAGTCCACAGCACCCCCTGCTGGCTGTGCTTGTGAGGTCACAGCACACTCAGTGCCTCATAGGTTAGTATCCAGCGCCCCTGCTGGCTGTGCTTGGGACGTCACAGCAGCCTCAGTACCAGCTAGGCCAGTGGCAGGTTCGTGGCTGCTGGCTGTGCTTGTGAGGTTGCAGCACACTCAGTGCCACCTAGGTTTGTCTACAGCACCGCCTGCTGCCTGTGCTTGTGACGTCACAGCAGCCTGAGTGCCCCCGAGGACAGTAGCAGGCTCATGGCTGCTGGCTGTGCTTGTGAGGTCACAGCAGACTCAGTGCCTCATAGGTTTGTCTACAGAACTGCCTGCTGGCTGTGCTTGTGAGGTCACAGCACACTCAGTGCCTCCCAGGCCAGTGGCAGGCTCATGGCTGCTGGCTGTGCTTGTGAGGTCACAGCAGACTCAGTGCCTCATAGGTTTGTCTACAGCGCCCCCTGCTGGCTGTGCTTGTGAGGTGACAGCAGCTTGACTGCCACCGAGGACAGTGGCAGGCTCATGGCCGCTGGCTGAGCTCGTGAGGTCACAGCACACTCAGTGCCTCCTAGGTTAGTATCCAGCGCCCCCTGCTGGCTGTGCTTGTGAGGTCACAGCAGCCTCAGTGCCATCTAGGCCAGTGGCAGGCTCGTGGCTGCTGGCTGTGCTTGTGAGGTCACAGCAGACTCAGTGCCTCCTAGGCTTGTCTACAGCGCCCCCTGCTGGCTGTGCTTGTGAGGTCACAGCAGACTCAGTGCCTCCCAGGCCAGTGGCAGGCTCATGGCTGCTGGCTGTGCTTGTGAGGTAACAGCAGCCTGAGTGCCTCCTAGGCCAGTGGCAGGCTCATGGCTGCTGGCTGTGCTTGTGAGGTCACAGCACACTCAGTGCCTCATAGCTTAGTGTCAAGCATGCCCTGCTGGCTGTGCTTGTGAGGTCACAGCAGCCTGAGTGCCATGAAGGCCAGTGGCGGGTTCGTGGCTGTGCTTGTGACGTCACAGCAACCTCAGTTCCTCCGAGGCCAGTGCCAGGCTCCCCCTGCTGGCTGTGCTTGTGAGGTCACAGCATCCTCAGCGCCTCCTAGGCCAGTGGCAGGCTCCTGGCTGCTGCCTGTGCTTGTGAGGTCACAGCAGCCTGAATGCCTCCTAGACCAGGGTCAGGCTCATGGCTGCTGGCTGTGCTTGTGAGGTGACAGCAGCTTGACTGCCACCGAGGACAGTGGCAGGCTCATGGCCGCTGGCTGAGCTCGTGATGTCACAGCACACTCAGTGCCTCCTTGGTTAGTCCACGGCACCCCCTGCTGCCTGTGCTTGTGAGGTCACAGCACACTCAGTGCCTCATAGGTTAGTATGCAGCGCCCCCTGCTGGCTGTGCTTGGGACGTCACAGCAGCCTCAGTGCCATCTAGGCCAGTGGCAGGCTCGTGGCTGCTCTCTGTGCTTGTGAGGTCACAGCAGACTCAGTGCCTCCTAGGTTTGTCTACAGCGCCCCCTGCTGGCTGTGCTTGTGACGTCACAGCAGTCTGAGTGCCTCCGAGGACATTGGCAGGCTCATGGCTGCTGGCTGTGCTTGTGAGGTCACAGCAGACTAAGTGCCTCTGATGCTACTGGCATGCACATGGCTGCTGGCTGTGCTTGTGACATCACAGCAGTCTCAGTGCCTCATACCTTAGTCTAGCGTTTCCCCTGCTGGCTGTGCTTGTGAGGTCACAGCACACTCAGTGCCTCATAGGTTAGTATCCAGCGCCCCCTGCTGGCTGTGCTTGGGACGTCACAGCAGCCTCAGTGCCATCTAGGCCAGTGGCAGGCTCGTGGCTGGTGGCTGTGCTTGTGAGGTCACAGCAGACTCAGTGCCTCCTAGGTTTGTCTACAGCGCCCCCTGCTGGCTGTGCTTGTGACGTCACAGCAGACTCAGTGCCTCATAGGTTTGTCTACAGCTCCCCCTGCTGGCTGTGCTTGTGACTTCAGAGCAGCCTCAGTGCCTCCCAGGCCAGTGGCAGGCTCGTGCCTGCTGGCTGTGCTTGTGAGGTCACAGCACACTCAGTGCCTCATAGCTTAGTGTCAAGCGTGCCCTGCTGGCTGTGCTTGTGAGGTCACAGCAGCCTGAGTGCCATGAAGGCCAGTGGCGGGTTCGTGGCTGTGCTTGTGACGTCACAGCAACCTCAGTGCCTCCGAGGCCAGTGCCAGGCTCCCCCTGCTGGCTGTGCTTGTGAGGTCACAGCACACTCAGTGCCTCCCAGGCCAGTGGCAGGCTCATGGCTGCTGGCTGTGCTTGTGAGGTCACAGCAGCCTGAGTGCCTCCTAGGCCAGTGGCAGGCTCGTGCCTGCTGGCTGTGCTTGTGAGGTCACAGCACACTCAGTGCCTCATAGCTTAGTGTCAAGCGTGCCCTGCTGGCTGTGCTTGTGAGGTCACAGCAGCCTGAGTGCCATGAAGGCCAGTGGCGGGTTCGTGGCTGTGCTTGTGACGTCACAGCAACCTCAGTTCCTCCGAGGCCAGTGCCAGGCTCCCCCTGCTGGCTGTGCTTGTGAGGTCACAGCATCCTCAGCGCCTCCTAGGCCAGTGGCAGGCTCCTGGCTGCTGCCTGTGCTTGTGAGGTCACAGCAGCCTGAATGCCTCCTAGACCAGGGTCAGGCTCATGGCTGCTGGCTGTGCTTGTGAGGTGACAGCAGCTTGACTGCCACCGAGGACAGTAGCAGGCTCATGGCGGCTGGCTGAGCTCGTGATGTCACAGCACACTCAGTGCCTCCTTGGTTAGTCCACAGCACCCCCTGCTGCCTGTGCTTGTGAGGTCACAGCACACTCAGTGCCTCCTAGGTTAGTATCCAGCGCCCCCTGCTGGCTGTGCTTGTGACGTCACAGCAGCCTCAGTGCCATCTAGGCCAGTGGCAGGCTCGTGGCTGCTCTCTGTGCTTGTGAGGTCACAGCAGACTCAGTGCCTCCTAGGTTTGTCTACAGCGCCCCCTGCTGGCTGTGCTTGTGACGTCACAGCAGACTCTGTGCCTCATAGGTTTGTCTACAGCTCCCCCTGCTGGCTGTGCTTGTGAGGTCACAGCATCCTCAGCGCCTCCCAGGCCAGTGGCAGGCTCCTGGCTGCTGCCTGTGCTTGTGAGGTCACAGCAGTCTGATTGCCTCCTAGGCCCATGGCAGGCTCATGGCTGCTGGCTGTGCTTGTGAGGTCACAGCAGCCTCAGTGTCTCCTAGGCTACTAGCAGTCTTGTGGCTGCTGGCAGTGCTTGTGAGTTCACAGCAGCCTCATTGCCTCACAGGCCAGTGTCAGTCTCATGGCTGCTGGCTGTGCTTGTGAGGTCACAGCAGCCTGAATGCCTCCTAGACCAGGGTCAGGCTCATGGCTGCTGGCTGTGGTTGTGAGGTGACAGCAGCTTGACTGCCACCGAGGACAGTGGCAGGCTCATGGCCGCTAGCTGAGCTCGTGAGGTCACAGCACACTCAGTGCCTCCTTGGTTAGTCTACAGCACCCCCTGCTGGCTGTGCTTGTGAGGTCACAGCACACTCAGTGCCTCATAGGTTATTATCCAGCGCCCCCTGCTGGCTGTGCTTGTGAGGTCACAGCAGACTCAGTGCCTCCTAGGTTTGTCTACAGCGCCCCCTGCTGGCTGTGCTTGTGACGTCACAGCAGTCTGAGTGCCTCCGAGGACATTGGCAGGCTCATGGCTGCTGGCTGTGCTTGTGAGGTCACAGCAGACTAAGTGCCTCTGATGCTACTGGCATGCACATGGCTGCTGGCTGTGCTTGTGACATCACAGCAGTCTCAATGCCTCATACCTTAGTCTAGCGTTTCCCCTGCTGGCTGTGCTTGTGAGGTCACAGCACACTCAGTGCCTCATAGGTTAGTATCCAGCGCCCCCTGCTGACTGTGCTTGTGACGTCACAGCAGCCTCAGTGCCATCTAGGCCAGTGGCAGGCTCGTGGCTGCTGGCTGTGCTTGTGAGGTCACAGCAGACTCAGTGCCTCCTAGGTTTGTCTACAGCGCCCCCTGCTGGCTGTGCTTGTGAGGTCACAGCAGACTCAGTGCCTCATAGGTTTGTCTACAGCTCCCCCTGCTGGCTGTGCTTGTGAGGTCACAGCACACTCAGTGCCTCCCAGGCCAGGGGCAGGCTCATGGCTGCTAGCTGTTATTGTGACGTCACAGCATCCTCAATGCTTCCTAGGCCAGTGGCAGGCTCATGGCTGCTGGCTGCACTTTTGAGGTCACAGCAGCCTGAAAGCCTCCTAGGCCAGTGGCAGGCTCCTGGCTGCTGGCTGTGCTTGTGAGGCCACAGCAGCCTGAATGCCTCTTAGACCAGTGTCAGGCTCATGGCTGCTGGCTCTGCTTGTGACGTCACAGCAGCCTCAGTGCCTCTGAGGCCAGTGGCAGGCTCATGGCTGCTGGCTGTGCTTGTGAGGTCACAGCACACTCAGTGACTCATAGGTTAGTCTAGAGCGCCCCCTGCTGGCTGTGCTTGTGAGATAACAGCAGCCTGAGTGCCTCCTAGGCCAGTGGCAGGCTCGTGCCTGCTGGCTGTGCTTGTGAGGTCACAGCACACTCAGTGCCTCATAGCTTAGTGTCCAGCGTGCCCTGCTGGCTGTGCTTGTGAGGTCACAGCAGCCTGAGTGCCATGAAGGCCAGTGGCGGGTGCGTGACTGTGCTTGTGACGTCACAGCAGCCTCAGTTCCTCCGAGGACAGTGCCAGGCTCCCCCTGCTGGCTGTGCTTGTGAGGTCACAGCATCCTCAGCGCCTCCTAGGCCAGTGGCAGGCTCCTGGCTGCTGCCTGTGCTTGTGACGTCACAGCAGCCTGAGTGCCTCCTAGGCCCATGGCAGGCTCATGGCTGCTGGCTGTGCTTGTGAGGTCACAGCAGCCTCATTGCCTCCCAGGCCAGTGTCAGTCTCCTGGCTGCTGGCTGAGCTTGTGAGGTCAGAGCAGACTCAGTGCCTCCTAGGTTTGTCTACAGCGCCTCCTGCTGGCTGTGCTTGTGACGTCACAGCAGACTCAGTGCCTCCTAGGTTTGTCTACAGCTCCCCCTGCTGGCTGTGCTTGTGAGGTCACAGCAGCCTCAGTGCCTCCCAGGCCAGTGGCAGGCTCATGGCTGCTGGCTGTGCTTGTGAGGTCCCAGTGGACTCAATGACTCTCAGGCCAGTGGCAGGGTCATGGCTGCTAGCTGTTATTGTGACGTCACAGCAGCCTGAATGCCTCTTAGACCAGTGTCAGGCTAACGGCTGCTGGCTGTGCTTGTGACGTTACAGCAGCCTCAGTGCCTCTGAGGCCACTGGCAGGCTCATGGCTCCTGGCTGTGCTTGTGAGGTCACAGCACACTCAATGCCTCATAGGTTAGTCTAGAGCGCCCCCTGCTGGCTGTGCTTGTGAGGTCACGGTACACTCACTGCCATCTAGGCCAGTGGCAGGCTCATGGCTGCTGGCTGTGCTTGTGAGGTCACAGCACACTCAGTGCCTCCTACGTTAGTATCCAGCGCCCCCTGCTTGCTGTGCTTGTGAGGTAACAGCAGTCTGATTGCCTCCTAGGCCTATGGCAGGCTCATGGCTGCTGGCTGTGCTTGTGAGGTCACAGCATCCTCAGTGTCTCCTAGGCTACTCGCAGTCTTGTGGCTGCTGGCAGTGCTTGTGAGTTCACAGCAGCCTCATTCCCTCACAGGCCAGTGTCAGTCTCATGGCTGCTGGCTGTGCTTGTGAGGTCACAGCAGCCTGAATGCCTCCTAGACTAGGGTCAGGCTCATGGCTGCTGGCTGTGCTTGTGAGGTGACAGCAGCTTGACTGCCACCGAGGACAGTGGCAGGCTCATGGCCGCTAGCTGAGCTCGTGAGGTCACAGCACACTCAGTGCCTCCTTGGTTAGTCTACAGCGCCCCCTCCTGCCTGTGCTTGTGAGGTCACAGCAGACTCAGTGCCTCCTAGGTTTGTCTACAGCGCCCCCTGCTGGCTGTGCTTGTGACGTCACAGCAGTCTGAGTGCCTCCGAGGACATTGGCATGCTCATGGCTGCTGGCTGTGCTTGTGACATCACAGCAGCCTCAGTGCCTCATACCTTAGTCTAGCGTTTCCCCTGCTGGCTGTGCTTGTGAGGTCACAGCACACTCAGTGCCTCATAGGTTAGTATCCAGCGCCCCCTGCTGGCTGTGCTTGGGACGTCACAGCAGCCTGAGTGCCAGCTAGGCCAGTGGCAGGCTCATGGCTGTTGGCTGTGCTTGTGAGGTCACAGCAGACTCAGTGCCACCTAGGTTTGTGTACAGCACCGCCTGCTGGCTGTGCTTGTGACATCACAGCAGCCTCAGTGCCTCCTAGGCCAGTGGCAGGCTCATGGCTGCTGGCTGTGCTTGTGAGGTCACAGCAGCCTCAGTGTCTCCTAGGCTACTAGCAGTCTCGTGGCTGCTGGCAGTGCTTGTGAGGTCACAGCAACCTCATTGCCTCCCAGGCCAGTGTCAGTCTCATGGCTGCTGGCTGTGCTTGTGAGGTCACAGCAGCCTGAATGCCTCCTAGACCAGGGTCAGGCTCATGGCAGCTGGCGTGGCTTGTGAGGTCACAGCAGCCTCACTGCCTCATGGCTTAGTGTCCAGTGCCCCCCGCTGGCTGTTCTTGTGAGGTCACAGCAGCCTGAATGCCTCCTAGAGCAGTGGCAGGCTCATGGCTGCTGGCTGTGCTTGTGAGGTCACAGCAACCTTACTGCCTCATAGGTTAGTGTATAGCAACCCATGCTGGCTGTGCTTGTGAGGTCACAGCAGCCTGAGTGACTCCTAATGACAGTTGCAGCCTGCTGGCTATGCTTGTGAGGTCACAGCAGCCTCAGTGACTCACAGCTTAGTCTACCGTGCCCCCTGCTGGCTGTGCTTGGGACGTCACAGCAGCCTCAGTGCCATCTAGGCCAGTGGCAGGCTCGTGGCTGCTGGCTGTGCTTGTGAGGTCACAGCACACTCAGTGCCTCCTAGGTTTGTGTACAGCGCCCCCTGCTAGCTGTGCTTCTGACGTCACAGCAGACTCAGTGCCTCATAGGTTTGTCTACAGCTCCCCCTGCTGGCTGTGCTTGTGAGGTCGCAGCATCCTCAGCGCCTCCCAGGCCAGTGGCAGGCTCCTGGCTGCTGCCTGTGCTTGTGAGGTCACAGCAGTCTGATTGCCTCCTAGGCCCATGGCAGGCTCATGGCTGCTGGCTGTGCTTGTGAGGTCACAGCAGCCTCAGTGTCTCCTAGGCTACTAGCAGTCTTGTGGCTGCTGGCAGTCCTGGTGAGTTCACAGCAGCCTCATTGCCTCACAGGCCAGTGTCAGTCTCATGGCTGCTGGCTGTGCTTGTGAAGTCACAGCAGCCTGAATGCCTCCTAGACCAGGGTCAGGCTCATGGCTGCTGGCTGTGCTTGTGAGGTGACAGCAGCTTGACTACCACCGAGGACAGTGGCAGGCTCATGGCCGCTGGCTGAGCTCGTGAGGTCACAGCACACTCAGTGCCTCCTTGGTTAGTCCACAGCACCCCCTGCTGGCTGTGCTTGTGAGGTCACAGCACACTCAGTGCCTCATAGGTTAGTATCCAGCGCCCCCTGCTGGCTGTGCTTGGGACGTCACAGCAGCCTCAGTACCAGCTAGGCCAGTGGCAGGCTCGTGGCTGCTGGCTGTGCTTGTGAGGTCACAGCAGACTCAGTGCCTCCTAGGTTTGTCTACAGCACTGCCTGCTGGCTGTGCTTGTGAGGTCACAGCAGCCTGAGTGCCTCCTAGGCCAGTGGCAGGCTCAGGGGCGCTGGCTGTGCTTGTGAGGTCACAGCACACTCAGTGCCGCATACTTTAGTATCCAGCGCCCCCTGCTGGCTGTGCTTGGAACGTCACAGCAGCCTCAGTACCAGCTAGGCCAGTGGCAGGCTCGTGGCTGCTGGCTGTGCTTGTGAGGTTGCAGCACACTCAGTGCAATCTAGGTTTGTCTACAGCACCGCCTGCTGGCTGTGCTTGTGACGTCACAGCAGCCTGAGTGCCCCCGAGGACAGTAGCAGGCTCATGGCTGCTGGCTGTGCTTGTGAGGTCACAGCAGACTCAGTGCCTCATAGGTTTGTCTACAGAACTGCCTGCTGGCTGTGCTTGTGAGGTCACAGCACACTCAGTGCCTCCCAGGCCAGTGGCAGGCTCATGGCTGCTGGCTGTGCTTGTGAGGTCACAGCAGACTCAGTGCCTCATAGGTTTGTCTACAGCGCCCCCTGCTGGCTGTGCTTGTGAGGTGACAGCAGCTTGACTGCCACCGAGGACAGTGGCAGGCTCATGGCCGCTGGCTGAGCTCGTGAGGTCACAGCACACTCAGTGCCTCCTAGGTTAGTATCCAGCGCCCCCTGCTGGCTGTGCTTGTGAGGTCACAGCAGCCTCAGTGCCATCTAGGCCAGTGGCAGGCTCGTGGCTGCTGGCTGTGCTTGTGAGGTCACAGCAGACTCGGTGCCTCCTAGGCTTGTCTACAGCGCCCCCTGCTGGCTGTGCTTGTGAGGTCACAGCAGACTCAGTGCCTCCCAGGCCAGTGGCAGGCTCATGGCTGCTGCCTGTGCTTGTGAGGTAACAGCAGCCTGAGTGCCTCCTAGGCCAGTGGCAGGCTCATGGCTGCTGGCTGTGCTTGTGAGGTCACAGCACACTCAGTGCCTCATAGCTTAGTGTCAAGCGTGCCCTGCTGGCTGTGCTTGTGAGGTCACAGCAGCCTGAGTGCCATGAAGGCCAGTGGCGGGTTCGTGGCTGTGCTTGTGACGTCACAGCAACCTCAGTTCCTCCGAGGCCAGTGCCAGGCTCCCCCTGCTGGCTGTGCTTGTGAGGTCACAGCATCCTCAGCGCCTCCTAGGCCAGTGGCAGGCTCCTGGCTGCTGCCTGTGCTTGTGAGGTCACAGCAGCCTGAATGCCTCCTAGACCAGGGTCAGGCTCATGGCTGCTGGCTGTGCTTGTGAGGTGACAGCAGCTTGACTGCCACCGAGGACAGTGGCAGGCTCATGGCCGCTGGCTGAGCTCGTGATGTCACAGCACACTCAGTGCCTCCTTGGTTAGTCCACGGCACCCCCTGCTGCCTGTGCTTGTGAGGTCACAGCACACTCAGTGCCTCCTAGGTTAGTATCCAGCGCCCCCTGCTGGCTGTGCTTGGGACGTCACAGCAGCCTCAGTGCCATCTAGGCCAGTGGCAGGCTCGTGGCTGCTGGCTGTGCTTGTGAGGTCACAGCAGACTCAGTGCCTCCTAGGTTTGTCTACAGCGCCCCCTGCTGGCTGTGCTTGTGACGTCACAGCAGTCTGAGTGCCTCCGAGGACATTGGCAGGCTCATGGCTGCTGGCTGTGCTTGTGAGGTCACAGCAGACTAAGTGCCTCTGATGCTACTGGCATGCACATGGCTGCTGGCTGTGCTTGTGACATCACAGCAGTCTCAGTGCCTCATACCTTAGTCTAGCGTTTCCCCTGCTGGCTGTGCTTGTGAGGTCACAGCACACTCAGTGCCTCATAGGTTAGTATCCAGCGCCCCCTGCTGGCTGTGCTTGGGACGTCACAGCAGCCTCAGTGCCATCTAGGCCAGTGGCAGGCTCGTGGCTGCTGGCTGTGCTTGTGAGGTCACAGCAGACTCAGTGCCTCCTAGGTTTGTCTACAGCGCCCCCTGCTGGCTGTGCTTGTGACGTCACAGCAGACTCAGTGCCTCATAGGTTTGTCTACAGCTCCCCCTGCTGGCTGTGCTTGTGACTTCAGAGCAGCCTCAGTGCCTCCCAGGCCAGTGGCAGGCTCGTGCCTGCTGGCTGTGCTTGTGAGGTCACAGCACACTCAGTGCCTCATAGCTTAGTGTCAAGCGTGCCCTGCTGGCTGTGCTTGTGAGGTCACAGCAGCCTGAGTGCCATGAAGGCCAGTGGCGGGTTCGTGGCTGTGCTTGTGACGTCACAGCAACCTCAGTGCCTCCGAGGCCAGTGCCAGGCTCCCCCTGCTGGCTGTGCTTGTGACGTCACAGCAGCCTGAGTGCCTCCCAGGCCAGTGGCAGGCTCATGGCTGCTGGCTGTGCTTGTGAGGTCACAGCAGCCTGAGTGCCTCCTAGGCCAGTGGCAGGCTCGTGCCTGCTGGCTGTGCTTGTGAGGTCACAGCACACTCAGTGCCTCATAGCTTAGTGTCAAGCGTGCCCTGCTGGCTGTGCTTGTGAGGTCACAGCAGCCTGAGTGCCATGAAGGCCAGTGGCGGGTTCGTGGCTGTGCTTGTGACGTCACAGCAACCTCAGTTCCTCCGAGGCCAGTGCCAGGCTCCCCCTGCTGGCTGTGCTTGTGAGGTCACAGCATCCTCAGCGCCTCCTAGGCCAGTGGCAGGCTCCTGGCTGCTGCCTGTGCTTGTGAGGTCACAGCAGCCTGAATGCCTCCTAGACCAGGGTCAGGCTCATGGCTGCTGGCTGTGCTTGTGAGGTGACAGCAGCTTGACTGCCACCGAGGACAGTAGCAGGCTCATGGCGGCTGGCTGAGCTCGTGAGGTCACAGCACACTCAGTGCCTCCTTGGTTAGTCCACAGCACCCCCTGCTGCCTGTGCTTGTGAGGTCACAGCACACTCAGTGCCTCCTAGGTTAGTATCCAGCGCCCCCTGCTGGCTGTGCTTGTGACGTCACAGCAGCCTCAGTGCCATCTAGGCCAGTGGCAGGCTCGTGGCTGCTCTCTGTGCTTGTGAGGTCACAGCAGACTCAGTGCCTCCTAGGTTTGTCTACAGCGCCCCCTGCTGGCTGTGCTTGTGACGTCACAGCAGACTCTGTGCCTCATAGGTTTGTCTACAGCTCCCCCTGCTGGCTGTGCTTGTGAGGTCACAGCATCCTCAGCGCCTCCCAGGCCAGTGGCAGGCTCCTGGCTGCTGCCTGTGCTTGTGAGGTCACAGCAGTCTGATTGCCTCCTAGGCCCATGGCAGGCTCATGGCTGCTGGCTGTGCTTGTGAGGTCACAGCAGCCTCAGTGTCTCCTAGGCTACTAGCAGTCTTGTGGCTGCTGGCAGTGCTTGTGAGTTCACAGCAGCCTCATTGCCTCACAGGCCAGTGTCAGTCTCATGGCTGCTGGCTGTGCTTGTGAGGTCACAGCAGCCTGAATGCCTCCTAGACCAGGGTCAGGCTCATGGCTGCTGGCTGTGGTTGTGAGGTGACAGCAGCTTGACTGCCACCGAGGACAGTGGCAGGCTCATGGCCGCTAGCTGAGCTCGTGAGGTCACAGCACACTCAGTGCCTCCTTGGTTAGTCTACAGCACCCCCTGCTGGCTGTGCTTGTGAGGTCACAGCACACTCAGTGCCTCATAGGTTATTATCCAGCGCCCCCTGCTGGCTGTGCTTGTGAGGTCACAGCAGACTCAGTGCCTCCTAGGTTTGTCTACAGCGCCCCCTGCTGGCTGTGCTTGTGACGTCACAGCAGTCTGAGTGCCTCCGAGGACATTGGCAGGCTCATGGCTGCTGGCTGTGCTTGTGAGGTCACAGCAGACTAAGTGCCTCTGATGCTACTGGCATGCACATGGCTGCTGGCTGTGCTTGTGACATCACAGCAGTCTCAGTGCCTCATACCTTAGTCTAGCGTTTCCCCTGCTGGCTGTGCTTGTGAGGTCACAGCACACTCAGTGCCTCATAGGTTAGTATCCAGCGCCCCCTGCTGGCTGTGCTTGGGACGTCACAGCAGCCTCAGTGCCATCTAGGCCAGTGGCAGGCTCGTGGCTCCTGGCTGTGCTTGTGAGGTCACAGCAGACTCAGTGCCTCCTAGGTTTGTCTACAGCGCCCCCTGCTGGCTGTGCTTGTGACGTCACAGCAGTCTGAGTGCCTCCGAGGACATTGGCAGGCTCATGGCTGCTGGCTGTGCTTGTGAGGTCACAGCAGACTAAGTGCCTCTGATGCTACTGGCATGCACATGGCTGCTGGCTGTGCTTGTGACGTCACAGCAGACTCAGTGCCTCATAGGTTTGTCTACAGCTCCCCCTGCTGGCTGTGCTTGTGAGGTCACAGCACACTCAGTGCCTCCCAGGCCAGTGGCAGGCTCGTGCCTGCTGGCTGTGCTTGTGAGGTCACAGCACACTCAGTGCCTCATAGCTTAGTGTCAAGCGTGCCCTGCTGGCTGTGCTTGTGAGGTCACAGCAGCCTGAGTGCCATGAAGGCCAGTGGCGGGTTCGTGGCTGTGCTTGTGACGTCACAGCAACCTCAGTGCCTCCGAGGCCAGTGCCAGGCTCCCCCTGCTGGCTGTGCTTGTGAGGTCACAGCATCCTCAGCGCCTCCTAGGCCAGTGGCAGGCTCCTGGCTGCTGCCTGTGCTTGTGAGGTCACAGCAGCCTGAATGCCTCCTAGACCAGGGTCAGGCTCATGGCTGCTGGCTGTGCTTGTGAGGTGACAGCAGCTTGACTGCCACCGAGGACAGTAGCAGGCTCATGGCCGCTGGCTGAGCTCGTGATGTCACAGCACACTCAGTGCCTCCTTGGTTAGTCCACAGCACCCCCTGCTGCCTGTGCTTGTGAGGTCACAGCACACTCAGTGCCTCCTAGGTTAGTATCCAGCGCCCCCTGCTGGCTGTGCTTGTGACGTCACAGCAGCCTCAGTGCCATCTAGGCCAGTGACAGGCTCGTGGCTGCTGGCTGTGCTTGTGAGGTCACAGCAGACTCAGTGCCTCCTAGGTTTGTCTACAGCGCCCCCTGCTGGCTGTGCTTGTGACGTCACAGCAGACTCAGTGCCTCATAGGTTTGTCTACAGCTCCCCCTGCTGGCTGTGCTTGTGAGGTCACAGCATCCTCAGCGCCTCCCAGGCCAGTGGCAGGCTCCTGGCTGCTGCCTGTGCTTGTGAGGTCACAGCAGTCTGATTGCCTCCTAGGCCCATGGCAGGCTCATGGCTGCTGGCTGTGCTTGTGAGGTCACAGCAGCCTCAGTGTCTCCTAGGCTACTAGCAGTCTCGTGGCTGCTGGCAGTGCTTGTGAGGTCACAGCAGCCTCTTTGCCTCACAGGCCAGTGTCAGTCTCATGGCTGCTGGCTGTGCTTGTGAGGTGACAGCAGCCTGAATGCCTCCTAGACCAGGGTCAGGCTCATGGCTGCTGGCTGTGCTTGTGAGGTGACAGCAGCTTGACTGCCACCGAGGACAGTGGCAGGCTCATGGCCGCTAGCTGAGCTCGTGAGGTCACAGCACACTCAGTGCCTCCTTGGTTAGTCTGCAGCACCCCCTGCTGGCTGTGCTTGTGAGGTCACAGCATACTCAGTTCCTCATAGGTTAGTATCCAGCGCCCCCTGCTGGCTGTGCTTGTGAGGTCACAGCAGACTCAGTGCCTCCTAGGTTTGTCTACAGCGCCCCCTGCTGGCTGTGCTTGTGACGTCACAGCAGTCTGAGTGCCTCCGAGGACATTGGCAGGCTAATGGCTGCTGGCTGTGCTTGTGAGGTCACAGCAGACTAAGTGCCTCTGATGCTAATGGCATGCACATGGCTGCTGGCTGTGCTTGTGAAATCACAGCAGTCTCAGTGCCTCATACCTTAGTCTAGCGTTTCCCCTGCTGGCTGTGCTTTAGAGGTCACAGCACACTCAGTGCCTCATAGGTTAGTATCCAGCGCCCCCTGCTGGCTGTGCTTGGGACGTCACAGCAGCCTGAGTCCCAGCTAGGCCAGTGGCAGGCTCGTGGCTGTTGGCTGTGCTTGTGAGGTCACAGCAGCCTCAGTGCCACCTAGGTTTGTCTACAGCACCGCCTGCTAACTGTGCTTGTGACGTCACAGCAGCCTGAGTGCCTCCTAGGCCAGTGGCAGGCTCATGGCTGCTGGCTGTGCTTGTGAGGTCCCAGTGGACTCAATGACTCTCAGGCCAGTGGCAGGGTCATGGCTGCTAGCTGTTATTGTGACGTCACAGCAGCCTGAATGCCTCTTAGACCAGTGTCAGGCTCACGGCTGCTGGCTGTGCTTGTGACGTTACAGCAGCCTCAGTGCCTCTGAGGCCACTGGCAGGCTCATGGCTGCTGGCTGTGCTTGTGAGGTCACAGCACACTCAATGCCTCATAGGTAAGTCTAGAGCGCCCCCTGCTGGCTGTGCTTGTGAGGTCACGGTACACTCACTGCCATCTAGGCCAGTGGCAGGCTCATGGCTGCTGGCTGTGCTTGTGAGGTCACAGCACACTCAGTGCCTCCTACGTTAGTATCCAGCGCCCCCTGCTTGCTGTGCTTGTGAGGTCACAGCAGCCTGAGTGACTCCTAATGACAGTTGCAGCCTGCTGGCTATGCTTGTGAGGTCACAGCAGCCTCAGTGACTCACAGCTTAGTCTACCGTGCCCCCTGCTGGCTGTGCTTGTGACGTCACAGCAGCCTCAGTGCCATCTAGGCCAGTGGCAGGCTCGTGGCTGCTGGCTGTGCTTGTGAGGTCACAGCACACTCAGTGCCTCCTAGGTTTGTGTACAGCGCCCCCTGCTGGCTGTGCTTCTGACGTCACAGCAGACTCAGTGCCTCATAGGTTTGTCTACAGCTCCCCCTGCTGGCTGTGCTTGTGAGGTCGCAGCATCCTCAGCGCCTCCCAGGCCAGTGGCAGGCTCCTGGCTGCTGCCTGTGCTTGTGAGGTCACAGCAGTCTGATTGCCTCCTAGGCCCATGGCAGGCTCATGGCTGCTGGCTGTGCTTGTGAGGTCACAGCAGCCTCAGTGTCTCCTAGGCTACTAGCAGTCTTGTGGCTGCTGGCAGTCCTTGTGAGTTCACAGCAGCCTCATTGCCTCACAGGCCAGTGTCAGTCTCATGGCTGCTGGCTGTGCTTGTGAAGTCACAGCAGCCTGAATGCCTCCTAGACCAGGGTCAGGCTCATGGCTGCTGGCTGTGCTTGTGAGGTGACAGCAGCTTGACTGCCACCGAGGACAGTGGCAGGCTCATGGCCGCTGGCTGAGCTCGTGAGGTCACAGCACACTCAGTGCCTCCTTGGTTAGTCTACAGCACCCCCTGCTGGCTGTGCTTGTGAGGTCACAGCACACTCAGTGCCTCATAGGTTAGTATCCAGCGCCCCCTGCTGGCTGTGCTTGTGAGGTCACAGCAGACTCAGTGCCTCATAGGGTTGTCTACAGCGCCCCCTGCTGGCTGTGCTTGTGACGTCACAGCAGTCTGAGTGCCTCCGAGGACATTGGCAGGCTCATGGCTGCTGGCTGTGCTTGTGAGGTCACAGCACACTCAGTGCATCATAGGTTAGTATCCAGCGCCCCCTGCTGGCTTTGCTTGGGACGTCACAGCAGCCTCAGTGCCATCTAGGCCAGTGGCAGGCTCGTGGCTCCTGGCTGTGCTTGGGAGGTCACAGCACACTCAGTGCCTCATAGGTTAGTATCCAGCGCCCCCTGCTGGCTGTGCTTGTGACGTCACAGCAGCCTGAGTGCCAGCTAGGCCAGTGGCAGGCTCGTGGCTGCTGGCTGTGCTTGTGAGGTCACAGCAGACTCAGTGTCTCCTAGGCTACTAGCAGTCTCGTGGCTGCTGGCAGTGCTTGTGAGGTCACAGCAACCTCATTGCCTCACAGGCCAGTGTCAGTCTCATGGCTGCTGGCTGTGTTTGTGAGGTCACAGCAGCCTGAATGCCTCCTACACCAGGGTCAGGCTCATGGCTGCTGGCTGTGCTTGTGAGGTGACAGCAGCTTGACTGCCACCGAGGACAGTGGCAGGCTCATGGCAGCTGGCGTGGCTTGTGAGGTCACAGCAGCCTCACTGCCTCGTGGCTTAGTGTCCAGTGCCCCCCGCTGGCTGTGCTTGTGAGGTCACAGCAGCCTGAATGCCTCCTAGAGCAGTGGCAGGCTCATGGCTGCTGGCTGTGCTTGTGAGGTCACAGCAACCTTACTGCCTCATAGATTAGTGTATAGCAACCCATGCTGGCTGTGCTTGTGAGGTCACAGCAGCCTGAGTGACTCCTAATGACAGTTGCAGGCTGCTGGCTATGCTTGTGAGGTCACAGCAGCCTCAGTGACTCATAGCTTAGTCTACCGTGCCCCCTGCTGGCTGTGCTTGTGAGGTCACAGCACACTCAGTGCCTCATAGGTTAGTATCCAGCGCCCCCTGCTGGCTGTGCTTGGGACGTCACAGCAGCCTCAGTACCAGCTAGGCCAGTGGCAGGCTCGTGGCTGCTGGCTGTGCTTGTGAGGTCACAGCAGACTCAGTGCCTCCTAGGTTTGTCTACAGCACTGCCTGCTGGCTGTGCTTGTGAGGTCACAGCAGCCTGAGTGCCTCCTAGGCCAGTGGCAGGCTCAGGGGCGCTGGCTGTGCTTGTGAGGTCACAGCACACTCAGTGCCGCATACTTTAGTATCCAGCGCCCCCTGCTGGCTGTGCTTGGAACGTCACAGCAGCCTCAGTACCAGCTAGGCCAGTGGCAGGCTCGTGGCTGCTGGCTGTGCTTGTGAGGTCGCAGCACACTCAGTGCCACCTAGGTTTGTCTACAGCACCGCCTGCTGGCTGTGCTTGTGACGTCACAGCAGCCTGAGTGCCCCCGAGGACAGTAGCAGGCTCATGGCTGCTGGCTGTGCTTGTGAGGTCACAGCAGACTCAGTGCCTCATAGCTTTGTCTACAGAACTGCCTGCTGGCTGTGCTTGTGAGGTCACAGCACACTCAGTGCCTCCCAGGCCAGTGGAAGGCTCATGGCTGCTGGCTGTGCTTGTGAGGTCACAGCAGACTCAGTGCCTCATAGGTTTGTCTACAGCGCCCCCTGCTGGCTGTGCTTGTGAGGTGACAGCAGCTTGACTGCCACCGAGGACAGTGGCAGGCTCATGGCCGCTGGCTGAGCTCGTGAGGTCACAGCACACTCAGTGCCTCCTAGGTTAGTATCCAGCGCCCCCTGCTGGCTGTGCTTGTGAGGTCACAGCAGCCTCAGTGCCATCTAGGCCAGTGGCAGGCTCGTGGCTGCTGGCTGTGCTTGTGAGGTCACAGCAGACTCAGTGCCTCCTAGGCTTGTCTACAGCGCCCCCTGCTGGCTGTGCTTGTGAGGTCACAGCAGACTCAGTGCCTCCCAGGCCAGTGGCAGGCTCATGGCTGCTGGCTGTGCTTGTGAGGTCACAGCAGCCTGAGTGCCTCCTAGGCCAGTGGCAGGCTCGTGCCTGCTGGCTGTGCTTGTGAGGTCACAGCACACTCAGTGCCTCATAGCTTAGTGTCAAGCGTGCCCTGCTGGCTGTGCTTGTGAGGTCACAGCAGCCTGAGTGCCATGAAGGCCAGTGGCGGGTTCGTGGCTGTGCTTGTGACGTCACAGCAACCTCAGTTCCTCCGAGGCCAGTGCCAGGCTCCCCCTGCTGGCTGTGCTTGTGAGGTCACAGCATCCTCAGCGCCTCCTAGGCCAGTGGCAGGCTCCTGGCTGCTGCCTGTGCTTGTGAGGTCACAGCAGCCTGAATGCCTCCTAGACCAGGGTCAGGCTCATGGCTGCTGGCTGTGCTTGTGAGGTGACAGCAGCTTGACTGCCACCGAGGACAGTAGCAGGCTCATGGCGGCTGGCTGAGCTCGTGATGTCACAGCACACTCAGTGCCTCCTTGGTTAGTCCACAGCACCCCCTGCTGCCTGTGCTTGTGAGGTCACAGCACACTCAGTGCCTCATAGGTTAGTATCCAGCGCCCCCTGCTGGCTGTGCTTGTGACGTCACAGCAGCCTCAGTGCCATCTAGGCCAGTGGCAGGCTCGTGGCTGCTCTCTGTGCTTGTGAGGTCACAGCAGACTCAGTGCCTCCTAGGTTTGTCTACAGCGCCCCCTGCTGGCTGTGCTTGTGACGTCACAGCAGACTCTGTGCCTCATAGGTTTGTCTACAGCTCCCCCTGCTGGCTGTGCTTGTGAGGTCACAGCATCCTCAGCGCCTCCCAGGCCAGTGGCAGGCTCCTGGCTGCTGCCTGTGCTTGTGAGGTCACAGCAGTCTGATTGCCTCCTAGGCCCATGGCAGGCTCATGGCTGCTGGCTGTGCTTGTGAGGTCACAGCAGCCTCAGTGTCTCCTAGGCTACTAGCAGTCTTGTGGCTGCTGGCAGTGCTTGTGAGTTCACAGCAGCCTCATTGCCTCACAGGCCAGTGTCAGTCTCATGGCTGCTGGCTGTGCTTGTGAGGTCACAGCAGCCTGAATGCCTCCTAGACCAGGGTCAGGCTCATGGCTGCTGGCTGTGGTTGTGAGGTGACAGCAGCTTGACTGCCACCGAGGACAGTGGCAGGCTCATGGCCGCTAGCTGAGCTCGTGAGGTCACAGCACACTCAGTGCCTCCTTGGTTAGTCTACAGCACCCCCTGCTGGCTGTGCTTGTGAGGTCACAGCACACTCAGTGCCTCATAGGTTATTATCCAGCGCCCCCTGCTGGCTGTGCTTGTGAGGTCACAGCAGACTCAGTGCCTCCTAGGTTTGTCTACAGCGCCCCCTGCTGGCTGTGCTTGTGACGTCACAGCAGTCTGAGTGCCTCCGAGGACATTGGCAGGCTCATGGCTGCTGGCTGTGCTTGTGACATCACAGCAGACTAAGTGCCTCTGATGCTACTGGCATGCACATGGCTGCTGGCTGTGCTTGTGACATCACAGCAGTCTCAGTGCCTCATACCTTAGTCTAGCGTTTCCCCTGCTGGCTGTGCTTGTGAGGTCACAGCACACTCAGTGCCTCATAGGTTAGTATCCAGCGCCCCCTGCTGGCTGTGCTTGGGACGTCACAGCAGCCTCAGTGCCATCTAGGCCAGTGGCAGGCTCGTGGCTCCTGGCTGTGCTTGTGAGGTCACAGCAGACTCAGTGCCTCCTAGGTTTGTCTACAGCGCCCCCTGCTGGCTGTGCTTGTGACGTCAAAGCAGACTCAGTGCCTCATAGGTTTGTCTACAGCTCCCCCTGCTGGCTGTGCTTGTGAGGTCACAGCACACTCAGTGCCTCCCAGGCCAGTGGCAGGCTCGTGCCTGCTGGCTGTGCTTGTGAGGTCACAGCACACTCAGTGCCTCATAGCTTAGTGTCAAGCGTGCCCTGCTGGCTGTGCTTGTGAGGTCACAGCAGCCTGAGTGCCATGAAGGCCAGTGGCGGGTTCGTGGCTGTGCTTGTGACGTCACAGCAACCTCAGTGCCTCCGAGGCCAGTGCCAGGCTTCCCCTGCTGGCTGTGCTTGTGAGGTCACAGCATCCTCAGCGCCTCCTAGGCCATTGGCAGGCTCCTGGCTGCTGCCTGTGCTTGTGAGGTCACAGCAGCCTGAATGCCTCCTAGACCAGGGTCAGGCTCATGGCTGCTGGCTGTGCTTGTGAGGTGACAGCAGCTTGACTGCCACCGAGGACAGTAGCAGGCTCATGGCGGCTGGCTGAGCTCGTGATGTCACAGCACACTCAGTGCCTCCTTGGTTAGTCCACAGCACCCCCTGCTGCCTGTGCTTGTGAGGTCACAGCACACTCAGTGCCTCCTAGGTTAGTATCCAGCGCCCCCTGCTGGCTGTGCTTTTGACGTCACAGCAGCCTCAGTGCCATCTAGGCCAGTGACAGGCTCGTGGCTGCTGGCTGTGCTTGTGAGGTCACAGCAGACTCAGTGCCTCCTAGGTTTGTCTACAGCGCCCCCTGCTGGCTGTGCTTGTGACGTCACAGCAGACTCAGTGCCTCATAGGTTTGTCTACAGCTCCCCCTGCTGGCTGTGCTTGTGAGGTCACAGCATCCTCAGCGCCTCCCAGGCCAGTGGCAGGCTCCTGGCTGCTGCCTGTGCTTGTGAGGTCACAGCAGTCTGATTGCCTCCTAGGCCCATGGCAGGCTCATGGCTGCTGGCTGTGCTTGTGAGGTCACAGCAGCCTCAGTGTCTCCTAGGCTACTAGCAGTCTCGTGGCTGCTGGCAGTGCTTGTGAGGTCACAGCAGCCTCTTTGCCTCACAGGCCAGTGTCAGTCTCATGGCTGCTGGCTGTGCTTGTGAGGTGACAGCAGCCTGAATGCCTCCTAGACCAGGGTCAGGCTCATGGCTGCTGGCTGTGCTTGTGAGGTGACAGCAGCTTGACTGCCACCGAGGACAGTGGCAGGCTCATGGCCGCTAGCTGAGCTCGTGAGGTCACAGCACACTCAGTGCCTCCTTGGTTAGTCTGCAGCACCCCCTGCTGGCTGTGCTTGTGAGGTCACAGCATACTCAGTTCCTCATAGGTTAGTATCCAGCGCCCCCTGCTGGCTGTGCTTGTGAGGTCACAGCAGACTCAGTGCCTCCTAGGTTTGTCTACAGCGCCCCCTGCTGGCTGTGCTTGTGACGTCACAGCAGTCTGAGTGCCTCCGAGGACATTGGCAGGCTCATGGCTGCTGGCTGTGCTTGTGAGGTCACAGCAGACTAAGTGCCTCTGATGCTAATGGCATGCACATGGCTGCTGGCTGTGCTTGTGAAATCACAGCAGTCTCAGTGCCTCATACCTTAGTCTAGCGTTTCCCCTGCTGGCTGTGCTTGTGAGGTCACAGCACACTCAGTGCCTCATAGGTTAGTATCCAGCGCCCCCTGCTGGCTGTGCTTGGGACGTCACAGCAGCCTCAGTGCCAGCTAGGCCAGTGGCAGGCTGGTGGCTGCTGGCTGTGCTTGGGAGGTCACAGCACACTCAGTGCCTCATAGGTTAGTATCCAGCGCCCCCTGCTGGCTGTGCTTGGGACGTCACAGCAGCCTGAGTGCCAGCTAGGCCAGTGGCAGGCTCGTGGCTGTTGGCTGTGCTTGTGAGGTCACAGCAGCCTCAGTGCCACCTAGGTTTGTCTACAGCACCGCCTGCTAACTGTGCTTGTGAGGTCACAGCAGCCTGAGTGCCTCCTAGGCCAGTGGCAGGCTCATGGCTGCTGGCTGTGCTTGTGAGGTCACTGCAGCCTCAGTGTCTCCTAGGCTACTAGCAGTCTCTTGGCTGCTGGCAGTGCTTGTGAGGTCACAGCAACCTCATTGCCTCACAGGCCAGTGTCAGTCTCATGGCTGCTGGCTGTGCTTGTGAGGTCACAGCCGCCTGAATGCCTCCTAGACCAGGGTCAGGCTCATGGCTGCTGGCTGTGCTTGTGAGGTGACAGCAGGTTGACTGCCACCGAGGACAGTGGCAGGCTCATGGCAGCTGGCGTGGCTTGTGAGGTCACAGCAGCCTCACTGCTCATGGCTTAGTGTCCAGAGCCCCCCGCTGGCAGTTCTTGTGAGGTCACAGCAGCCTGAATGCCTCCTAGAGCAGTGGCAGGCTCATGGCTGCTGGCTGTGCTTGTGAGGTCACAGCAGCCTCAGTGCCTCATAGGTTAGTGTATAGGAACCCATGCTGGCTGTGCTTGTGAGGTCACAGCAGCCTGAGTGCCTCCTAATGCCAGTTGCAGGCTGCTGGCTATGCTTGTGAGGTCACAGCAGCCTCAGTGACTCATAGCTTAGTCTACCGTGCCCCCTGCTGGCTGTGCTTGTGAGGTCACAGCACACTCAGTGCCTCATAGGTTAGTATCCAGCGCCCCCTGCTGGCTGTGCTTGGGACGTCACAGCAGCCTCAGTACCAGCTAGGCCAGTGGCAGGCTCGTGGCTGCTGGCTGTGCTTGTGAGGTCACAGCACACTCAGTGCCACCTAGGTTTGTCTACAGCACCGCCTGCTGGCTGTGCTTGTGATGTCACAGCAGCCTGAGTGCCCCCGAGGACAGTAGCAGGCTCATGGCTGCTGGCTGTGCTTGTGAGGTCACAGCAGACTCAGTGTCTCATAGGTTTGTCTACAGCACTGCCTGCTGGCTGTGCTTGTGAGGTCACAGCAGCCTGAGTGCCTCCTAGGCCAGTGGCAGGCTCAGGGGCGCTGGCTGTGGTTGTGAGGTCACAGCATACTCAGTGCCGCATAGATTAGTGTCCAGCGTGCCCTGCTGGCTGTGCTTGTGAGGTCACAGCAGCCTGAGTGCCATCTAGGCCAGTGGCAGGCTCGTGGCTGTTGGCTGTGCTTGTGAGGTCACAGCAGACTCAGTGCCGCATAGGATTGTCTACAGCACCGCCTGCTGCCTGTGCTTGTGAGGTCACAGCAGCCTGAGTGCCTCCTAGGCCCGTGGCAGGCTCATGGCTGCTGCCTGTGCTTGTGAGGTCACAGCAGCCTCAGTGTCTCCTAGGCTACTAGCAGTCTCGTGGCTGCTGGCAGTGCTTGTGAGGTCACAGCAGCCTCATTGCCTCACAGGCCAGTGTCAGTCTCATGGCTGCTGGCTGTGCTTGTGAGGTGACAGCAGCCTGAATGCCTCCTAGACCAGGGTCAGGCTCATGGCTGCTGGCTGTGCTTGTGAGGTGACAGCAGCTTGACTGCCACCGAGGACAGTGGCAGGCTCATGGCAGCTGGCGTGGCTTGTGAGGTCACAGCAGCCTCACTGCCTCATGGCTTAGTGTCCAGTGCCCCCCGCTGGCTGTTCTTGTGAGGTCACAGCAGCCTGAATGCCTCCTAGAGCAGTGGCAGGCTCATGGCTGCTGGCTGTGCTTGTGAGGTCACAGCAACCTTACTGCCTCATATGTTAGTGTATAGCAACCCATGCTGGCTGTGCTTGTGAGGTCACAGCAGCCTGAGTGACTCCTAATGACAGTTGCAGGCTGCTGGCTATGCCTGTGAGGTCACAGCAGCCTCAGTGACTCATAGCTTAGTCTACCGTGCCCCCTGCTGGCTGTGCTTGTGAGGTCACAGCAGCCTGAGTGCCTCCTAGGCCAGTGGCAGGCTCAGGGGCGCTGGCTGTGCTTGTGAGGTCACAGCACACTCAGTGCCGCATAGTTTAGTATCCAGCGCCCCCTGCTGGCTGTGCTTGGAACGTCACAGCAGCCTGAGTGCCAGCTAGGCCAGTGGCAGGCTCGTGGCTGCTGGCTGTGCTTGTGAGGTCGCAGCACACTCAGTGCCACCTAGGTTTGTCTACAGCACCGCCTGCTGGCTGTGCTTGTGACGTCACAGCAGCCTCAGTGCCCCCGAGGACAGTAGCAGGCTCATGGCTGCTGGCTGTGCTTGTGAGGTCACAGCAGACTCAGTGTCTCATAGGTTTGTCTACAGCTCCCCCTGCTGGCTGTGCTTTTGAGGTCACAGCACACTCAGTGCCTCCCAGGCCAGTGGCAGGCTCATGGCTGCTGGCTGTGCTTGTGAGGTCACAGCAGACTCAGTGCCTCCTAGGTTTGTCTACAGCGCCCCCTGCTGGCTGTGCTTGTGAGGTGACAGCACCTTGACTGCCACCGAGGACAGTGGCAGGCTCATGGCCGCTAGCTGAGCTCGTGAGGTCACAGCACACTCAGTGCCTCCTAGGTTAGTATCCAGCGCCCCCTGCTGGCTCTGCTTGTGAGGTCACAGCAGACTCAGTGCCTCCTAGGTTTGTCTACAGCTCCCCCTGCTGGCTGTGCTTGTGAGGTCACAGCAGACTCAGTGCCTCATAGGTTTGTCTACAGCTCCCCCTGCTGGCTGTGCTTGTGAGGTCACAGCACACTCAGTGCCTCCCAGGCCAGTGGCAGGCTCATGGCTGCTGGCTGTGCTTGTGAGGTCACAGCAGCCTGAGTGCCTCCTAGGCCAGTGGCAGGCTCGTACCTGCTGGCTGTGCTTGTGAGGTCACAGCACACTCAGTGCCTCATAGCTTAGTGTCAAGCGTGCCCTGCTGGCTGTGCTTGTGAGGTCACAGCAGCCTGAGTGCCGTGAAGGCCAGTGGCGGGATCGTGGCTGTGCTTGTGACGTCACAGCAGCCTCAATGCCTCCTAGGCCAGTGGCAGGCTCATGGCTGCTGCCTGTGCTTGTGAGGTCACAGCAGCCTGAATGCTTCCTAGACCAGGGTCAGGCTCAAGGTTGCTGGCTGTGCTTGTGAGGTGACAGCAGCTTGACTGCCACCGAGGACAGTGGCAGGCTCATGGCCGCTGGCTGAGCTCGTGAGGTCACAGCACACTCAGTGCCTCCTTGGTTAGTCTACAGCGTCCCCTGCTGCCTGTGCTTGTGAGGTCACAGCACACTCAGTGCCTCATAGGTTAGTATCCAGCGCCCCCTGCTGGCTGTGCTTGGGACGTCACAGCAGCCTCAGTGCCATCTAGGCCAGTGGCAGGCTCGTGGCTGCTGGCTGTGCTTGTGAGGTCACAGCAGACTCAGTGCCTCCTAGGTTTGTCTACAGCGCTCCCTGCTGGCTGTGCTTGTGAGGTCACAGCAGACTCAGTGCCTCATAGGTTTGTCTACAGCTCCCCCTGCTGGCTGTGCTTGTGAGGTCACAGCACACTCAGTGCCTCCCAGGCCAATGGCAGGCTCATGGCTGCTGGCTGTGCTTGTGAGGTCCCAGTGGACTCAATGACTCTCAGGCCAGTGGCAGGGTCATGGCTGCTAGCTGTTATTGTGACGTCACAGCAGCCTCAATGCTTCCTAGGCCAGTGGCAGGCTCATGGCTGCTGGCTGCACTTGGGAGGTCACAGCAGCCTGAAAGCCTCCTAGGCCAGTGGCAGGCTCCTGGCTGCTGGCTGTGCTTGTGAGGCCACAGCAGCCTGAATGCCTCTTAGACCAGTGTCAGGCTCATGGCTGCTGGCTGTGCTTGTGACGTTACAGCAGCCTCAGTGCCTCTGAGGCCAGTGGCAGGCTCATGGCTGCTGGCTGTGCTTGTGAGGTCACAGCACACTCAGTGCCTCATAGGTTAGTCTAGAGCGCCCCCTGCTGGCTGTGCTTGTGAGATAACAGCAGCCTGCGTGCCTCCTAGGCCAGTGGCAGCCTCGTGCCTGCTGGCTGTGCTTGTGAGGTCACAGCACACTCAGTGCCTCATAGGTTAGTGTCCAGCGTGCCCTGCTGGCTGTGCTTGTGAGGTCACAGCAGCCTCAGTGCCTCCGAGGCCAGTGCCAGGCTCCCCCTGCTGCCTGTGCTTGTGAGGTCACAGCATCCTCAGCGCCTCCTAGGCCAGTGGCAGGCTCCTGGCTGCTGCCTGTGCTTGTGAGGTCCCAGCAGTCTGATTGCCTCCTAGGCCCATGGCAGGCTCATGGCTGCTGGCAGTGCTTGTGAGTTCACAGCAGCCTCATTGCCTCACAGGCCAGTGTCAGTCTCATGGCTGCTGGCTGTGCTTGTGAGGTGACAGCAGCCTGAATGCCTGCTAGACCAGGGTCAGGCTCATGGCTGCTGGCTGTGCTTGTGAGGTGACAGCAGCTTGACTGCCACCGAGGACAGTGGCAGGCTCATGGCCGCTAGCTGAGCTCGTGAGGTCACAGCACACTCAGTGCCTCCTTGGTTAGTCTACAGCACCCCCTGCTGGCTGTGCTTGTGAGGTCACAGCACACTCAGTGCCTCATAGGTTAGTATCCAGCGCCCCCTGCTGGCTGTGCTTGTGACGTCACAGCAGTCTGAGTGCCTCCGAGGACATTGGCAGGCTCATGGCTGCTGGCTGTGCTTGTGAGGTCACAGCAGACTAAGTGCCTCTGATGCTAATGGCATGCACATGGCTGCTGGCTGTGCTTGTGACATCACAGCAGTCTCAGTGTCTCATACCTTAGTCTAGCGTTTCCCCTGCTGGCTGTGCTTGTGAGGTCACAGCACACTCAGTGCCTCATAGGTTTGTCTACAGCTCCCCCTGCTGGCTGTGCTTGTGAGGTCACAGCAGCCTCAGTGCCTCCGAGGACAGTGGCAGGCTCATGGCTGCTGGCTGTGCTTGTGAGGTCACAGCACACTCAGTTCCTCATAGGTAAGTGTCCAGCGCCCCTACTGCCTGGGCTTGTAAGGTCATAGCAGACTGAGTGCCTCATAGGTTAGTGTCCAGTGCCCCCTGCTGCCTGTGGTTCTGACATCACAGCAGCCTAATTACCTCCAAGGCCAGTGGCGGGCTCATGGCTGCTGGCTGAGTTTGTGAGGTCACAGCACACTCAGTGTCTCATAGGTTAGTGTACCGCGCCCCCTGCTGGCTGTGCTTCTGAGCTCACAGCAGCCTGAGTGCCATCTAGGCCAGTGTCAGGCTGGTGGCTGCTGGCTGTGCTTGTGAGGTCACAGCAGCCTGAGTGCCTCCTAGGCCAGTGGCAGGCTCCTGGCTGCTAGCTGTGCTTGTGACGTCTCAGCAGACTCGGTGCCTCCTAGGCCAGTGGCAGGCTCATGTCTGCTGGCTGTGCTTGTGAGGTCACAGCAGCCTGAGTGCCTCCGAGGACAGTGGCAGGCTCAGGGCTGCTGGCTGTGCTTGTGAGGTCACAGCACACTCAGTGCCGCCCAGGGTAGTCTACAGCACCTCCTGCTGACTGTGCTTGTGAGGTCACAGCAGCCTGAGTTCCCCCGAGGCCAGTGGCAGGCTCATGGCTGCAGGCTGTGCTGGTGAGGTCACAGCAGCGTTAGTGTCGCCTAGGTTTGTCTACAGCACCCCCTGCTGGCTATGCTTGTGAGGTCACACCAGCCTGAGTGCCTCACAGGCAGTGGCAGGTTCGCGGCTGCTGGCTGTGCTTGTGAGGTCACAGCAGGCTGACTGCCTCCGAGGCCAGGGGCAGGCTCATGGCTGCTGGCTGTGCTTGTGAGGTCACAGCAGCCTGAGTGCCTCCTTGGTTAGTCTACAGCGCCCCCTGCTGGCAGTGCTTGTGACCTCACAGCAAACTTAGTGCCTCATAGTTTAGTCTACCGTGCCCCCTGGTGGCTGTGATTGTGAGGTCACAGTAGCCTCAGTGCCATCTAGGCCAGTGGCAGGCTCGTGGCTGCTGGCTGTGCTTGTGAGGTCACAGCACACTCAATGCCAGCTAGGTATGTCTACAGTACCGCCTGCTGGCTGTGCTTGTGACCTCACAGCAGCCTGAGTGCCTCCGAGGCCAGTGGCAGGCTCAGGGCTGCTGGCTGTGCTTGTGAGGTCACAGCAGCCTCAGTGCCTCCCAGGTAAGTCTACAGCGCCCCCTGCTGGCTGTGCTTGTGAGGTCACAGCAGACTCAATGCCTAATAGATTAGTGTCCAGTGTCCCCTCCTACCTGTGGTTCTGACGTCACAGCAGCTTCATTACCTTCAAAGCCAGTGGCGGGCTCATATCTGCTGGCTGAGTTTGTGAGGTCACAGAAGCCTCAGTGCCTCCACGGCCAGTGGCAGTCTCATGGCTGCTGGCTGTGGTTGTGAGGTCACAGCAGACTCAGTGCCTCATAGGTTATCTCCAGGGCCCGCTGCTGGCTGTGCTTGTGACTTCACAGCAGCCTCAGTGCCTAATAGGCCAGTGGCAGGCTCCTGGCTGTTGGCTGTGCTTGTGAGGTCACAGCAGCCTCAGTGCCTCCTAGGCCAGTGCTAGGCTCATGGCTGCTGGCTGTGCTTATTAGGTCACAGCAGCCTCAGTGCCTCCTATGCCAGTTGCAGGCTGTTGGCTGTGCTTGTGACGTCACAGCAGACTCAGTGCCACATAGGTTTGTCTGCCGCGCCCCCTGCTGGCTGTGCTTGTGAGGTCACAGCAGCCTCAGTGCCTCCTAGGCTAGTGGCAGGCTCATGTCTACTGGCTGTACTTGTGAGGTCACAGCAGCCTCAGTGCCATCTAGGCCAGTGGCAGGCTCGTGGCTGCTGGCTGTGCTTGTGAGGTCACAGCAGCCTCAGTGCCATCTATGCCAGTGGCAGGCTCGTGGCTGCTGGCTGTGCTTGTGAGGCCACAGCAGCCTCAGTGCCACCTAGGTTTGTTTACAGCACCGCCTGCTGGCTGTGCTTGTGAGGTCACACCAGCCTCAGTGCCTCCTATGCCAGTTGCAGGCTACTGGCTGTGCTTGTGAGGTCACAGCAGCCTCAGTGCCTCCTTGGTTAGTCTACAGCACCCCCTGCTGGCTGTGCTTGTGAGGTCACAGCACACTCAGTGCCTCATAGGTTAGTATCCAGCGCCCCCTGCTGGCTGTGCTTGTGAGGTCACAGCAGACTCAGTGCCTCCTAGGTTTGTCTACAGCGCCCCCTGCTGGCTGTGCTTCTGACGTCACAGCAGTCTGAGTGCCTCCGAGGACATTGGCAGGCTCATGGCTGCTGGCTGTGCTTGTGAGGTCACAGCAGACTAAGTGCCTCTGATGCTAATGGCATGCACATGGCTGCTGGCTGTGCTTGTGACATCACAGCAGTCTAAGTGCCTCATACCTTAGTCTAGCGTTTCCCCTGCTGGCTGTGCTTGTGAGGTCACAGCACACTCAGTGCCTCATAGGTTAGTATCCAGCGCCCCCTGCTGGCTGTGCTTGGGACGTCACAGCAGCCTCAGTGCCTCCTAGGCCAGTGGCAGGCTCGTGGCTCCTGGCTGTGCTTGGGAGGTCACAGCACACTCAGTGCCTCATAGGTTAGTATCCAGCGCCCCCTGCTGGCTGTGCTTGGGACGTCACAGCAGCCTGAGTGCCAGCTAGGCCAGTGGCAGGCTCGTGGCTGTTGGCTGTGCTTGTGAGGTCACAGCAGCCTCAGTGCCACCTAGGTTTGTCTACAGCACCGCCTGCTGGCTGTGCTTGTGACGTCACAGCAGCCTGAGTGCCTCCTAGGCCAGTGGCAGGCTCATGGCTGCTGGCTGTGCTTGTGAGGTCACTGCAACCTCAGTGTCTCCTAGGCTACTAGCAGTCTCTTGGCTGCTGGCAGTGCTTGTGAGGTCACAGCAACCTCATTGCCTCACAGGCCAGTGTCAGTCTCATGGCTGCTGGCTGTGCTTGTGAGGTCACAGCAGCCTGAATGCCTCCTAGACCAGGGTCAGGCTCATGGCTGCTGGCTGTGCTTGTGAGGTGACAGCAGGTTGACTGCCACCGAGGACAGTGGCAGGCTCATGGCACCTGGTGTGGCTTGTGAGGTCACAGCAGCCTCACTGCTCATGGCTTAGTGTCCAGAGCCCCCCGCTGGCTGTTCTTGTGAGGTCACAGCAGCCTGAATGCCTCCTAGAGCAGTGGCAGGCTCATGGCTGCTGGCTGTGCTTGTGAGGTCACAGCAACCTTACTACCTCATAGGTTAGTGTATAGCAACCCATGCTGGCTGTGCTTGTGAGGTCACAGCAGCCTGAGTGCCTCCTAATGCCAGTTGCAGGCTGCTGGCTATGCTTGTGAGGTCACAGCAGCCTCAGTGACTCATAGCTTAGTCTACCGTGCCCCCTGCTGGCTGTGCTTGTGAGGTCACAGCACACTCAGTGCCTCATAGGTTAGTATCCAGCGCCCCCTGCTGGCTGTGCTTGGGACGTCACAGCAGCCTCAGTACCAGCTAGGCCAGTGGCAGGCTCGTGGCTGCTGGCTGTGCTTGTGAGGTCACAGCACACTCAGTGCCACCTAGGTTTGTCTACAGCACCGCCTGCTGGCTGTGCTTGTGATGTCACAGCAGCCTGAGTGCCCCCGAGGACAGTAGCAGGCTCATGGCTGCTGGCTGTGCTTGTGAGGTCACAGCAGACTCAGTGTCTCATAGGTTTGTCTACAGCACTGCCTGCTGGCTGTGCTTGTGAGGTCACAGCAGCCTGAGTGCCTCCTAGGCCAGTGGCAGGCTCAGGGGCGCTGGCTGTGGTTGTGAGGTCACAGCATACTCAGTGCCGCATAGATTAGTGTCCAGCGTGCCCTGCTGGCTGTGCTTGTGAGGTCACAGCAGCCTGAGTGCCATCTAGGCCAGTGGCAGGCTCGTGGCTGTTGGCTGTGCTTGTGAGGTCACAGCAGACTCAGTGCCGCATAGGATTGTCTACAGCACCGCCTGCTGCCTGTGCTTGTGAGGTCACAGCAGCCTGAGTGCCTCCTAGGCCCGTGGCAGGCTCATGGCTGCTGCCTGTGCTTGTGAGGTCACAGCAGCCTCAGTGTCTCCTAGGCTACTAGCAGTCTCGTGGCTGCTGGCAGTGCTTGTGAGGTCACAGCAGCCTCATTGCCTCACAGGCCAGTGTCAGTCTCATGGCTGCTGGCTGTGCTTGTGAGGTGACAGCAGCCTGAATGCCTCCTAGACCAGGGTCAGGCTCATGGCTGCTGGCTGTGCTTGTGAGGTGACAGCAGCTTGACTGCCACCGAGGACAGTGGCAGGCTCATGGCAGCTGGCGTGGCTTGTGAGGTCACAGCAGCCTCACTGCCTCATGGCTTAGTGTCCAGTGCCCCCCGCTGGCTGTTCTTGTGAGGTCACAGCAGCCTGAATGCCTCCTAGAGCAGTGGCAGGCTCATGGCTGCTGGCTGTGCTTGTGAGGTCACAGCAACCTTACTGCCTCATATGTTAGTGTATAGCAACCCATGCTGGCTGTGCTTGTGAGGTCACAGCAGCCTGAGTGACTCCTAATGACAGTTGCAGGCTGCTGGCTATGCCTGTGAGGTCACAGCAGCCTCAGTGACTCATAGCTTAGTCTACCGTGCCCCCTGCTGGCTGTGCTTGTGAGGTCACAGCAGCCTGAGTGCCTCCTAGGCCAGTGGCAGGCTCAGGGGCGCTGGCTGTGCTTGTGAGGTCACAGCACACTCTGTGCCTCATAGGTTAGTATCCAGCGCCCCCTGCTGGCTGTGCTTGGAACGTCACAGCAGCCTGAGTGCCAGCTAGGCCAGTGGCAGGCTCGTGGCTGCTGGCTGTGCTTGTGAGGTCGCAGCACACTCAGTGCCACCTAGGTTTGTCTACAGCACCGCCTGCTGGCTGTGCTTGTGACGTCACAGCAGCCTCAGTGCCCCCGAGGACAGTAGCAGGCTCATGGCTGCTGGCTGTGCTTGTGAGGTCACAGCACACTCAATGCCAGCTAGGTATGTCTACAGTACCGCCTGCTGGCTGTGCTTGTGACCTCACAGCAGCCTGAGTGCCTCCGAGGCCAGTGGCAGGCTCAGGGCTGCTGGCTGTGCTTGTGAGGTCACAGCAGCCTCAGTGCCTCCCAGGTAAGTCTACAGCGCCCCCTGCTGGCTGTGCTTGTGAGGTCACAGCAGACTCAATGCCTAATAGATTAGTGTCCAGTGTCCCCTCCTACCTGTGGTTCTGACGTCACAGCAGCTTCATTACCTTCAAAGCCAGTGGCGGGCTCATATCTGCTGGCTGAGTTTGTGAGGTCACAGAAGCCTCAGTGCCTCCACGGCCAGTGGCAGTCTCATGGCTGCTGGCTGTGGTTGTGAGGTCACAGCAGACTCAGTGCCTCATAGTTTATCTCCAGGGCCCGCTGCTGGCTGTGCTTGTGACTTCACAGCAGCCTCAGTGCCTAATAGGCCAGTGGCAGGCTCCTGGCTGTTGGCTGTGCTTGTGAGGTCACAGCAGCCTCAGTGCCTCCTAGGCCAGTGCTAGGCTCATGGCTGCTGGCTGTGCTTATTAGGTCACAGCAGCCTCAGTGCCTCCTATGCCAGTTGCAGGCTGTTGGCTGTGCTTGTGACGTCACAGCAGACTCAGTGCCACATAGGTTTGTCTGCCGCGCCCCCTGCTGGCTGTGCTTGTGAGGTCACAGCAGCCTCAGTGCCTCCTAGGCTAGTGGCAGGCTCATGTCTACTGGCTGTACTTGTGAGGTCACAGCAGCCTCAGTGCCATCTAGGCCAGTGGCAGGCTCGTGGCTGCTGGCTGTGCTTGTGAGGTCACAGCAGCCTCAGTGCCATCTATGCCAGTGGCAGGCTCGTGGCTGCTGGCTGTGCTTGTGAGGCCACAGCAGCCTCAGTGCCACCTAGGTTTGTTTACAGCACCGCCTGCTGGCTGTGCTTGTGAGGTCACACCAGCCTCAGTGCCTCCTATGCCAGTTGCAGGCTACTGGCTGTGCTTGTGAGGTCACAGCAGCCTCAGTGCCTCCTTGGTTAGTCTACAGCACCCCCTGCTGGCTGTGCTTGTGAGGTCACAGCACACTCAGTGCCTCATAGGTTAGTATCCAGCGCCCCCTGCTGGCTGTGCTTGTGAGGTCACAGCAGACTCAGTGCCTCCTAGGTTTGTCTACAGCGCCCCCTGCTGGCTGTGCTTCTGACGTCACAGCAGTCTGAGTGCCTCCGAGGACATTGGCAGGCTCATGGCTGCTGGCTGTGCTTGTGAGGTCACAGCAGACTAAGTGCCTCTGATGCTAATGGCATGCACATGGCTGCTGGCTGTGCTTGTGACATCACAGCAGTCTAAGTGCCTCATACCTTAGTCTAGCGTTTCCCCTGCTGGCTGTGCTTGTGAGGTCACAGCACACTCAGTGCCTCATAGGTTAGTATCCAGCGCCCCCTGCTGGCTGTGCTTGGGACGTCACAGCAGCCTCAGTGCCTCCTAGGCCAGTGGCAGGCTCGTGGCTCCTGGCTGTGCTTGGGAGGTCACAGCACACTCAGTGCCTCATAGGTTAGTATCCAGCGCCCCCTGCTGGCTGTGCTTGGGACGTCACAGCAGCCTGAGTGCCAGCTAGGCCAGTGGCAGGCTCGTGGCTGTTGGCTGTGCTTGTGAGGTCACAGCAGCCTCAGTGCCACCTAGGTTTGTCTACAGCACCGCCTGCTGGCTGTGCTTGTGACGTCACAGCAGCCTGAGTGCCTCCTAGGCCAGTGGCAGGCTCATGGCTGCTGGCTGTGCTTGTGAGGTCACTGCAACCTCAGTGTCTCCTAGGCTACTAGCAGTCTCTTGGCTGCTGGCAGTGCTTGTGAGGTCACAGCAACCTCATTGCCTCACAGGCCAGTGTCAGTCTCATGGCTGCTGGCTGTGCTTGTGAGGTCACAGCAGCCTGAATGCCTCCTAGACCAGGGTCAGGCTCATGGCTGCTGGCTGTGCTTGTGAGGTGACAGCAGGTTGACTGCCACCGAGGACAGTGGCAGGCTCATGGCACCTGGTGTGGCTTGTGAGGTCACAGCAGCCTCACTGCTCATGGCTTAGTGTCCAGAGCCCCCCGCTGGCTGTTCTTGTGAGGTCACAGCAGCCTGAATGCCTCCTAGAGCAGTGGCAGGCTCATGGCTGCTGGCTGTGCTTGTGAGGTCACAGCAACCTTACTACCTCATAGGTTAGTGTATAGCAACCCATGCTGGCTGTGCTTGTGAGGTCACAGCAGCCTGAGTGCCTCCTAATGCCAGTTGCAGGCTGCTGGCTATGCTTGTGAGGTCACAGCAGCCTCAGTGACTCATAGCTTAGTCTACCGTGCCCCCTGCTGGCTGTGCTTGTGAGGTCACAGCACACTCAGTGCCTCATAGGTTAGTATCCAGCGCCCCCTGCTGGCTGTGCTTGGGACGTCACAGCAGCCTCAGTACCAGCTAGGCCAGTGGCAGGCTCGTGGCTGCTGGCTGTGCTTGTGAGGTCACAGCACACTCAGTGCCACCTAGGTTTGTCTACAGCACCGCCTGCTGGCTGTGCTTGTGATGTCACAGCAGCCTGAGTGCCCCCGAGGACAGTAGCAGGCTCATGGCTGCTGGCTGTGCTTGTGAGGTCACAGCAGACTCAGTGTCTCATAGGTTTGTCTACAGCACTGCCTGCTGGCTGTGCTTGTGAGGTCACAGCAGCCTGAGTGCCTCCTAGGCCAGTGGCAGGCTCAGGGGCGCTGGCTGTGGTTGTGAGGTCACAGCATACTCAGTGCCGCATAGATTAGTGTCCAGCGTGCCCTGCTGGCTGTGCTTGTGAGGTCACAGCAGCCTGAGTGCCATCTAGGCCAGTGGCAGGCTCGTGGCTGTTGGCTGTGCTTGTGAGGTCACAGCAGACTCAGTGCCGCATAGGATTGTCTACAGCACCGCCTGCTGCCTGTGCTTGTGAGGTCACAGCAGCCTGAGTGCCTCCTAGGCCCGTGGCAGGCTCATGGCTGCTGCCTGTGCTTGTGAGGTCACAGCAGCCTCAGTGTCTCCTAGGCTACTAGCAGTCTCGTGGCTGCTGGCAGTGCTTGTGAGGTCACAGCAGCCTCATTGCCTCACAGGCCAGTGTCAGTCTCATGGCTGCTGGCTGTGCTTGTGAGGTGACAGCAGCCTGAATGCCTCCTAGACCAGGGTCAGGCTCATGGCTGCTGGCTGTGCTTGTGAGGTGACAGCAGCTTGACTGCCACCGAGGACAGTGGCAGGCTCATGGCAGCTGGCGTGGCTTGTGAGGTCACAGCAGCCTCACTGCCTCATGGCTTAGTGTCCAGTGCCCCCCGCTGGCTGTTCTTGTGAGGTCACAGCAGCCTGAATGCCTCCTAGAGCAGTGGCAGGCTCATGGCTGCTGGCTGTGCTTGTGAGGTCACAGCAACCTTACTGCCTCATATGTTAGTGTATAGCAACCCATGCTGGCTGTGCTTGTGAGGTCACAGCAGCCTGAGTGACTCCTAATGACAGTTGCAGGCTGCTGGCTATGCCTGTGAGGTCACAGCAGCCTCAGTGACTCATAGCTTAGTCTACCGTGCCCCCTGCTGGCTGTGCTTGTGAGGTCACAGCAGCCTGAGTGCCTCCTAGGCCAGTGGCAGGCTCAGGGGCGCTGGCTGTGCTTGTGAGGTCACAGCACACTCAGTGCCTCATAGGTTAGTATCCAGCGCCCCCTGCTGGCTGTGCTTGGAACGTCACAGCAGCCTGAGTGCCAGCTAGGCCAGTGGCAGGCTCGTGGCTGCTGGCTGTGCTTGTGAGGTCGCAGCACACTCAGTGCCACCTAGGTTTGTCTACAGCACCGCCTGCTGGCTGTGCTTGTGACGTCACAGCAGCCTCAGTGCCCCCGAGGACAGTAGCAGGCTCATGGCTGCTGGCTGTGCTTGTGAGGTCACAGCAGACTCAGTGTCTCATAGGTTTGTCTACAGCTCCCCCTGCTGGCTGTGCTTTTGAGGTCACAGCACACTCAGTGCCTCCCAGGCCAGTGGCAGGCTCATGGCTGCTGGCTGTGCTTGTGAGGTCACAGCAGACTCAGTGCCTCCTAGGTTTGTCTACAGCGCCCCCTGCTGGCTGTGCTTGTGAGGTGACAGCACCTTGACTGCCACCGAGGACAGTGGCAGGCTCATGGCCGCTAGCTGAGCTCGTGAGGTCACAGCACACTCAGTGCCTCCTAGGTTAGTATCCAGCGCCCCCTGCTGGCTCTGCTTGTGAGGTCACAGCAGACTCAGTGCCTCATAGCTTAGTGTCAAGCGTGCCCTGCTGGCTGTGCTTGTGAGGTCACAGCAGCCTGAGTGCCATGAAGGCCAGTGGCGGGTTCGTGGCTGTGCTTGTGACGTCACAGCAACCTCAGTGCCTCCGAGGCCAGTGCCAGGCTCCCCCTGCTGGCTGTGCTTGTGAGGTCACAGCATCCTCAGCGCCTCCTAGGCCAGTGGCAGGCTCCTGGCTGCTGCCTGTGCTTGTGAGGTCACAGCAGCCTGAATGCCTCCTAGACCAGGGTCAGGCTCATGGCTGCTGGCTGTGCTTGTGAGGTGACAGCAGCTTGACTGCCACCGAGGACAGTAGCAGGCTCATGGCCGCTGGCTGAGCTCGTGATGTCACAGCACACTCAGTGCCTCCTTGGTTAGTCCACAGCACCCCCTGCTGCCTGTGCTTGTGAGGTCACAGCACACTCAGTGCCTCCTAGGTTAGTATCCAGCGCCCCCTGCTGGCTGTGCTTGTGACGTCACAGCAGCCTCAGTGCCATCTAGGCCAGTGACAGGCTCGTGGCTGCTGGCTGTGCTTGTGAGGTCACAGCAGACTCAGTGCCTCCTAGGTTTGTCTACAGCGCCCCCTGCTGGCTGTGCTTGTGACGTCACAGCAGACTCAGTGCCTCATAGGTTTGTCTACAGCTCCCCCTGCTGGCTGTGCTTGTGAGGTCACAGCATCCTCAGCGCCTCCCAGGCCAGTGGCAGGCTCCTGGCTGCTGCCTGTGCTTGTGAGGTCACAGCAGTCTGATTGCCTCCTAGGCCCATGGCAGGCTCATGGCTGCTGGCTGTGCTTGGGACGTCACAGCAGCCTGAGTCCCAGCTAGGCCAGTGGCAGGCTCGTGGCTGTTGGCTGTGCTTGTGAGGTCACAGCAGCCTCAGTGCCACCTAGGTTTGTCTACAGCACCGCCTGCTAACTGTGCTTGTGACGTCACAGCAGCCTGAGTGCCTCCTAGGCCAGTGGCAGGCTCATGGCTGCTGGCTGTGCTTGTGAGGTCCCAGTGGACTCAATGACTCTCAGGCCAGTGGCAGGGTCATGGCTGCTAGCTGTTATTGTGACGTCACAGCAGCCTGAATGCCTCTTAGACCAGTGTCAGGCTCACGGCTGCTGGCTGTGCTTGTGACGTTACAGCAGCCTCAGTGCCTCTGAGGCCACTGGCAGGCTCATGGCTGCTGGCTGTGCTTGTGAGGTCACAGCACACTCAATGCCTCATAGGTTAGTCTAGAGCGCCCCCTGCTGGCTGTGCTTGTGAGGTCACGGTACACTCACTGCCATCTAGGCCAGTGGCAGGCTCATGGCTGCTGGCTGTGCTTGTGAGGTCACAGCACACTCAGTGCCTCCTACGTTAGTATCCAGCGCCCCCTGCTTGCTGTGCTTGTGAGGTCACAGCAGCCTGAGTGACTCCTAATGACAGTTGCAGCCTGCTGGCTATGCTTGTGAGGTCACAGCAGCCTCAGTGACTCACAGCTTAGTCTACCGTGCCCCCTGCTGGCTGTGCTTGTGACGTCACAGCAGCCTCAGTGCCATCTAGGCCAGTGGCAGGCTCGTGGCTGCTGGCTGTGCTTGTGAGGTCACAGCACACTCAGTGCCTCCTAGGTTTGTGTACAGCGCCCCCTGCTGGCTGTGCTTCTGACGTCACAGCAGACTCAGTGCCTCATAGGTTTGTCTACAGCTCCCCCTGCTGGCTGTGCTTGTGAGGTCGCAGCATCCTCAGCGCCTCCCAGGCCAGTGGCAGGCTCCTGGCTGCTGCCTGTGCTTGTGAGGTCACAGCAGTCTGATTGCCTCCTAGGCCCATGGCAGGCTCATGGCTGCTGGCTGTGCTTGTGAGGTCACAGCAGCCTCAGTGTCTCCTAGGCTACTAGCAGTCTTGTGGCTGCTGGCAGTCCTTGTGAGTTCACAGCAGCCTCATTGCCTCACAGGCCAGTGTCAGTCTCATGGCTGCTGGCTGTGCTTGTGAAGTCACAGCAGCCTGAATGCCTCCTAGACCAGGGTCAGGCTCATGGCTGCTGGCTGTGCTTGTGAGGTGACAGCAGCTTGACTGCCACCGAGGACAGTGGCAGGCTCATGGCCGCTGGCTGAGCTCGTGAGGTCACAGCACACTCAGTGCCTCCTTGGTTAGTCTACAGCACCCCCTGCTGGCTGTGCTTGTGAGGTCACAGCACACTCAGTGCCTCATAGGTTAGTATCCAGCGCCCCCTGCTGGCTGTGCTTGTGAGGTCACAGCAGACTCAGTGCCTCATAGGTTTGTCTACAGCGCCCCCTGCTGGCTGCGCTTGTGACGTCACAGCAGTCTGAGTGCCTCCGAGGACATTGGCAGGCTCATGGCTGCTGGCTGTGCTTGTGAGGTCACAGCACACTCAGTGCATCATAGGTTAGTATCCAGCGCCCCCTGCTGGCTTTGCTTGGGACGTCACAGCAGCCTCAGTGCCATCTAGGCCAGTGGCAGGCTCGTGGCTCCTGGCTGTGCTTGGGAGGTCACAGCACACTCAGTGCCTCATAGGTTAGTATCCAGCGCCCCCTGCTGGCTGTGCTTGTGACGTCACAGCAGCCTGAGTGCCAGCTAGGCCAGTGGCAGGCTCGTGGCTGCTGGCTGTGCTTGTGAGGTCACAGCAGACTCAGTGTCTCCTAGGCTACTAGCAGTCTTGTGGCTGCTGGCAGTGCTTGTGAGGTCACAGCAACATCATTGCCTCACAGGCCAGTGTCAGTCTCATGGCTGCTGGCTGTGTTTGTGAGGTCACAGCAGCCTGAATGCCTCCTAGACCAGGGTCAGGCTCATGGCTGCTGGCTGTGCTTGTGAGGTGACAGCAGCTTGACTGCCACCGAGGACAGTGGCAGGCTCATGGCAGCTGGCGTGGCTTGTGAGGTCACAGCAGCCTCACTGCCTCGTGGCTTAGTGTCCAGTGCCCCCCGCTGGCTGTGCTTGTGAGGTCACAGCAGCCTGAATGCCTCCTAGAGCAGTGGCAGGCTCATGGCTGCTGGCTGTGCTTGTGAGGTCACAGCAACCTTACTGCCTCATAGATTAGTGTATAGCAACCCATGCTGGCTGTGCTTGTGAGGTCACAGCAGCCTGAGTGACTCCTAATGACAGTTGCAGGCTGCTGGCTATGCTTGTGAGGTCACAGCAGCCTCAGTGACTCATAGCTTAGTCTACCGTGCCCCCTGCTGGCTGTGCTTGTGAGGTCACAGCACACTCAGTGCCTCATAGGTTAGTATCCAGCGCCCCCTGCTGGCTGTGCTTGGGACGTCACAGCAGCCTCAGTACCAGCTAGGCCAGTGGCAGGCTCGTGGCTGCTGGCTGTGCTTGTGAGGTCACAGCAGACTCAGTGCCTCCTAGGTTTGTCTACAGCACTGCCTGCTGGCTGTGCTTGTGAGGTCACAGCAGCCTGAGTGCCTCCTAGGCCAGTGGCAGGCTCAGGGGCGCTGGCTGTGCTTGTGAGGTCACAGCACACTCAGTGCCGCATACTTTAGTATCCAGCGCCCCCTGCTGGCTGTGTTTGGAACGTCACAGCAGCCTCAGTACCAGCTAGGCCAGTGGCAGGCTCGTGGCTGCTGGCTGTGCTTGTGAGGTCGCAGCACACTCAGTGCCACCTAGGTTTGTCTACAGCACCGCCTGCTGGCTGTGCTTGTGACGTCACAGCAGCCTGAGTGCCCCCGAGGACAGTAGCAGGCTCATGGCTGCTGGCTGTGCTTGTGAGGTCACAGCAGACTCAGTGCCTCATAGGTTTGTCTACAGAACTGCCTGCTGGCTGTGCTTGTGAGGTCACAGCACACTCAGTGCCTCCCAGGCCAGTGACAGGCTCATGGCTGCTGGCTGTGCTTGTGAGGTCACAGCAGACTCAGTGCCTCATAGGTTTGTCTACAGCGCCCCCTGCTGGCTGTGCTTGTGAGGTGACAGCAGCTTGACTGCCACCGAGGACAGTGGCAGGCTCATGGCCGCTGGCTGAGCTCGTGAGGTCACAGCACACTCAGTGCCTCCTAGGTTAGTATCCAGCGCCCCCTGCTGGCTGTGCTTGTGAGGTCACAGCAGCCTCAGTGCCATCTAGGCCAGTGGCAGGCTCGTGGCTGCTGGCTGTGCTTGTGAGGTCACAGCAGACTCAGTGCCTCCTAGGCTTGTCTACAGCGCCCCCTGCTGGCTGTGCTTGTGAGGTCACAGCAGACTCAGTGCCTCCCAGGCCAGTGGCAGGCTCATGGCTGCTGGCTGTGCTTGTGAGGTCACAGCAGCCTGAGTGCCTCCTAGGCCAGTGGCAGGCTCGTGCCTGCTGGCTGTGCTTGTGAGGTCACAGCACACTCAGTGCCTCATAGCTTAGTGTCAAGCGTGCCCTGCTGGCTGTGCTTGTGAGGTCACAGCAGCCTGAGTGCCATGAAGGCCAGTGGCGGGTTCGTGGCTGTGCTTGTGACGTCACAGCAACCTCAGTTCCTCCGAGGCCAGTGCCAGGCTCCCCCTGCTGGCTGTGCTTGTGAGGTCACAGCATCCTCAGCGCCTCCTAGGCCAGTGGCAGGCTCCTGGCTGCTGCCTGTGCTTGTGAGGTCACAGCAGCCTGAATGCCTCCTAGACCAGGGTCAGGCTCATGGCTGCTGGCTGTGCTTGTGAGGTGACAGCAGCTTGACTGCCACCGAGGACAGTAGCAGGCTCATGGCGGCTGGCTGAGCTCGTGATGTCACAGCACACTCAGTGCCTCCTTGGTTAGTCCACAGCACCCCCTGCTGCCTGTGCTTGTGAGGTCACAGCACACTCAGTGCCTCATAGGTTAGTATCCAGCGCCCCCTGCTGGCTGTGCTTGTGACGTCACAGCAGCCTCAGTGCCATCTAGGCCAGTGGCAGGCTCGTGGCTGCTCTCTGTGCTTGTGAGGTCACAGCAGACTCAGTGCCTCCTAGGTTTGTCTACAGCGCCCCCTGCTGGCTGTGCTTGTGACGTCACAGCAGACTCTGTGCCTCATAGGTTTGTCTACAGCTCCCCCTGCTGGCTGTGCTTGTGAGGTCACAGCATCCTCAGCGCCTCCCAGGCCAGTGGCAGGCTCCTGGCTGCTGCCTGTGCTTGTGAGGTCACAGCAGTCTGATTGCCTCCTAGGCCCATGGCAGGCTCATGGCTGCTGGCTGTGCTTGTGAGGTCACAGCAGCCTCAGTGTCTCCTAGGCTACTAGCAGTCTTGTGGCTGCTGGCAGTGCTTGTGAGTTCACAGCAGCCTCATTGCCTCACAGGCCAGTGTCAGTCTCATGGCTGCTGGCTGTGCTTGTGAGGTCACAGCAGCCTGAATGCCTCCTAGACCAGGGTCAGGCTCATGGCTGCTGGCTGTGGTTGTGAGGTGACAGCAGCTTGACTGCCACCGAGGACAGTGGCAGGCTCATGGCCGCTAGCTGAGCTCGTGAGGTCACAGCACACTCAGTGCCTCCTTGGTTAGTCTACAGCACCCCCTGCTGGCTGTGCTTGTGAGGTCACAGCACACTCAGTGCCTCATAGGTTATTATCCAGCGCCCCCTGCTGGCTGTGCTTGTGAGGTCACAGCAGACTCAGTGCCTCCTAGGTTTGTCTACAGCGCCCCCTGCTGGCTGTGCTTGTGACGTCACAGCAGTCTGAGTGCCTCCGAGGACATTGGCAGGCTCATGGCTGCTGGCTGTGCTTGTGACATCACAGCAGACTAAGTGCCTCTGATGCTACTGGCATGCACATGGCTGCTGGCTGTGCTTGTGACATCACAGCAGTCTCAGTGCCTCATACCTTAGTCTAGCGTTTCCCCTGCTGGCTGTGCTTGTGAGGTCACAGCACACTCAGTGCCTCATAGGTTAGTATCCAGCGCCCCCTGCTGGCTGTGCTTGGGACGTCACAGCAGCCTCAGTGCCATCTAGGCCAGTGGCAGGCTCGTGGCTCCTGGCTGTGCTTGTGAGGTCACAGCAGACTCAGTGCCTCCTAGGTTTGTCTACAGCGCCCCCTGCTGGCTGTGCTTGTGACGTCAAAGCAGACTCAGTGCCTCATAGGTTTGTCTACAGCTCCCCCTGCTGGCTGTGCTTGTGAGGTCACAGCACACTCAGTGCCTCCCAGGCCAGTGGCAGGCTCGTGCCTGCTGGCTGTGCTTGTGAGGTCACAGCACACTCAGTGCCTCATAGCTTAGTGTCAAGCGTGCCCTGCTGGCTGTGCTTGTGAGGTCACAGCAGCCTGAGTGCCATGAAGGCCAGTGGCGGGTTCGTGGCTGTGCTTGTGACGTCACAGCAACCTCAGTGCCTCCGAGGCCAGTGCCAGGCTTCCCCTGCTGGCTGTGCTTGTGAGGTCACAGCATCCTCAGCGCCTCCTAGGCCATTGGCAGGCTCCTGGCTGCTGCCTGTGCTTGTGAGGTCACAGCAGCCTGAATGCCTCCTAGACCAGGGTCAGGCTCATGGCTGCTGGCTGTGCTTGTGAGGTGACAGCAGCTTGACTGCCACCGAGGACAGTAGCAGGCTCATGGCGGCTGGCTGAGCTCGTGATGTCACAGCACACTCAGTGCCTCCTTGGTTAGTCCACAGCACCCCCTGCTGCCTGTGCTTGTGAGGTCACAGCACACTCAGTGCCTCCTAGGTTAGTATCCAGCGCCCCCTGCTGGCTGTGCTTTTGACGTCACAGCAGCCTCAGTGCCATCTAGGCCAGTGACAGGCTCGTGGCTGCTGGCTGTGCTTGTGAGGTCACAGCAGACTCAGTGCCTCCTAGGTTTGTCTACAGCGCCCCCTGCTGGCTGTGCTTGTGACGTCACAGCAGACTCAGTGCCTCATAGGTTTGTCTACAACTCCCCCTGCTGGCTGTGCTTGTGAGGTCACAGCATCCTCAGCGCCTCCCAGGCCAGTGGCAGGCTCCTGGCTGCTGCCTGTGCTTGTGAGGTCACAGCAGTCTGATTGCCTCCTAGGCCCATGGCAGGCTCATGGCTGCTGGCTGTGCTTGTGAGGTCACAGCAGCCTCAGTGTCTCCTAGGCTACTAGCAGTCTCGTGGCTGCTGGCAGTGCTTGTGAGGTCACAGCAGCCTCTTTGCCTCACAGGCCAGTGTCAGTCTCATGGCTGCTGGCTGTGCTTGTGAGGTGACAGCAGCCTGAATGCCTCCTAGACCAGGGTCAGGCTCATGGCTGCTGGCTGTGCTTGTGAGGTGACAGCAGCTTGACTGCCACCGAGGACAGTGGCAGGCTCATGGCCGCTAGCTGAGCTCGTGAGGTCACAGCACACTCAGTGCCTCCTTGGTTAGTCTGCAGCACCCCCTGCTGGCTGTGCTTGTGAGGTCACAGCATACTCAGTTCCTCATAGGTTAGTATCCAGCGCCCCCTGCTGGCTGTGCTTGTGAGGTCACAGCAGACTCAGTGCCTCCTAGGTTTGTCTACAGCGCCCCCTGCTGGCTGTGCTTGTGACGTCACAGCAGTCTGAGTGCCTCCGAGGACATTGGCAGGCTCATGGCTGCTGGCTGTGCTTGTGAGGTCACAGCAGACTAAGTGCCTCTGATGCTAATGGCATGCACATGGCTGCTGGCTGTGCTTGTGAAATCACAGCAGTCTCAGTGCCTCATACCTTAGTCTAGCGTTTCCCCTGCTGGCTGTGCTTGTGAGGTCACAGCACACTCAGTGCCTCATAGGTTAGTATCCAGCGCCCCCTGCTGGCTGTGCTTGGGACGTCACAGCAGCCTCAGTGCCAGCTAGGCCAGTGGCAGGCTGGTGGCTGCTGGCTGTGCTTGGGAGGTCACAGCACACTCAGTGCCTCATAGGTTAGTATCCAGCGCCCCCTGCTGGCTGTGCTTGGGACGTCACAGCAGCCTGAGTGCCAGCTAGGCCAGTGGCAGGCTCATGGCTGCTGGCTGTGCTTGTGAGGTCACTGCAGCCTCAGTGTCTCCTAGGCTACTAGCAGTCTCTTGGCTGCTGGCAGTGCTTGTGAGGTCACAGCAACCTCATTGCCTCACAGGCCAGTGTCAGTCTCATGGCTGCTGGCTGTGCTTGTGAGGTCACAGCCGCCTGAATGCCTCCTAGACCAGGGTCAGGCTCATGGCTGCTGGCTGTGCTTGTGAGGTGACAGCAGGTTGACTGCCACCGAGGACAGTGGCAGGCTCATGGCAGCTGGCGTGGCTTGTGAGGTCACAGCAGCCTCACTGCTCATGGCTTAGTGTCCAGAGCCCCCCGCTGGCAGTTCTTGTGAGGTCACAGCAGCCTGAATGCCTCCTAGAGCAGTGGCAGGCTCATGGCTGCTGGCTGTGCTTGTGAGGTCACAGCAGCCTCAGTGCCTCATAGGTTAGTGTATAGGAACCCATGCTGGCTGTGCTTGTGAGGTCACAGCAGCCTGAGTGCCTCCTAATGCCAGTTGCAGGCTGCTGGCTATGCTTGTGAGGTCACAGCAGCCTCAGTGACTCATAGCTTAGTCTACCGTGCCCCCTGCTGGCTGTGCTTGTGAGGTCACAGCACACTCAGTGCCTCATAGGTTAGTATCCAGCGCCCCCTGCCGGCTGTGCTTGGGACGTCACAGCAGCCTCAGTACCAGCTAGGCCAGTGGCAGGCTCGTGGCTGCTGGCTGTGCTTGTGAGGTCACAGCACACTCAGTGCCACCTAGGTTTGTCTACAGCACCGCCTGCTGGCTGTGCTTGTGATGTCACAGCAGCCTGAGTGCCCCCGAGGACAGTAGCAGGCTCATGGCTGCTGGCTGTGCTTGTGAGGTCACAGCAGACTCAGTGTCTCATAGGTTTGTCTACAGCACTGCCTGCTGGCTGTGCTTGTGAGGTCACAGCAGCCTGAGTGCCTCCTAGGCCAGTGGCAGGCTCAGGGGCGCTGGCTGTGGTTGTGAGGTCACAGCATACTCAGTGCCGCATAGATTAGTGTCCAGCGTGCCCTGCTGGCTGTGCTTGTGAGGTCACAGCAGCCTGAGTGCCATCTAGGCCAGTGGCAGGCTCGTGGCTGTTGGCTGTGCTTGTGAGGTCACAGCAGACTCAGTGCCGCATAGGATTGTCTACAGCACCGCCTGCTGCCTGTGCTTGTGAGGTCACAGCAGACTCAGTGCCTCCTAGGCCCGTGGCAGGCTCATGGCTGCTGCCTGTGCTTGTGAGGTCACAGCAGCCTCAGTGTCTCCTAGGCTACTAGCAGTCTCGTGGCTGCTGGCAGTGCTTGTGAGGTCACAGCAGCCTCATTGCCTCACAGGCCAGTGTCAGTCTCATGGCTGCTGGCTGTGCTTGTGAGGTGACAGCAGCCTGAATGCCTCCTAGACCAGGGTCAGGCTCATGGCTGCTGGCTGTGCTTGTGAGGTGACAGCAGCTTGACTGCCACCGAGGACAGTGGCAGGCTCATGGCAGCTGGCGTGGCTTGTGAGGTCACAGCAGCCTCACTGCCTCATGGCTTAGTGTCCAGTGCCCCCCGCTGGCTGTTCTTGTGAGGTCACAGCAGCCTGAATGCCTCCTAGAGCAGTGGCAGGCTCATGGCTGCTGGCTGTGCTTGTGAGGTCACAGCAACCTTACTGCCTCATAGGTTAGTGTATAGCAACCCATGCTGGCTGTGCTTGTGAGGTCACAGCAGCCTGAGTGACTCCTAATGACAGTTGCAGGCTGCTGGCTATGCCTGTGAGGTCACAGCAGCCTCAGTGACTCATAGCTTAGTCTACCGTGCCCCCTGCTGGCTGTGCTTGTGAGGTCACAGCAGCCTGAGTGCCTCCTAGGCCAGTGGCAGGCTCAGGGGCGCTGGCTGTGCTTGTGAGGTCACAGCACACTCAGTGCCGCATAGTTTAGTATCCAGCGCCCCCTGCTGGCTGTGCTTGGAACGTCACAGCAGCCTGAGTGCCAGCTAGGCCAGTGGCAGGCTCGTGGCTGCTGGCTGTGTTTGTGAGGTCGCAGCACACTCAGTGCCACCTAGGTTTGTCTACAGCACCGCCTGCTGGCTGTGCTTGTGACGTCACAGCAGCCTCAGTGCCCCCGAGGACAGTAGCAGGCTCATGGCTGCTGGCTGTGCTTGTGAGGTCACAGCAGACTCAGTGTCTCATAGGTTTGTCTACAGCTCCCCCTGCTGGCTGTGCTTTTGAGGTCACAGCACACTCAGTGCCTCCCAGGCCAGTGGCAGGCTCATGGCTGCTGGCTGTGCTTGTGAGGTCACAGCAGACTCAGTGCCTCCTAGGTTTGTCTACAGCGCCCCCTGCTGGCTGTGCTTGTGAGGTGACAGCACCTTGACTGCCACCGAGGACAGTGGCAGGCTCATGGCCGCTAGCTGAGCTCGTGAGGTCACAGCACACTCAGTGCCTCCTAGGTTAGTATCCAGCGCCCCCTGCTGGCTCTGCTTGTGAGGTCACAGCAGACTCAGTGCCTCCTAGGTTTGTCTACAGCTCCCCCTGCTGGCTGTGCTTGTGAGGTCACAGCAGACTCAGTGCCTCATAGGTTTGTCTACAGCTCCCCCTGCTGGCTGTGCTTGTGAGGTCACAGCACACTCAGTGCCTCCCAGGCCAGTGGCAGGCTCATGGCTGCTGGCTGTGCTTGTGAGGTCACAGCAGCCTGAGTGCCTCCTAGGCCAGTGGCAGGCTCGTACCTGCTGGCTGTGCTTGTGAGGTCACAGCACACTCAGTGCCTCATAGCTTAGTGTCAAGCGTGCCCTGCTGGCTGTGCTTGTGAGGTCACAGCAGCCTGAGTGCCGTGAAGGCCAGTGGCGGGATCGTGGCTGTGCTTGTGACGTCACAGCAGCCTCAATGCCTCCTAGGCCAGTGGCAGGCTCCTGGCTGCTGCCTGTGCTTGTGAGGTCACAGCAGCCTGAATGCTTCCTAGACCAGGGTCAGGCTCAAGGTTGCTGGCTGTGCTTGTGAGGTGACAGCAGCTTGACTGCCACCGAGGACAGTGGCAGGCTCATGGCCGCTGGCTGAGCTCGTGAGGTCACAGCACACTCAGTGCCTCCTTGGTTAGTCTACAGCGTCCCCTGCTGCCTGTGCTTGTGAGGTCACAGCACACTCAGTGCCTCATAGGTTAGTATCCAGCGCCCCCTGCTGGCTGTGCTTGGGACGTCACAGCAGCCTCAGTGCCATCTAGGCCAGTGGCAGGCTCGTGGCTGCTGGCTGTGCTTGTGAGGTCACAGCAGACTCAGTGCCTCCTAGGTTTGTCTACAGCGCTCCCTGCTGGCTGTGCTTGTGAGGTCACAGCAGACTCAGTGCCTCATAGGTTTGTCTACAGCTCCCCCTGCTGGCTGTGCTTGTGAGGTCACAGCACACTCAGTGCCTCCCAGGCCAATGGCAGGCTCATGGCTGCTGGCTGTGCTTGTGAGGTCCCAGTGGACTCAATGACTCTCAGGCCAGTGGCAGGGTCATGGCTGCTAGCTGTTATTGTGACGTCACAGCAGCCTCAATGCTTCCTAGGCCAGTGGCAGGCTCATGGCTGCTGGCTGCACTTGGGAGGTCACAGCAGCCTGAAAGCCTCCTAGGCCAGTGGCAGGCTCCTGGCTGCTGGCTGTGCTTGTGAGGCCACAGCAGCCTGAATGCCTCTTAGACCAGTGTCAGGCTCATGGCTGCTGGCTGTGCTTGTGACGTTACAGCAGCCTCAATGCCTCTGAGGCCAGTGGCAGGCTCATGGCTGCTGGCTGTGCTTGTGAGGTCACAGCACACTCAGTGCCTCATAGGTTAGTCTAGAGCGCCCCCTGCTGGCTGTGCTTGTGAGATAACAGCAGCCTGCGTGCCTCCTAGGCCAGTGGCAGCCTCGTGCCTGCTGGCTGTGCTTGTGAGGTCACAGCACACTCAGTGCCTCATAGGTTAGTGTCCAGCGTGCCCTGCTGGCTGTGCTTGTGAGGTCACAGCAGCCTCAGTGCCTCCGAGGCCAGTGCCAGGCTCCCCCTGCTGCCTGTGCTTGTGAGGTCACAGCATCCTCAGCGCCTCCTAGGCCAGTGGCAGGCTCCTGGCTGCTGCCTGTGCTTGTGAGGTCCCAGCAGTCTGATTGCCTCCTAGGCCCATGGCAGGCTCATGGCTGCTGGCAGTGCTTGTGAGTTCACAGCAGCCTCATTGCCTCACAGGCCAGTGTCAGTCTCATGGCTGCTGGCTGTGCTTGTGAGGTGACAGCAGCCTGAATGCCTGCTAGACCAGGGTCAGGCTCATGGCTGCTGGCTGTGCTTGTGAGGTGACAGCAGCTTGACTGCCACCGAGGACAGTGGCAGGCTCATGGCCGCTAGCTGAGCTCGTGAGGTCACAGCACACTCAGTGCCTCCTTGGTTAGTCTACAGCACCCCCTGCTGGCTGTGCTTGTGAGGTCACAGCACACTCAGTGCCTCATAGGTTAGTATCCAGCGCCCCCTGCTGGCTGTGCTTGTGACGTCACAGCAGTCTGAGTGCCTCCGAGGACATTGGCAGGCTCATGGCTGCTGGCTGTGCTTGTGAGGTCACAGCAGACTAAGTGCCTCTGATGCTAATGGCATGCACATGGCTGCTGGCTGTGCTTGTGACATCACAGCAGTCTCAGTGTCTCATACCTTAGTCTAGCGTTTCCCCTGCTGGCTGTGCTTGTGAGGTCACAGCACACTCAGTGCCTCATAGGTTTTTCTACAGCTCCCCCTGCTGGCTGTGCTTGTGAGGTCACAGCAGCCTCAGTGCCTCCGAGGACAGTGGCAGGCTCATGGCTGCTGGCTGTGCTTGTGAGGTCACAGCACACTCAGTTCCTCATAGGTAAGTGTCCAGCGCCCCTACTGCCTGGGCTTGTAAGGTCATAGCAGACTGAGTGCCTCATAGGTTAGTGTCCAGTGCCCCCTGCTGCCTGTGGTTCTGACATCACAGCAGCCTAATTACCTCCAAGGCCAGTGGCGGGCTCATGGCTGCTGGCTGAGTTTGTGAGGTCACAGCACACTCAGTGTCTCATAGGTTAGTGTACCGCGCCCCCTGCTGGCTGTGCTTCTGAGCTCACAGCAGCCTGAGTGCCATCTAGGCCAGTGTCAGGCTGGTGGCTGCTGGCTGTGCTTGTGAGGTCACAGCAGCCTGAGTGCCTCCTAGGCCAGTGGCAGGCTCCTGGCTGCTAGCTGTGCTTGTGACGTCTCAGCAGACTCGGTGCCTCCTAGGCCAGTGGCAGGCTCATGTCTGCTGGCTGTGCTTGTGAGGTCACAGCAGCCTGAGTGCCTCCGAGGACAGTGGCAGGCTCAGGGCTGCTGGCTGTGCTTGTGAGGTCACAGCACACTCAGTGCCGCCCAGGGTAGTCTACAGCACCTCCTGCTGACTGTGCTTGTGAGGTCACAGCAGCCTGAGTTCCCCCGAGGCCAGTGGCAGGCTCATGGCTGCAGGCTGTGCTGGTGAGGTCACAGCAGCGTTAGTGTCGCCTAGGTTTGTCTACAGCACCCCCTGCTGGCTATGCTTGTGAGGTCACACCAGCCTGAGTGCCTCACAGGCAGTGGCAGGTTCGCGGCTGCTGGCTGTGCTTGTGAGGTCACAGCAGGCTGACTGCCTCCGAGGCCAGGGGCAGGCTCATGGCTGCTGGCTGTGCTTGTGAGGTCACAGCAGCCTGAGTGCCTCCTTGGTTAGTCTACAGCGCCCCCTGCTGGCAGTGCTTGTGACCTCACAGCAAACTTAGTGCCTCATAGTTTAGTCTACCGTGCCCCCTGGTGGCTGTGATTGTGAGGTCACAGTAGCCTCAGTGCCATCTAGGCCAGTGGCAGGCTCGTGGCTGCTGGCTGTGCTTGTGAGGTCACAGCACACTCAATGCCAGCTAGGTATGTCTACAGTACCGCCTGCTGGCTGTGCTTGTGACC